>NC_045800.1:16218306-16565806 GCF_009873245.2 Balaenoptera musculus
TTACCTGCAGGAGATATTTTGAGGCACCTGCACCAATGACTAAGTATTAAATCCGTGCACGCACATGAGCCACTGCCACCTCACTGCCACGGCAGACATCACTCACCCCCCTCTCTGCTGCTCCATGGCCTCAAAATCTCTGAACACGTGCTCTAAGCAGTGGGGGACACACAGGGGTTGAACCTTACTTAATTGGCGTCTCTATTCCTAGCTTCTTCTAGGAATAGGTAGGTTGGCTACAGAGGAAAACTAACTTTCTTCTTTTGGGGGGATGCTGGTGTTTGAATGGTACCCTAGGAATGGGAGAAGAAAGGAGAAAGTTAGGAAACAAACTTCATCTAGAGACTCTGCTGTCAATACGGACCTTGGTGACAATCCTGCTTCGTTACAGTCTTCGTTAAAGCAGCAACTCTGTAAAAGGGTGAGTCTGTTTACAAGGAAAAGGAAGGACTGGGGTTCTATGAATGGAAAACTTCAGCTAAGAGGAGGCTCTGTCCCTTCGCGGGGCCAAAGGAAATAATACGACAACAAAAAAGACTTTTTTGGAGACCTAAGTCTATTGGTTGTAAACATTACATTGCTGTATTTAGGGGTATTCTGTGTTTCTTCCTTGAAGTTTTCAGCAATTGCCTTATCAAGGTTTTTAAGTGAAAAGATTCTGATGTGGAGACTTTGGTGGAAGAGAAAAATTAAGGTAGTAGGGCCCTGTCCCACTGATCACATGGCTTTGGTGATTGAGAAGGTCTAAACTCCTGACTGTCATCTCCTATCTGATTCTTAGCAGTGTCAGGGGTTAAACCGTCCTTGTCTTCAACTGTGTAAAACCATCTATGGTTTTTTGAGAAATGGTAACGGGGAAAACATTTGGGACCAAGCTGAGGCACTGTTCCCAGTAAATTAAGGACTTTTTTTCAGGCTAAAGCAGGCCAGAACCAATTGCTTTTAAATAAAATTTTAAGTGATGCTGTATTACATAGAAAAAAAGATGTTTAAAATCCTGTAATTTAGAACAGTGAAAAGTGTCTTTTGAGATTTAACTGACATTTTACATTACCATAGAAACAAGATTACCCTGTGTTTACAGATTCAGTCCTGTGGTGAAGTGATTTTTAAGAGAAGAGTTATTTAATATAATGTTCTCTTAGTCCCTGTTTTTTTAAGTTGTGCTCTATGTCCAGGCCCTTTCCAAGAAAAAAGGGGCGAATTTTGTTTCTGGTGGTCTCTTTCTTCTCTTAAAATTGGCAGTGCTGTTCTTTGTGTTGACCGTTCTTCTCTTCTGATGGCACTGGTTAACACCGGTTGGAACATATCACCTATCATCTCTCAGCCTCATTTCTGGGGGTTCTGAATCAGAGTTCTTTAACACTGGTTCCTGAGAACTAAAGGTCTTTTGAGTCTTATTGTCTTTCTAATCCCAGGGCATTTATTTCCTTTGTCATAAACACTTGGTGTCCCAAGTGGGTTAGTTTTTTTTTTTTTTTTAATAAAACGTTAATTGTATTTTCTTGTATTTCATGGAACGACTTGGGGCAAGGCCTGGTAGACTTCTACTTCAAGGGGGGAAACATCATGGTTATTTATGCACTGAACTTCAAACTATGTGCAGTAAAAACTGGTAGAACTACAAGGTGGGATCTTAGCAGGAGACTTTAAGCCTCCTTAAATCAAGTAGCATAGGTAAGGCTGAAAGAAGATTTTAATAGTAAAATTAACACAAGGGAAACATCTTTAGAAGCTGATCATACATAAGTGACTGAAAGTCAGTACTCCTCCTAGAAATTAAACACACTCCTAAATAATTCTTGGGGGGGGGAAAAAGGTACCAATACCTGGAAAGTTGCCTTAGTAGTAGTAATTAAGTTTATAGCATAAACATGCTGGTTTTAAAAATGACAAAACCAAATTTCTGGCTCATTGAAAAGGCGAATACAATAAAAAGACAGCCTAGGGCAGTATTAAATGGCAGAACTGAAAAGGAGGCCTTAAGTACAGATACTGACAAGACTTTTTAAATTATAAGAAAGAAAACACTATGAATATAGCAGCTTGAACGTTTGAGGACTATATATTTTTCATTTTAGAAAGTTAGAATTTTGTATCAGAGCTATGCTAACACACATTGCAAAAGAAAAGCAAACAATCTCATTTTTGAACACAGATGAAAAAAAGCTTTAAAATATTGGCAAGTGAAATTCAACAGTGCTTAAAGAATCAGGTATTGTGACCAGACAGCATTCATCCAAGAAATCAAAGGTGGTTCAACAACTGAAAATATACTAATGGGTAATTTATCATATTAACCGATTAAATGTGAAAAAACATCTTCTGAAAGGAAGCAGAAAAGCAAACCACAAATCTCAACACTCCTAATAAACACTCTTTGTAAGCTAGGAATAGAAGTAAACATTCCTTACCAAGTAATCCACAGAAAATAACATATAATGATGAAAAAGTCCCTTCAAGTCAAGAACCAGATGCATGCTGTCACCACTACTTTTTAAAACATTATTATGAAGGTTCTAGACAATGCAAGATGACAAGAAAAAGCAGTATAAGATTTCAAAAGGAAGAGACAAACCTGTTATTACTTCTAAATGCTATCTTTCTAAAAAAGCAAGAGAATCAAATAATCAACTATTAGAACTAAAGCATTTAGCAAGTTGGCTGGAATAAGGATCATTTGGAGAAAAAAAATATTTATGATCTATCTGTAGTGTTTAAGTTTTTCCAAGGAGAACATATTTATATATTACATGTGTAATTAAAAGCCAATTTATTTTAAAAGAAAGAAAATGGGTTGGCTGGGAAAAGATCACTTAAGGCTATCTTGTTAGGCATTCCCTCTGCCACTACTGGGACCCCAAAAGGGTTGAACTCTTCACACCTTCACTAGAAAAGGTAAAAAAGTTTCAAGGGCTGGGACCTAAAAATAGAAACAGTAAAGCCTTTGATATGTAAGCCCAGGGACCACAGTTTTGTGGGGGGTTTTTTAAGTCCAATTCAAATGGGACATCAAAATGTCAGCCCTGAACCAGACAAAAAGCCTACACTATGAAATGATTAAACTGCTGTTAATATAAAGACAAGGGGTTCATGTAAATTCAGACATCACCTATCAGCACCTGCCAGGTGGGCATGTGACGCTGCTCTGATGTCACCTTCTGCCAAGGCAAAAGCAATAATAGGAATGAAAATATCGCCTTGAACGCAGTGCTCAGCACACAGGACTTTTTAACGTCTAACAGAAGCATGGTGATGACCTGTCAAGTACTTTTCTTGCACCAGAAATCCTAAAGTTCTTAAAGCTAAGCAGTACTTAAACCAAGGTAGCCTTGAATGTTTGCCTGTAAAACATCACATTAAGGTATTTACTTTAAAAATAAAAACTGTGATAAAGTATTTGGATTTAAATCAGAGATCTACAAAGGCTTCTACCAAAAACCCAACTCCCAACACGACCACCCAGGGGGAGAATTGATTCCTAAATACTGTGGGGTAAGGAAATATCTGGTTCATCAGAAAATATTCCAACTAAGCCTCTTTGCCATTTAGGTACAAAAACTCCTGTTAAATAAATAACCAACATTACTTCTTGAAATATTCCTTTCAAAACCAGGTCTAAAAAAAAAAACCTAAAACCAAGCAGCATAAGATCTACGCCTAAAAAAACAAAACTCCTCCAAGTTTCTTTGTTCTATATTGATTGAGTTTAAGAATTCTACTCCTGGGGCTTCCCTGGTGGCGCAGTGGTTAAGAATCCGCCTGCCAATGCAGGGGACATGGGTTCAAGCCCTGGTCCGGGAAGATCCCACATGCCGCAGAGCAACTAAGCCCGTGCGCCACAACTACTGAGCCTGCGCTCTAGAGCCCATGAGCCACAACTACTGAGCCCACGTGCCACAACTACTGAGCCCGTGAGCCACAACTAGTGAAGCCCGTGTGCCTAGAGCCCATGCTCCACAACAAGAGAAGCCACTACAATGAGAAGCCTGTGCACTGCAACGAAGAGCAGCCCCCACTCACCGCAACTAGAGAAAGCCCGTGTGCAGCAATGAAGATCCAGTGCAACCAAAAATAAATTAATTAATTAAAAAAAAAAAAAAAAAAGAATTCTACTCCTTTCTGCCCCCAAAGGGCAGAGTAAGACAAGCACTCAAGAAACACCCCGCAATTAACCCTCCTAAGTAAAGGCTGAGAAGCCCCTCGAAGGGAATGCTGCCCAGTGCCCAGGCCCAGCTCACGTGGCCCCTCGAGACCAGGGCTGTTTGCACACTCAGTCCCTCCCCCAAGGGCAAACAGCTGCTTAATCAGTCACCTTCCAGTCTGGGGCCTTTCCAACTCCCAGACGCGGATCCAGTCACCAAAACAAGTCACAAATGCCACTCAAGCCCCTTTTCAAACTAAGAATGAATCCATCTGGGACATCTTAGGAGAAAGATGTGTTTAAAGGTCCACCCTCTATCTTGAAATGCCATCACGTCAGGGGTCCGAGTGACACTCTCGTCACTGCCTTCTGTTGGGCATGACTGTTCCAACAACGTTCTACTTAGCATCTGTTGTGGGAAAAGTGAGCTTCAAACAGGCCATCAAAAGCCTCCAGGTTCCTCTGTTCCTCCTCAGGGGAAAGGTGGCAGATGACACCAGCTCAGCAGCGCTCAACTAGGTCAGCAAAGTAAGTACTTACACCTGAAGAGTTTTCAACATCGTCGTTAGGGGGGAAATCAGCTGCTACCGCGTCCCTAGGCAGCAGTGTCTGCAGCTGGGCCCTCTCTTCGCCCTGGGTCAGGAGAGTGGGCAGGAGGGTTCCGGACAGGGCTGAAGGCAGACACGCAAAGGACCCCACGAGACGGGATGCTCCGCTGAGGGCAGGCCCCCTTTCAGCGCCCAGGGGACCCAGGCCTCCTTGGTAGCAGCTGGGAGGGGGGCAGCTGCTGCCCTCCTGCAGGCTCTCGGCTGGGGCCACGTGTCTTGGGGGCGTCTCCTCTCAAGGCCCCTGGGAAAGAAGTGAACTTTGAGGACACGAGGAGTGTCTGAGTCCTCTTCTCAACCAACTAGCTGCCTCACGGGCCCCATCATGCCTTGCTCTTACTCCGTAAGCCAAGGAAGAGGTGCCCCTCACATCACGCCTGGTATCGGGAAGCCCACCTCTACCAGTGCCTGAAAACCCGGGGCTCCAATGGGAATCATCCTCTGGCTGCCGCTGCTGTTCTAACTTTAAATGCACGAACAGCGGCCCCAGGTGGGCCAGAGTGCTGCCCGGCAATCACTCTCTACGTCCTTACTCTAGTCCCCTTCTCCCCTGGACAGTTACTAGTTCTCTTCCCTCCTCAACCCCCGTGTCTCCCCATCCTCACTGTCAGCTGAACAAACAGAAACGCTCGGAACTCCCACCAACTCCCACCGCCACATGTACCCACCCACCTGTACCCGTGCCCACATCCTCTGCCTGCCTTCCAGTTACGCCGGGTCCACTTGCTCCTCCCTCCCAGTCATCAATTTTCATCAATTAGAGTGTGCTCAGCACCATCCAATACACTACGTGCTGTACTTATCTGCTGTCTCCCTCACTAGAATGGAAGCTCCACGAGGGCAGAGATTCTCTCTGTCCTGCTTCCTGCTCTGTTCCCCGCACCTAGAATGGCACCTGGGATGTAGGAGGCACCCACTAAATGTTTCCTGCATGAACGAACAAATGATTGATTCCTTCCACTGATGCCCTAGAGCCTCCTTTGGCTGTGGCCCTGGGGCTCAGGACTCAGAACAGCACCCCAGCTCCCGAGTGCACACAGGCGCCCCACTCACGGCTCTCACAGTGCGGGCCCTCCCGGCCATCCCGGCACTCGCAGCGGTAGCTCCCGTTGTGCAGGACGCAGGTGCCCTCGCTCATGCACAGACTGGGTGTGCAGAGGTTAACTGGCCGCTTGGCTTCTGCAAGGGAGCACGTGCCAGCAGACCCAGCCTGGGCTGGCCCCAAAGACCCCGCTCTAAGGAAGCCCAGTACAGAGGCGAGGCCACCAGAGCAGAGTCTTACACATCTTAGTGGCTCCATGGGCCTTTGAGCCACAGGTTAGTGGGGCCCCATACCACATAGCCGGTCAAAGACCCGACTTCCACCCAGCGTTCCTACCCGTGTACAGAGACTCCCTCTCTCGGACGGGCCGTGCACACAGCAGTGCTTATTGTTATTATTATGGCCACATGCTTTTTAAAGAGTGGAAAGGATGTCACTGGCAAAAGGAAGGCTTGGAGTCAGGCTGTCCTGGCTGTGTCTGCTCCTACCAAGGTCAGTGCCAACCCGGGGTCCTATGCGTATCCTAATGACGTCTTCTTTTTAAGTGGGGTGCACACGTTCTCAAGTTTGGGAAGAGGTGCCTGTGTTAAATTCTCTGCACCTTAAATGTCAAATGGGGCCAGTTGTGCATACCTCCTGCAGAGTTTTGTGTGAGTGTGGCACTTAGCATAAAGCCCGGCATGTGGAAAGCGCCCGGCAGTTGGGAGGAGTTGCTGTCCCTGTAATGATGTACATGAAGGCTCGGGCTGAGGTCCTCCCTTGGAGGCGGCCCCGAGGGTGTGGATCGCCCCCCACTCACCTCTGCATATCCACTCGATGAACATGTCCTGGTGGTGCCTCAGGTCTGCGTAGGCTGCCACGTGGACCAAGGAGTCCCAGGGACCTGTGACCCTCCACAGTGCCTCCCTCAGGACGGGCCCCATGCCCATCACCAAGACAGAGACGCCGCTGTCCCTAAGCTTCTGGGCAGGGACGGCCACGTCCTCTGCCCCCTCCCACACGTGACCACCACTGCAGCCTTGGGGACACCAGGCCGGGCGCCCCTCCGGACCGTCATCACCTTGTCACAGATGTGCAGCAAGGCCATGCCTGCCGAGCCCACCCCACCCAGGTAGGGGGCCTGGCTCCTGGCCTGCAGTGCTACAGTGCCGGGGGTCCAGCCCAAAGGCTGTCTGGACCCGGCCGCCATACACCACCAGGCCAATCTGTGTCACGTCAGGGCTCACGTCAAACCGGAGGGCACAGCTTCTCACGAAGCTCTGCATCTGGGCGAAGTCCTCGGGCCCCACAGAGGCCGAGGCTCCAACATGAAGACCAGGTCCAGCGACTGGCCCTGGCAGCCTGTAGAACAAGCAGAGTGGACCTCAGGGGGCAGCAAAGTGAGGACTGTGCTGGGGTGAGCGGAGCCCAGGTCAGCCGGTCTGCTGTCTGTCCACTGCAGTATCCGTCCTCCACCCTCTCCTAGAATGGCAGCAGGACACGTGAATGCTCAGCTAGACCACATTCCTAGCCTCCCTGGCAGCCGGGTGTGGCCACATGACAAGTTCTATATAGTGGGTTGTGATTGCAAGTAATTGTGCAATTTCCAAGTTATGTCCTCAAAAGGAAGCTGCTTGCCTTCCACTTCCCCTCTGCCCTCTTCCTGCTGTCTGAGAAACAGTGACCCTGAAGTCAGAGGTGGAACCACAAGATAGCCAAGCCACGCTGCTGGGCGCCCTGGGCGCTCACCTCTGAACTGTTATGTGAGAGGAATAAACGTCCACCGTGTGTAAGCCACTGAGCTCCGGGGCCTCATCTGTGCCGTTACGGAGCGCCCTCCGTGTGCCGTGCACTGTATACAAGGCACTAATTATACCGTGTGGACAAGACTGCCAATGCCCGTCCCTGATGGGCTGACAAACATGGAACCAACAAAGAATTACAAACTACGTGAGCAGCCACGGAGGAAAGGAGCAGGGTGCTGTGAGAGGGACCAGCAGGGGCGACATGGGTGGGCAAGGGTGGGGTCAGGGCTCCTCTGAGGAGCGACATTTCAGCTGAAGACTGAAGATTCAGAACTCCTTATTAACAATAATAAATAAATAGCAATACCTACCATTCTGAGCGTACATTCTGAGCTTACTGTGTGCTAGTGTGTATGTTGCTTGTCTTATTTAACCCTCACAAAAGCCCCTCTGGAGGTACTACTATTAGTCCAATTTTACTGACCAGTAAAGCGAGAAGTTACTCATCACAAGGCTAGCGTAGAGAAGAGTAGGGCTGTGCTTGCGGCGCCCAGTACAGGCCCTGGTTAAGTCGCTACCAAAGGGAGGAAGGGCCTGCCGCTGGCCAGCTGGCCCCCGGGTCGGGCGAGGCTGGCCCGCAGCTGGCGCCGGTGCAGGACTGGTCCTTACCTGGGCGCTGCTGGCTGCACCGCTTTCCCCGCAGCTTCGGGATTTGGCCGAACAGGTCCTGCGGGCCGGCGTAGATCATGACGTGCTCCGGGCTGCCCGTGACCTCCTCCAGCTCCGCCCGCACGGCCTTGCTGCCCACGCCCAGCAGGAGCAGCTCCCGGGCCCTGGCGAAACGCGCCGGGCCGGGCACCTGGTCCTGAGAGCGCGCCTCGGTCATCAGGACCACAGCCCTGGCAGGGCCGGTCCAGGCCCGTTCCGGGAGCAGCGCTCCGCCGCCTACCGCAGGGCCCGTTCTGTCAGGGCGGCACCACCACCGAAGGGCAGGTCGTCAAGGCTCCCGACCAGGTCCGCACGTCCCGGTACTCGCCCACAGTCATGGCCACGGCCAGCTCGGCGCCGTAGTGGGCCACGCCCATGCGTGCCCGGGAGTCCTCGCTCAGCGCCGCCGGCACGAACCGCTTCACGGAGGCCTTGGCCCGCAGGAAGCCCTCCGGGGTGGCAGCCACTGAGCCGGCCAGCGGGAAGAGCACGTCGGCTCTGCACTCCAGGCTCAGCTTCGGGGCTGCCAGGATCACAGCGGCCGTCACGCTGTGGAGCACGCAGACCACTGTCCCACCCGGGACCCCCCCCAGCCGCCACGTGGAGCCGGAGCCGCCTCCCTCCCAGGAGGGAGATGGGACACTGACACAGAGGCTTCAGGGCCTAGTGACCAGTGCAGGTCACAGGGTTAGACACGGCCGGACACAGAGCTCCCTGGCTCCTACCAAGTGTCTCCAGCTCACCACTCTTTCAAAAGAAAAATAGAATCTATAACTTTTTCCCATTATGGTTAGTGCTTCTTGTGTCCTGTTGGAGAAATCTTTGTCTACCCCAAGATCATGAAGATACGCTCCTATGTTTTCTTCCAGAAGCTTCACAACTTTGCCTTTTGCATTTAAATGTATGATCCATCTGGACTTGATTTTTTGTGTAGCTTGTGAGGTAAGGAGTCAACAGACATATTTTTTTCCCATGTAAGTCTCCAATTGACCCAGCACTACAGTTTTTAAAAGGTTACTATTGGGAAGTCCTGTGCACACGTACCGCAGTCAGCCTCCCCTCCAAAGGCCGGCAGGCAGAGGCAGTGGTACCTGTCCAGTCCTTCTGGAACACACGTGCCTCCATTCTGGCAGGGCTGCGAGTCACAGGGGCCTATCAGAGAGATGCCTGTTAACAGCCTGGCACATCAGCCCAGAGATGTGAAGGGGTTTGGCTACCCTGCCCCACCAGGGCCCAGCCCCTTCCTTTCCCCAGATGCACTAGGAAATTAGTCTCAACACCTGTAGCAAAGAGGAAAAGGAAAGCAAATGAGGTACGTAAGGCGGGGTTAGGGTGTAGGTGGTAACAGACACTCAATGGTGGGCTCAGTAAGGCCCCCTGTGAATTACAGGCTCACTTGGGGATCTGCCAGTGGGATCTGGCTCCTGGCTCTGATACTGGGAACACGTGTTATGGACTGAATTTCTCCCCTCCACCTCCAAATTTATATGTAGGAGTCCAAACCCCCAATACCTTAAAAATGTTAATCTATTACTTGGTGGGCACATGATTGTAATTAAAGTATACACTTCTGGAAGGTAGGAGTTATCGAGGGTAACTCTGGGCTCCTAGGCCAGCAGTTCTGTCAGTTGGAGTTTCATGCAAACAACTGAGGGCTCATTAACAGCACCAACAGTGGCCTTTAACTGAGCAGCTATTATGGGGCCAGGTATTGTGCTAAGCGCTACACATGTATGATCTCACTTCACTGATACAACTGGATGAAGCAGGTACTGTGAACTGCCATGTCACAGATGAGGAAGCTGAAACCTGACGAACAGAAGTCACGTGCTGAAGGTCAGCTACTTGGAAAGTGGCAGAGCTGGGACTCAAACACAGGTCACTCTGGTTCCAAAACCATAAGTCCTTGAGCTTTAATTTCTGAGCAGAAACAACCCCACTTTCAGTTCCTCCCATGTGTCAGAGACCAGCCACGTTGGAACTTTAAAATAAGATGCCCGAAGGATCACCTAACCCCAGGCAGGAAGCACCATCCTGCCTGCACACAAAGCCTCTGGCTCTGCTTTCGAGGGACGGACTCCCGACCTCATCAGGAGTAGCATATCCACACAAGCACTGATGCCAAGACACTTCAGTGTGATTTCTGTGCTCCTGGGTCAGTGAGATGCACTAGACCCCGCGGTGAGGAGCAGTAAGGGCCCATTGGGAAGCCAGGCTGCATGATCTTAATGGTGTTGAAAAGTCCTCCTGTTTGCTTGGGACTTTGTAGCTGATGAAGCACTTTGGTGGACATCACCTACTGAATCTTCCCTAGGATCCCTTGTATGGTACCCCCTATCAACCAGAGCAGGGAAATGGGGAGTCCAGACATGGGGCAAACGTTACCCCATTTTACAGAGGAGGAAAGTGAGGCTCAGGTATCTTGCCCTGAGTTTGGTGCTAGATGTGAGGCTTTCTGTCTGCACAGCTGGGGCTCAGTGCACGCCCTGCTCTGCCTCTTGTCAATGCAAGGGGCCCTGGTTAAGGAAGTAATTCCAAAGCCTTCACTCCCTTTCTCAGTGAAAATATACCACTGAGCAAGGGAGGCATGAGTATGGCATGAGCAGAGGAAATGCCTGTCCCTGTACCCTGGAGCTCGGTCCAACCCCACCCGCCGCCCCAGTATACATGCCCCTTTGGGAGCCAGCCTAGTCCCAGGGCCAGAAAGAAGAGGAGAATCCAAGAGGCAGACTGTACCTGGGCGGGTGGTCCTGTAGCAGGTGGCAGGGTGGGTTAAGAACACTCTCTTCCAGCTACAACCCAAGGAAACAAATGGTAGAGATCAAAGGTTTAACAGGAGAGGGTATTTAAAACACTAAAAGCTGACACAAGATGCCAATGCAGAAGCAAGTCAAGAAAGACTTGGTTCTTTTTTTTTTCCTGATTCTACCCAACTTTTATCTGCACATAGAGTAGGAAATGTTTCAAACTACTCAATTAAAAAAAAAAAGATAATGGAAGCTGGCTATCATGTCAGAAATTAGAGATATCTGTGTTCAATACTCTGAACTACAGCAACAGCTTTCTATTACGAGTTACTTTCTGGGGCCAGCACAATGAGTGGGGGGTGGGAAATACTGGGATTAGGCAACTGGATTCTGGTTATGTGACCCCAGGCAAGTTACTTTCCTTCTCTGGTCTTCCGTTCCCTCTTCTATATAGCAACTCTGTAGTTTTCAACTGTGTTCCTCAGAGCCTCAGTGGAGAGGGAAGGGGACTGTCCAGGGCTCCTCCAGTGCCCCAGCCCCACCTCCCCACCCCAAATGTGCTTTTCCTGGTCTGCATAACAAGTGTCCATACGAGGCTCCGTAGCTCAGGAGGATTTGCAAACCACCGGCTGGTCTCAATGACCTCTGAGGTCGGTTTGAGTGACAACCTTCTGTGACAACACAAGGGCCACCATTCCTGTGCTGGCTTCCATGCTCCAGCCGTCCCCATCGTTACTTCAAGTCCTCGGCTACTTGAAGAGACAGCAGTCTCCTCTTCCAGATGGGGAAATGGGTTCAGGGCTGAATTAAGTTGCCCAAAGTCACACGGTTACCAGAACACAGCAGAGCTGGGATCCGAACTCCACCTCCCACTCCAAAGCCCATGCATCCTGCCCTCTGGGCCTCGCCCCCTGGCTCTCCTGAGTCTGTGGGGCGATGGGCCGACCATAGAGGAGGGGGTCCTCGTCCCTCAGGCAGAAAGCCCTCCTCTTGGCTGGCAGCAGCTCCATGGATGGCCTCATCTAAGGAGATTCTCTTGGGGCCTTCGTGACAAAGTTCTCTAAAACTTGCCAAAGAGCATTTCTCCTGGTGAGATCCCACCCAGGGCTGCTCACCTCAGGGGCAGGCTAATTGGGCTCACCTCTAGGGCAGGGGCTTTCGTGAGGCAAAACATCCACTTGGGATAAAAGCCAAGTCAGACATCCACAGAAAGATAGACAAGATGAAAAGGCAGAGGGCTATGTACCAGATGAAGGAACAAGATAAAACCCCAGAAAAACAACTAAATGAAGTGGAGATAGGCAACCTTCCAGAAAAAGAATTCAGAATAATGATAGTGAAGATGATCCAGGACCTCGGAAAAAGAATGGAGGCAAAGATCGAGAAGATGCAAGAAATGTTTAACAAAGACCTAGAAGAATTAAAGAACAAACAAACAGAGATGAACAATACAATAACTGAAATGAAAACTACACTAGAAGGAATCAATAGCAGAATAACTGAGGCAGAAGAACGGATAAGTGACCTGGAAGACAGAATGGTGGAATTCACTGCTGCGGAACAGAATAAAGAAAAAAGAATGAAAAGAAATATGAAGACAGCCTAAGAGACCTCTGGGACAACATTAAACACAACAATATTCGCATTATAGGGGTCCCAGAAGGAGAAGAGAGAGAGAAAGGACCCGAGAAAATATTTGAAGAGATTATAGTCGAAAACTTCCCTAACATGGGAAAGGAAATAGCCACCCAAGTCCAAGAAGCGCAGCGAGTCCCATACGGGATAAACCCAAGGAGAAACACGCCAAGACACATAGTAATCAAATTGGCAAAAATTAAAGACAAAGAAAAATTATTGAAAGCAGCAAGGGAAAAACAACAAATAACATACAAGGGAACACCCACAAGGTTAACAGCTGATTTCTCAGCAGAAACTCTACAAGCCAGAAGGGAGTGGCATGATATACTTTAAGTGATGAAAGGGAAGAACTTACAACCAAGATTACGCTACCCAGCAAGGATCTCATTCAGATTCGATGGAGAAATCAAAAGCTTTACAGACAAGCAAAAACTAAGAGAATTCAGCACAGCAAACCAGCTCTACAACAAATGCTAAAGGAACTTCTCTAAGTGGGAAACACACGAGAAGAAAAGGATCTACAAAAACAAACCCAAAACAATTAAGAAAATGGTCATAGGAACATACATATCAATAATTACCTTAAACGTGAATGGATTAAATGCTCCAACCAAAAGACACAGGCTTGCTGTATGGATACAAAAACAAGACCCATATATATGCTGTCTACAAGAGACCCACTTCAGACCTAGGGACACATACAGGCTGAAAGTGAGGGGATGGAAAAAGATATTCCATGAAAATGGAAATCAAAAGAAAGCTGGAGTAGCTATACTCATATCAGATAAAATAGACTTTAAAATAAAGAATGTTACAAGAGACAAGGAAGGACACTACATAATGATCAAGGGATCAATCCAAGAAGAAGATATAACAATTATAAATATATATGCACCCAACATAGGAGCACCTCAATACATAAGGCAACTGCTAAGAGCTATAAAAGAGGAAATCGACAGTAACACAATAATAGTGGGGGACTTTAACACCTCACTTACACCAATGGACAGATCATCCAAAATGAAAATAAATAAGGAAACAGAAGCTTTAAATGACACAATAGACCAGATAGATTTAATTGATATTTATAGGACATTCCATCCAAAAACAGCAGATTACACGTTCTTCTCAAGTGCGCACGGAACATTCTCCATGATAGATCACATCTTGGGTCACAAATCAAGCCTCAGTAAATTTAAGAAAATTGAAATCATATCAAGCTTCTTTTCTGACCACAATGCTATGAGATTAGAAATGAATTACAGGGAAAAAAACCGTAAAAAACACAAACACATGGAGGCTAAACAATACGTTACTAAATAACCAAGAGATCACTGAAGAAATCAAAGAGGAAATCAAAAAATACCTAGAGACAAATGACAATGAAAACACAACGATCCAAAACCTATGGGATGCAGCAAAAGTAGTTCTAAGAGGGAAATTTATAGCTATACAAGCCTACCTCAAGAAACAAGAAAAATCTCAAGTAAACAATCTAACCTTACACCTAAAGGAACTAGAGAAAGAAGAAAGAAGAACAAACAAAACCCAAAGTTAGCAGAAGGAAAGAAATCATAAAGATCAGAGCAGAAATAAATGAAATAGAAACAAAACAATAGCAAAGATCAATAAAACTAAAAGCTGGTTCTTTGAGAAGATAAACAAAATTGATAAACCATTAGCCAGACTCATCAAGAAAAAGAGGGAGAGGGCTCAAATCAATAAAATCAGAAATGAAAAAGGAGAAGTTACAACAGACACCACAGAAATACAAAGCATCCTAAGAGACTACTACAAGCAACTCTATGCCAATAAAATGGACAACCTGGAAGAAATGGACAAATTCTTAGAAAGGTATAACCTTCCAAGACTGAACCAGGAAGAAATAGAAAATATGAACAGACCAATCACAATCACTGAAATTGAAACTGTGATTAAAAATCTTCCAACAAACAAAAGTCCAGGACCAGATGGCTTCACAGGTGAATTCTATCAAACACTTAGAGAAGAGCTAACACCCATCCTTCTCAAACTCTTCCAAAAAATTGCAGAGGAAGGAACACTCCCAAACTCATTCTATGAGGCCACCACCAACCTGATACCAAAACCAGACAAAGATATTACAAAAGAAGAAAATTACAGACCAATATCACTGATGAATATAGATGCAAAATTCCTCAACAAAATACTAGCAAACAGAATCCAACAACACATTAAAAGGATCATACACCATGATCAAGTGGGATTTATCCCAGGGATGCAAGGATTCTTCAATATATGCAAATCAATCAATGTGATACACCATATTAACAAATTGAAGAATAAAAACCATATGATCATCTCAACAGATGCAGAAAAAGCTTTTGACAAAATTCAACACCATTTATGATAAAAACTCTCCAGAAAGTGGGCACAGAGGGAACCTACCTCAACATAATAAAGGCCATATACGACAAACCCACAGCAAACATCATTCTCAATGGTGAAAAACTGAAAGCATTTCCTCTAAGATCAGGAACGAGACAAGAATGTCCACTCTCACCACTGTTATTCAACATAGTTTTGGAAGTCCTAGCCACGGCAATCAGAGAAGAAATAAAAGGAATACAAATTGGAAAAGAAGAAGTAAAACTGTCACTGTTTGCAGATGACATGACACTATACATAGAGAATCCTAAAGATGCTACCAGAAAACTACTAGAGCTAATCAATGAATTTGGTAAAGTTGCAGGATACAAAATTAATGCACAGAAATCTCTTGCATTCCTATACACTAATGATGAAAAATCTGAAAGAGAAATTAAGGAAACACTCCCATTTACCACTGCAACAAAAAGAATAAAAATACCTAGGAATAAACCTACCTAGGGAGACAAAAGATCTGTATGCAGAAAACTATAAGACACTGATGAAAGAAATTAAAGATAATACCAACAGATGGAGAGATATACCATGTTCTTGGATTGGAAGAATCAACATTGTGAAAATGACTATACTACCCAAAGCAATCTACAGATTCAATGCAATCCCTATCAAGTTACCAATGGCATTTTTTTACAGAACTAGAACAAATCACCTTAACATCTGTATGGAGACACAAAAGACCCCGAATAGCCAAAGCAGTCTTGAGGGAAAAAAACGGAGCTGGAGGAATCAGACTCCCTGACTTCAGACTATACTACAAAGCTACAGTAATCAAGACAATATGGTACTGGCACAAAAACAGAAACAGAGATCAGTGGAACAAGACAGAAAGCCCAGAGAGAAAGCCATGCACCTATGGTCAACTAATCTATGACAAAGGAGGCAAAGATATACAATGGAGAAAAGACAGTCTCTTCAATAAGTGGTGCTGGGAAAACTGGACAGCTACATGTAAAAGAATGAAATTAGAACACTCCCTAACACCATACTCAAAAATAAACTCAAAATGGATTCGAGACCTAAATGTAAGACCGGACACTATAAAACTCTTAGAGGAAAACATAGGAAGAACACTCCTTGACATAAATCACAGCAAGATCTTTTTTGATCCACCTCCCAGAGTAATGGAAATAAAAACAAAAATAAATGGGACCTAATGAAACTTCAAAGCTTTTGCACAGCAAAGGAAACCATAAACAAGACGAAAAGACAACCCTCAGAATGGGAGAAAATATTTGCAAACGAATCAACGGACAAAGGATTAATCTCCAAAATATATAAACAGCTCATGCAGCTCAATATTAAAGATCAAACAACCCAATCCAAAAATAGGCAGAAGGGCTTCCCTGGTGGCACAGTGGTTGAGAATCTGCCTGCCAATGCAGGGGACATGGGTTCGAGCCCTGGTCTGGGAAGATCCCACATGCCGCGGAGCAACTGGGCCCGTGAGCCACAACTACTGAGCCTGCGCGTCTGGAGCCTGTGCTCCGCAACAAGAGAGGCCGCGATAGTGAGAGGCCCGCGCACCGCGATGAAGAGTGGCCCCCGCTTGCCACAACTAGAGAAAGCCCTCACACAGAAATGAAGACCCAACACAGCCAATAAATAAATAAATAATAAGTGTTTAAAAAAAAAAACAAAAAAAAAACAAAAATAGGCAGAAGACCTAAATAGACATTTCTCCAAAGAAGACATACAGATGGCCAAGAAGCACATGAAAAGCTGCTCAACATCACTAATTATTAGAGAAATGCAAATCAAAACTACAATGAGGTATCACCTCACACCAGTTAGAATGGGCATCATCAGAAAATCTACAAACAAATGCTGGAGAGGGTGTGGAGAAAAGGGAACC
This sequence comes from Balaenoptera musculus, assembly GCF_009873245.2. Lineage (NCBI taxonomy): Eukaryota > Metazoa > Chordata > Mammalia > Artiodactyla > Balaenopteridae > Balaenoptera > Balaenoptera musculus. The sequence continues at coordinate 16,235,194 of NC_045800.1, forward strand.
CTCTTGCACTGTTGGTGGGAATGTAAATTGATACAGCCACTATGGAGAACAGTATGGAGGTTCCTTAAAAAACTAAAAATAGATTTACCATATGATCCAGCAATCCCACTACTGGGCATATACCCAGAGAAAACCATAATTCAAATAGACACATGCACCCCAATGTTCACTGCAGCACTATTTACAATAGCCAGGTCATGGAAGCAACCTAAATGCCCATCGACAGATGAATGGATAAAGAAGTTGTGGTACATATCTACAATGGAATATTACTCAGCCATAAAAAGGAACGAAATTGGGCTTCCCTGGTGGCGCAGTGGTTGAGAATCTGCCTGCCAATGCAGGGGACACGGGTTCGAGCCCTGGTCTGGGAAGATCCCACATGCCACGGAGCAACTGGGCCCGTGAGCCACAATTACTGAGCCTGCGCATCTGGAGCCTGTGCTCCGCAACAGGAGAGGCCGCGATAGTGAGAGGCCCGCGCACCGCAATGAAGAGTGGCCCCAGCTTGCCGCAGCTAGAGAAAGCCCTCGCACAGAAACGAAGACCCAACTCAGCCAAAAATAAATAAATAAATAATAAAAATAAAGGAATTCCTTTAAAAAAAAAAAAAAAAGGAACGAAATTGAGTCATTTGTTGAGATGTGGATGGACCTAGAGACTGTCATACAGAGTGAAGTAAGTCAGAAAGAGGAAAACAAATATCATATATTAACGCAGGTATGTGGAACTTAGAAAAATGGTACAGATGAACCGGTTTGCAGGGCAGGAGTTGAGACACAGATGTAGAGAACAAACGTATGGACACCAAGGGGGGAAAACCACGGTGGGGTGGGGATGGTGGTGTGCTGAATTGGGCGATTGGGATTGACATGTATACACCGATGTGTAAAACTGATGACTAATAAGAACCTGCAGTATAAAAAAACAAACAAAAAAACAATACTAAACTTTCTTTGGGTTATTTGTATGGAAATATGTTAATATAAATGTTTCAGACATTACATGAAATTTCTAAAAATCTTATATGTTCTGGTATAATGTTATAAGTCATAATTCTAGTTATTATTTTAAAATGTATATCTCAGAAATAAATTTCCTTGTCAATTGCATTATTATGAACTTTCATCAAATCTTTAACTGTGGTCATTTTTAAGTCTTTTGTCATTTACAGACAGTTCTGGGTGTACTCTGATGCTTTTGCAAAAATGTTCCTATAAGAGGGTTTCATCTTCAAGGAATTCATGGAAAAGACTCTGACAAGTACAGGTTTCTGGTAACTGACTATACTGCTGAACTGAATGAATAAGCATTTCCAGAACTCTAATGGAAAACTGATGAATTCATAAAAGTGCTAACAAAAGATCAATATGAAAAAAAAATTAATTACATGGGACTGAGTGAACTGATGAGGATGATTATAATTTTTGTGACTTTCTGTTTGAATAAAAAAAAAAATCCCACAAGGACTCAGAAGCAAAAAATATACAAATCAATTTTCACTGCAAAGTAAAGGACCTGTTACAGTGGAGGATTACTGGACTGAATGTCAATATTATGACATAGTATGAGTGTGTTTCGTGTTTGGTAATTGCAATCATTGTTGCTTTTGTTGTGGTCATCCATTTACAATGCTTGGTGTCAGTTTATTTATCTCTTGTAAAAATAAAATACAGTGTGTGTGTGTGTGGAAAAAAAAAAAAAAAGCCAAGTCAACTACGAACTCAAGGGGTTGCTGAAATCAAAACTGTGCCAAGCTGCCAGCTCATTAAAGAGAACTCTTCTCCCCCTCCGTGTCTACTCCTCGTGACCTCATAAAACCACACGTCCTAGCCCAGAAAGCTCCACGGGCCCTGCCCTCCCTACCCAGGCCTACAGGAGCCAGCGTTGTTGAGCAGACACTATCCACAGGGCTTCGCCTGGGCCTGTACTCAGCTAGTCCCCCACCTCCCTCAGGTCTGGTCCCTGCCCACTCTAATTAAAACTGCAACCCTACCCTCTACTTACCCCACCCTGTCCCACCCCACATCCTTTCCCCTACTGCACTTACCACCACCTAGTAGTTCATTTAGGTATTCACTTTGTTCACTGCTGCCTCTTGCTCATGAGAGCAGATTTGTTTCCGAGACGCTCAGGCTGATTCCCCAGGACCTGGGGCAGTGCTGGGAACTTAGGAGAGCCTCCGTGAGTATTTCTTGAATGAGGGGATTGATGAAAAGCCTACTATATGCATTATTCTAGGAGCCTGCAATGTCAGTGCATTCTACGAATTAACTCGCTGCGTGCTCCTGACAATCCTCTGGGGCAGGTCCTGTTATCACCCACTTGCCGAATGTGGAAACAGACAGCGGGAGGTTCCCAGCTCACTAGTGGTGATGCCCCCAGCGTCTGAGCGCATAGCCATGAAGTGTCCTCTACCCACCAGCCTCTCCCAGGGCTCCCGGCTCTGGATGCCTCTGCCCACTGCTACCTGGTTCCCACATCTCTCGAGACTGCTCAAGCAACCCCTCCTCCATGACGTGTGGGGAGGACAGGCCCCATCCCAGCACTTGGGAGGCTCTCTGGACCACGAGCTTCTTGGGGCCGCGACTGTGCCTGCCTCCTCGCTGGACCCTGCCTGGCTCAGAGTGAGGACTTAAACATGTTCACCAGGGAATGAAGAACTACCTCCTTTCACTCGAAAGTGCAGGTTCAGAAGAGAGCCTCTAGTGGCCTCTGACATGGCACGAGGCCCCACTTCCTCTGAGCCACGTGGGGGGCACCGCCCTTCCCTGCTGAGATGGCGTTTGGACTCTGCAGCGACCCAACACGGCCCTCACGGCTTCTCAGCCGCTCCATCTCACTGCTGTGTGCGCTCTGATCTTATCGCTGAGGCCAGGCCAAGGGGCCAAGGCGCAGCTGGTTCAAACGCTACCCTGGCCCTCCAGAAAGGACTAGAGGGCGAGATCATGAGCTGCTGACCAGGTGCCACACTGGAGGTGGTCCGGATAAAGGGGGACAATCTGGGGGTCTGCGGGGCAGTGGCTGAGAGCCGGGCGGCAGGTGCTCTTGAATGCCTGAGCTCCGGTTCTGAAGAACCCAGCATTCTCCACGGCCTCCACAACTGGAATTCATCTAAGCATCTTAAGCCTCTTGCCTTGCTCAGCCCCCATACATATGGAAACTGGTGATCAGAGGGACCAAATTAGCAGACCACTATCCCAAGCCCAGACCACTGCCCTGTCAGACCAGCTTTTGGCTGATTTACCAGCCTTCAGAATGGCTGTGACCCAGGCCCTGGGCTCCTGGGCAGTGTGTCTAAAAGACTCTGACACTGAGTAGCTGTGCCCCTGCCTGGGTCCCCGGAGCTCTGTCCCTGCCTCCCTCCCAGGTCTCCTCCGATCCCTGTCACACACTCCACAGCCAAGGCCCCGGAGAGCCGCTCTCCCTGCAGCCCATGAGCACTTGGCCCTCCCCGCCCAGGCCCTGCCCGCAGGCTCTGACCCCACACCTTGTGGACAAACCTGGAAAAGGGACAGAGCGCAGCCAGCACGGCCTTGGTCCCCCGAGATCCCCTCCAGCACGGGGCCTGGCCGGCAAGCTGCCTGACCATCTCCAGCGTCCTGCGCTCACAGGGCTGAGGCTGGACCTTGCAGTCTGTCTGTGTCCACCGTGCATACCCGAGGCAGGGAAGACAGGGTTACGCCTCCTTCCTCCGCCCGTGGGCCCACCACCCTCAGCCCTGGCTCTTCCCCGGCAGAGTACACAGGGGAGGAGCAGCCGGTCTCCGAGCACCTCCTCTGCACAAGCCCCGCCCCACACCGCTCGTCCATCCTATGCACACGTGCACCTTCTGTACAACGTACTTCACTCTCGCTCCTGGATGGAGGCCGACGAAGATGACAGGGAACACGGGGATCTCACCCCCAGATGAGGCCTCCCTGTGCCGACAGCAGGGGAGGGGACCCCACCGGATCTGAGCCTCTCCACCCCATGTGACAAGTTCGGAATTCCCAGCCTGGAACCCCACAGGGCCTGACACAGGGCGGGAGAACAGAGCAGAGTGCCCCAGGGTCGGGGCTGCTGGGCTCCATTCCTCTCCCCTCCCTCTCAGGGGGACCTCCCGAGTCCTGACCTCCGGCCTTGGGGAACCCTCCTCACCCCCAGCCCGCTTCCATACAGGCGAGGCCACTCCTTTCCACACGAAAAGGCCTTACTCACCCGGAAAGGCAATGGTGCACGTGGCAGAGCCGCTGAGGGTGCTGGAGAGGCCGTGGGCGGCGTCCCCCCAGCTGCTCGGCCATCAGCACGTGCTGCCCCCTTGGCTCGCTGGCCAGCGTGCGCGGCTCCTCCCACCTGTGCCCCGAGCCCCCGGCCGAGAAGTTACAATGGCTCATCGCCCCGCACTCACCCCCCTCCTATCCACCCGCCTCCTAGACGCTGGGCTCCCTGTGGACAGCCCCGCCACCCACTGATGCAGGAGCCACAGAGCTGTAACCTCATCCACCTAGGACGCAGGTAAGGTCTAGAAGTGAAGCACAGAAGGACCTTGAGGATGCTCAGCCATGGTCATAACGTGCACACGCTGCAGTCCACGAACTTCCTCAGAGGAGAGCCTCACACTCAGACCGTCGGCTCTTATTTGAGACAGCGTCCTAATAGATTTAGTCGTCGGGTTTTGCAACCCATAGCTGATGAGAAAAATTTAACCAGAGGGCTTCCCTGGGGGCACAGTGGTTAAGAATCCGCCTGCCAATGCAGGGGACACGAGTTTGAGCCCTGGTCCGGGAAGATCCCACATGCTGTGGAGCAACTAAGCCCGTGCGCCACAACTACTGAGCCCGAGTGCCACAACTACTGAAGCCCGCGCGCCTAGAGCCCGTGCTCTGCAACAAGAGAAGCCACCGCACCGCAACGAAAAGTAGCCCCTGCTCGCCGCAGCTAGAGAAAAGCCCGCGCGCAGCAACGAAGCCCCAATGCAGCCAAAAATAATAAAAAAAAAATTTAACTAGAAAGGAAATGAAGGAAAGTGGTTCTAGGTGACAGCAAGAGAAGAACAAACAGGGACAGCTAGTAATAGAAGAAAAAAAAATCCTGAAGAATTATAAATAGTGGCAATAAGAACTCACAGGCCAGCAACATGAGGCCGTGTAGAGGCAGGAGCTGGCATAGTTCGACAACCAGAGGGCACTGTTAGTGTCCAGAACAGAAATGCTGTGGGGGATGATGACCGTAGGGCATGAAGAAAGGGTTAAATGATGCTGAGAAACCTGTTTTTAAGAAGACAAGGCAGTCAGTGACACATCTAGAATCCTGCCTATCAAAAATTCATCAAAATAGACCACGGCTTGGCAATACAGCAAAACCTTCATGCATCTCTAAACCTCCTAATGTCAAGCTCCCCATTCTCCTCTGAAGCCACAGAAACCAGACACTTTGCCCAGCACCTAGGACAGCGCCTGGCACACAGAGGGGCTTCTCAGTTCCGGACTCACATTAGCATTGAGTGGGCAGCTCTACCGGGCCGCACCCTTTGCTCTCCCGGCCCCCAAACAGACCTTCTTAAAAGCTCCCTGAGTAATTCAGATGCTCAGCCAGAGTTGAGAACCGTCAGAGAAGGGGCTCAATATACACTAAAAGGGGGAAAGAGTTTGAACAGGCAACAGTCTTTAATCTCACACTGCAGTGGTTCTCAGACTTTGGCGGCATCAGAATCACTGAGGGGCCAGAAAAACCACAGATTGAGGCCCCTTGCCCCAGAGTTTTGGATCCAGTGCAGCAGGGCCTGAGTGTGTGCATTTCTAGCAAGCTCCCCGGTAATGCTGACACTGCTGGTCCAAGGAACACACCTGGAGAACCACTGGTCAACAGCGAGCTGGCCTCTTACTAGGAGTGGGGAGGGGTCAGGCAGGCCTGGAAGTCCAACAGGCTTTCTCAGCAGCCTCCTGTGTCTGCAGCTCAGGCTTTCATATCTGAGCCGTGCCCCCTCTTCTGAGCAATGGCTTCTTGATTTCCCTACACTAGGGGTGCTTAAAGTATGGTGTGTGGGCCAGTGAAGAGCTCCAAACTGTTTCACCCTGATTCAGAATCCGGTAAGTATAGACACCAAGCATTTAGAAACTAATCGTACAGCAACTTGACAGATTCATTTTATGTCTGTTGGGTCAAATAATAAATATCTGAGTTTCTATTTTGTTTTTATTTCATCTTTCTAGTAACTCATTTTTATTGTATTTTTTAAAAAAAGTATCAGTTCACGATGGATTAGAAAAAAAAACAAACTGGACCTTCACCACAGATAGTTTGAGAAGTGCTACTCCAGCCAGCAGCCGGAGAAGAAAGCCCCAGAACAGGCCAGTATTTCCACCCATGGGAGATTCCATCCTCAGTGACAAACCTTTGGGCAAATACTACGTGCAAGGCACTCTATTCGGCCCTATGCGGGGATTAGGGTGGGCAGGGAGCCATGAAGTAACGCCCACTCTCCTCTCTCAAGGGGTTTATACTCCTTATACCTGAGGACACAGAAAGAGCCAGCCGTAAGGCAGCTTGTGTTTAATACCAACTTATTGGCCATGACGACACCAATGATGGTGGTGGTAGCTGTCATCATCGTCACCAGGACACAGCACAATCGGGGCAGCCCCATCGTACCTGCCACCTCAGTCCCCTTCTATCTTCTTCCTCTTTCTGCACTTGCTGGTCCACTCGGCACTCAGCTCCAGGTGATCTTATTTAGGCTTTAAATACCATCCTCAGTTTCAATCTCAATGCCTGTCCTTTCTCCTGTGCTCCAGACTCTCACATCCAGCTCTCTACTCAGCTTCTCTACTTAGATGGCTAATACGCATCTCAAACTTGACTTGTCTGAAACAGAATTCAATTTCCTTTCTTCCTTTCCCAGTCTTTCTCTTTTCAGTAAATAGCACCACCATTCACACTGGAGCTCAGGCCAAAATCTTTGATTCTTCTCTCACACACCCACATCGAATACACCAATCACTCCATTGCTCTGCCTTCCAAACACATCCTAAATCCAACCACGCCTCAGCGGGGTCACAGCTGCTTCCCTACTGCAAACCATCATTATCTTGCATGTGAGCTGCTCCAAAGGCCTCCTAACTAGATTCCCCACTGCCCCTATTATTGCTTCTCCCTCTGCCTCACCCACCAGTCTATTCTCTACCTTGCAGTCAGTGTGATTTTCTAAAAATGTAAGCCAATTCATGTAATTTTCCTGCTCAAACCCCCCCACCCCAAAGACTTCCCAGACTACTCATTACAAACTTTAGTCTCTACAATAACCCACAAAAGCTCTAGACCTAACTCCTGCCCACCTCTTCTACCTTATTTCTTATAATTCACTCCTCGCTTGCTGGGCTCCAGCCACTCCTGGCTGTCTCACTGTTTCTGTAACACACCGAGCTAGCTACTGCCTCAGGGCCTTTGCACTTTCCACCTGCCTGCCTTGCCTGCTCTTTTCCCTGTTATTTGGAAGGCTTGTTCCTCACTCAAGTTTCTGCTCAAAAACCAACTCTTCAAAGGAGACCTGCCAGACCCCCTATCTAAAATAGCTGCCCTATCTATTCCCATCACTCTGTAACCTCCTCCCTACTTTTTCTCCTTTGAATTTTATTTCCACCTGAAACTGTTACTTATTTATTCACTCACTTTTTTTTTTTTTTTTTTTTTTAAACCTAGTTCCTTTCCTAGAACGGAAGCTCCATCAGGGCAGGGACTTTGTATTGTTGTCTGTGCATCCTGAGAACTAGAATAGTGTCTGGCACGAGGAAGACAACCTATATTTATTGATTGAGAGAATAAATAATGTACAGTTGATCCTCTGTATCTGTGGGTTCCACATCCATGGATATGGGTGGCCAACTAAGGGACTTAAGCATCCATGGGTTTTGGTATCCACAGGGGTCCTAGAACCAACCCCCTGCAGATACCAAGGAACAACTATACTAAAATTAATAAAGAGATTTCTATGTATAGGCACAGTGCCCAGACCAGAGTCATTTCACTTGATACCCACGAATGACAGCAGCCCCATTGAGGTCGCCTCCATTTTCAGGGTTGAGGGCATTGAGGAACTGTGCCCCCCTCTCCTCTAGGAAGGCATATTCCTGCATCTGGCTCCTGACTCCTGTTTACCCCGAGGGACCCCTGACCCATGCTGTGCAGTTGGATGAGTTCATGAATTTCCACTTCTGCCCAGATAAATTGGAGTCAAGTTTCTGACACCTGAAATCAAGTGTTCAGACTAAATTAAAGACAATGCAAACTCTCAGACTTCCAAAGACCTGGCGGTCCCCTTATGCCAGCAACAATACAGCAAAGTGAGGAAAAAACGGATCCAGGAAGGATCAGGATGGTTCTCCCAGCTCCCCTCTCTTCCCATGGCTGTGACGTCCCCAGGCTGACCCAGAGGGCTGACCCCACGTGACCAAATCTCTTACCCTGGGAAGCAGACCCCCACAGCAAACACAGGTGACGCCCCTTTGCTTCAGCTGCTTGGCTGGCGGGGCCACATGCCCTTGGGACCTCCCGTCGGTGACAGTGATGAGGACCTGGGGCACAGAGGCATTTCTGCCCCCAGGGAATCCTTTACGCAGAAGGTATTTCAGAGCAAGGCCTGTCTCTGTACGTCCTCCTCTGAGCTCACCCAGAAGGAAAAAAACAAAGAAGAAAGAGTCAGCGGTCCAGAGGTGAAGTTGGAATGAGAGCCTGAAACGATGGCCACCTTCTTCCAGCAGAGGCTCAAAGGGACAATTCCAGCATGAGATACGCACTCTCTCACCATCTAAACCACAAGAATGATGAAGAGAAATGAACTTTTCCCCTGGACTTAACACTCCCCCTACACATCTCTGTTGTGTTATGTAACAATGACATTCTTTGTGTATGTGTTTGCTGTCTCTCCCCATGGTGTCTCCGGGGCACAATTCTCCTCATTTGTCTAACACCCACCTCCCATCTCCCCCTCCCCATACCATTCCCTTCTTGTTACAGCTCAACATCTCCTTGGGGTGAGAAAGCAGATAAATGAGCTTCATAAGAATTTATGAGCGTGAAGGACGGGGCTTTGATGCAAGGGTCTTTTGAGGCCTCTCATCAGAAGCTTTGATGCAAGGGTCCAAGATCACGCCTCTCTGTCCCACTTCCAAGTTCAGGGTTGGGCGCTGGAAGGCTGAACCGTTTGACTGCTTTCAGATTAGGGCAGGTTACGGTGGTCCCATCTCATCAGGATGCTAAGATTCTCTAAGCCTCACAGCCTAGTTATAGGGACTGTCGACTGAGCTTGGAATCCCAGCGCAGAATCCCTACTAAAGCTCGCCATAGGAGGCTCGTGCAAACGTCCTCAGAGGGGGGACTGCCAGCTCTGACTGTCAACTGGGCAGAAAATAATGACTCACTACAATAGATTTTGGGCAAAACCTTTCAGTGGATGGTAATAGATGAGGAATCCCCTGCTCAGAGACCAGTAATACTAACTTAATATTTACTGTGCACTTACCACATGCCAGGCACCACTGTGCTAAGTGTGTGTGTGTGTGTGTGTGTGTGTGTGTAAAGGTGCTTGGCTCATATAATTCTCACCACAGCTCTGAGACAGGGGAGTTCAGAGAAGAGAAGGGCCTTAGCTAAGGTGACACAGCTCATGGGTGGTGGAGGTAGGACTTGAACCCTCCACTTGCAGAGCCCAAGTTCTTAACCATCAGGCTACACAGCCTGCCTCTCCCCAGCTAGTGGAGGTCAGAACTGCAGTTGAAACCCAGTCCAGCTAATTCCAATGCCAATGGTCATTCCTCTGCAGACTTGGGCCTAATGGGCATGGAAAATGGGCGCCCATTCATTTATGTACTATCTAAGCAGAGACCACGCGGCCGGCAAAGCTTTAAAATATTTACTCTATGGCTCTTTGCTGAAAAGGTTTGCTGACCCCTACTCTATACTGTTCTAAATGGTTTCAAAACACTTTTCACCAAAAGCCAGGAGCTCCCTGTGCCTTCTCCCTGGCAGGGTTCCCCACAAGCCTCTGGCTGTGGCCCTGCATCCTTAGCTTCTCAGCCAGACTTCGCTTTCTCTCCTCAAAACACCCCCGCACCCCTTGCCCATCTAATCATCACTTCTTTCCATATGTATTCAAAGCTTCTGGACCAGGAAAAAAAGCACTTTTTCTCCACAACTCTGTTTTTGTTTCTCATACAGGTCTACCCTCGGTCCCTCCAGAGTTAACCTTTGTTTTCCCTCTTCAATCCAGATTTTCTGAGTGGGTCTGGGCCCCCCTCTTCATAGCTACCAGCCTGTGGCTAGAGAAAAATTAAATTTCAAGGCCATGAGGGCCCAGACTACAACTCCACGGACCTCTGGGGCATCCACCTTCCACATCGCTTAGCACACAAATGCCCGTGCCGGCCACCCTCTCCACCTCTGCATCTGACCTGCTGGCTTCTGACCGACTGAGCGCAGGGGAGATTCCTAACAGCATGTGAACCCCGGGAAATGAGAAGAAACCTGCTACCTCCACTTTTCTTATGCCATGGAGTGTTTCCCACAGAGTCTGTTCGGAGCTCAGCGTCTGGCTCCAGACAGGAAGGTCTGAGGCCAATCTAAGGTTTTTCTAATTTCTCTCCAACGGGACTAAACTAGGTAGAAAGTGAAGGTTCACAGATGAACTGTTGTTTATGATAGAAACGTGTGGAAAAGTGAAGGTTCACAGATGGACTGCTGTTTATGATAGAAACACGTGGACCGATTAAGAACAAGGGTGTAGATACTAGTCCTGTGAGATACTGGCCAGCTAACCTTGGCAACATTACTTGGCCTGAGACTCCTGTTAAACCTGCTAAAGTAGAAAAAGTAACAGTATTGTTTGAGGATTAAATACTGTATCCAGTGCCTGCTAGTACCTAGTAAGCACTCCATCAGTGGTCATTATAATAAACTACCTAGCAGCCTCTTCTAAGAAGTTTACCTTTTGAGTTAGTCTCAAATTCTAGTCAGCGTGAAAGTCCCTTAGGAGATTTACTAATGTGGATTTTCAGATTCCATCCTCCCAGAGTCCAAATTGGTGGGTGTGTGACCAGGCCTGAGAATCTATCAATACATTTTAAACCCGCCTCCCCTTTCCCACCCCCAGTGATTCTGATGCAGGTAATGCATGGAACAGACTTTGAAAAATAATTCATAAGAACACTCACTGTAGGTACAGGGATGTTGATTACAGGAGTTTTTGTTGTTGTTGGTTTCAGCAATGGACAAAAATCCTGGAATCAAGCTAAATGTGTCCTTTTACGGGTCTGATTTACTACATTGTAAGAGTTCAATTCATTGATTACATAACCATTAAAAAGGATCAACATGAAAAATAATGCAGCTTTATGCAAAAATACACACCAAATAATATTAAGTAAAAAAAAAAAAAGGGCAAAGTGCTTTGTAATTTTAACTATACTAAAAACTGTTTAAATGTTAATGCAGCTTGAAAGAGGCCAGAGTTGGCTATAAAAGGCTTTGTGCTAAAGAAAGGGGTGATTGCTATTTCTGCAGAGCTACTCAAACATGGTACAACTTTGATAAAGCTACAGATGGGGTCCAAAAAAAAAAAAAATTAAATCACAGAAAACTCAGAGTCATGTTATGTGAAATTAATCAGATGATGGAACAGACATGCACAGCTCCCTAGCCAGAGTTCTAGGCATTCGGAAGCCAACTGCTCGCCGTGTTTTATCTGATTTTAGGTTATCATGGGGTACAACACTGGAAGGTTTGATTGTACTATTTTTTAAACTTATTACAAAGTAGCAATAAGGTGACTGTCACAGTGTCTTCTTAGCCATTTCAAAACATGCTTTTAGGGGACTGCATTGATCTAGAAAGGCAAGTGTTCTGGGTTTTGGGGAGAGCTGTGCTCGTCAGTTGAGAATTTAAAACTCCACTGAAGAAAAAGGGTAAAGAGCCCTGGACAGGTCATCACTCCCATTTGGCCAACATTCCCCTGTTCTGATTAGTAAGAGTGTCTTAACGTTCAGTGTCCTCAATGACCCTGCAACCGTGGCCAAAAAACCAGTAACTGCCTCCTTTTCTTGTTTGTTGTCTTACAGCCGTCCTGGGATACACAAGTGCTAACCATTCTCATCCCCAAAAGGGTGGACCTTGTTCAGACACGTAAAGAGGCATCTCTCTCCACCCCCCAGTGTCCTCATCTGGTGCATCCTCAATGCATCTCCTCATGTCATCGGTTATGAATAACAGCCCTTAGTTACGACTTTCAACACAGCTGACAAGAGGCTCAACTAATTACTTAGGGGGTGGGGGTGGAAGAGGAGGTCGGGGAGAGGTGGGAAAGGACAGTTCCATGGGGCCTATTGGACGAGCAGTGCGACCCTGTGGTCCCGGCCAAGTCACCTGCTCCTTCTCAACCTCAGTATCCCTTCCATAAAATAAGGGGTTGGAAGAGGTACTGGGTGATCTCTACAAAGTACCTTTTGGTACCAAGTCCCTTAAATTGGCTTAGTTTTTCACAAGAGAGCAGGGCTGAGTCATTTGAGTCAAAGTCCCCCAAACGTTTCTGACTTTCAGTCCTAAATTTAAAACATTAGGTTACTTTTTCTTCTGCAAATGTTTGTGTGTATATAATGGGTACAAAAGTTTTTTTAACAATAAAATATTATATCAATAATGATATAATTCACATACCACAGAATTCACCATTTTAAAGTATAAATGTGGTTTTTAGTATAATTCAGAGTTGTACAACCATCACCACTACCTAAGTCCAAACTATTTTCATCACCCCAAAAAGAAGCTTTATACCTATTAGCAGTCATATCCTGCCTCCCCACATCCCCTGGAAATGACTAATCTACTTTCTGTCTCCACAGATTTGACTATTTTAGACAATTTCATATAATACGTGACCTTTTATGTCTGGCTTGTTTCACTTAGCATTTTAGCTAAGCATCTTGCCTCTTGGCCATTTTGATGTCCTCTTTGGAAAAATGTCTGCTTAGTTCTTCTGCCCATTTTTTAACCAGATTGTTGGGTTTTTTGTTATTGCTTGTATGAGTTCTTTATGTATTTTGGATAATAACACCTTACGTGATATATGGTTTGCAAAATTTTTCTCCAATTCTGTAGGCTGCCTTTTCATTTTGTTGTTTCTTTTGCTGTGCATAAGCTTTTGAGTTTTATGTAGTCCTATCTGTTCATTTTTGCTTTCATGAATAAATTACATTTTGTGTACCCATTCATCCACTGGATTTTTTGGCTATCATAAATAATACTGCTGTGAACATCACTGTACATGTTTTTGTGCAGGCATATGTCTTTGATTCTCTTGGAGTGGAATTCCTAGGACACGTGGTAGCTCTATGTTTAACATCTTGAGGAACTGCTGAACTGTTTTCCAAAGTTGCTGCACCACTTTACAATCCTACCAGCAGCGTATGAGGGCTCCAATTTCTCCACATCTCTGTCAACACTTGTTGTTGTCTGTCTTTCATTTTATCCCTCCTAGTGGGTGTGAAGTGGTATCTCATTATGGTTTTGATTTGCATTTCCTTAATGACTAATGATGTTGAGCATCTTTTCATGTGCTTATTGGCCATTTATATATCTTCTCTGGAGAAAAGTCTATTTACAAGGTTTCTTATTGATATGATGAAAATATTCTAAAATTAGATGATGGTAATAGTTGCATAACTCTGAAAATATACTAAAAACCACTGAACTGTACACATTAAAGGTGTGAACTTTATGGTATTTTAATTATATCTCAATAAAGCTGCTTTAAATAAATTAGTGTGTATAACACTCCTAGGCCAGGGGGCAGTGGGAAGAGACCTTTTAAAAGTGCCGATTCTAAGTATCACTGCCCAGAGTGATTTAGCAGGTCTGGAGACAGCCCAGGCACCTGCACTTTAACGTACTCCCTAGGCCATTCTGACTCAGACCATCTGACCAAAGACCTCACTTTGACAAGTACCGCTCAGTGTGTCTGGGCCCAAGATACAGAAGTGAGGAAGCCACTGTTCTCTACAGGAACCATTTGTGGAGGCCCCAAGGGTAGAAGGCTCCAAGGGAACATGGAAAGGTCAATGTACACTAATATCACTTTTAAAAAAGATATTAATGTGCTTTTTCCTTTGAACTTTCTTGTATTTGACTTGCCGCTCATCCTGCACCCAAGGTCAGAGGAAAGGGCTGGGATAAACAACCTAAGATAAAGTCACTGGGGATGGGGGCAGTAACAAGATGGCTGGGTAGAAGGACGTGAGCTCACCCCCTCTCACAAAAACACCAAAATTACAACTAACTGCTGAACAACCATCGACAAAAAACCGCTGGAACCTACCAAAAAAGATATCCAAAGACAAAGAAGAAGCCACAACAAGATGGTAGGAGGGGCACAACTGTGATAAAATCAAATCCCATACCCGCTGGGTGGGCAATCCACAAACTGGAAAATAATTACATCTCAGAGGTTCTCCTATAGGAGTGAAAGTTCTGAGCCCCACGTCAGGCTCCCCAGCCTGCAGGTCTGGCATCAGGAGGAGGAGCTCCCAGAGCATCTGGCTTTGAAGGCCAGCAGGGTTTGATCACAGGAGCTCCACAGGACTGGGGGTAACAGAAACTCCACTCTTGGAGGACACACACAAGGTCTCGTGCACACCAGGACCCAGGGGAAAAAGCAGTGACCTCATAAGAGCCTGGGCCAGACCTACCTGCTGGTATTGGAAGTGGGGGTAATTACCTTAAACATAAACAGATTAAATGCTCCAAACAAAAGACACAGACTGGCTGAAATGGATACAAAAACAAGACCCATGTATATGCTGTCTACAACAGACCCACTTAAGATCTAGGGATACATACAGGCTGAAAGTGAGTAAATGGAAAAAGGTATTCCACGCAAATGGAAATCAAAAGACAGATAGATTAGCAATACTCAGATCAGACAAAAGAGACTTTAAAATAAAGACTGTTACAAGAGATAAAGAAGAATACTACATAATGATCAAGGGATCAATCCAAGAAGAAGATATAACAATTGTAAATATATATGCACCCAACATAGGAGCACCTCAATATATAAGGCAAGTACTAACAGCCATAAATGGAGAAATCAACAGTAACACAATAATGGGGGGGGCTTTAACACACCACTTTCATCAATGGACGGATCATCCAGACACAAAATCAATAAGGAGACACAAGGCTTAAATGACACATTAGACCAGATGGACTGAACTGATATTTATAGAGCATCCTGTCCAAAAGCAGCAGAATACACATTCGTTTCAAGTGCACATGGAACATTCTCCAGGACTGATCACATGCTAGGCTACAAAGCAAACCTCGGTAAATTTAAGAAAACTGAAAGCATATCAAGCATCTTTTCCGACCACAACACTATGAGAATAGAAATAAACTACAAGAAAAAAACTGTAAAAAACACAAACACGTGGAGGTTAAACAATACGCTACTAAACAACCAATGGATCACTGAAGAGATCAAAGAGGAAATCCAAAAATACCTAGAGACAAATGAAAATGAAAATGTGATGATCCAAAACCTATGGGATGCAGCAAAAGCAGTTCTAAGAGGGAAGTTTATAGCAATACAATCTTACCTCAGGAAACAAGAAAAATCCCATTTAAACAACCTAACCTTACACCTAAAGCAGTTAGAGAAAGAAGAACAAACAAAACCCAAAGTAATTAGAAGGAAAGAAATCATCATAAAGATCAGAGCAGAAATAAATGAAATTGAGACAAAGAAAGTGATAGAAAAGATCAATGAAACTAAATGCTGGTTCTTTGAAAAGATAAGCAAAATTGATAAACCTTTAGCCAGACTCATCAAGAAAAAAAGGGAGCAGGCTCAAATCAATAAAATTAGAAATGAAGAAGTTACAACTGACACCAAAGAAATACAAAGGATCATAAGAGACTACTACAAGCAACTATATGCCAATAAAATGGACAACCTAGAAGAAATGGACAAATTTTAGAAAGACACAATCTCCCAAGACTGAACCATGAAGAAATAAAAAATATGAACAGACCAATCACAAGTAATGAAATTGAAACTGTGATTAAAAAACTCCCAAGAAACAAAAGTCCAGGACCAAATGGCTTCACAGGTGAATTCTATCAAACATTTAGAGAAGAGTTAACACCTATCCTTCTGAAACTCTTCCAAAAAACTGCAGAGGAAGGAACACTCCCAAACTCATTCTATGAGGCCACCATCACCTTGATACCAAAATCAGACAAAGATACCACAAAAAAAGAAACTTACAGGCCAATATCACTGATGAACACAGACACAAAAATCCTCAACAAAATACTAGCAAACCGAATCCAACAAAACACTAAAAGGATCATATACCATGATGCAAGGATCGTGGTATATCTCAGGGATCCAAGGTATATCCCAGGGATGCAAGGATTTTTCGATATCCGCAAATCAATCACTGTGATATACAACATTAACAAACTGAAGAATAAAAACTGTATGATCATCTCAATAGATGCAGAAAAAGCTTTTGCCAAAATTCAATACCCATTTATGATGAAAACTCTCCAGAAAGGGGGCACAGAGGGAACTTAACTCAACATAATAAAGGCCATATATGACAAAACTACAGCCAACATCATACTCATGGTGAAAATCTGAAAGCATTCCTCTAAGATCAGGAACAAGACAAGGATGTCCACTCTCGCCACTTTTATTCAACATAGTTTTGGAAGTCCGAGCCATGGCAATCAGAGAAGAAGAAGAAATAAAATGAATTCAAATTGGAAAAGAAATAAAACTGTCACCGTTTGCAGATGACATGATACTATACATAGAAAATCCTAAAAGAAAACTACTAGAGTGCATCAATGAATTCGGTAAAGTTGCAGGATACAAAATGAATACACAGAAATCTGTTGTATTTCTATAAACTAACAACAAAAGATCAGAAAGAGAAATTAAAGAAACAATCCCATTTATCATTGCATCAGAAAGAATAAAATACCTAGGTGAACCTACCTAAGGAGGCAAAAGACCTGTACTCCAAAAACTACATGACGCTGATGAAAGAAATCAAAGCTGACACAAACAGATGGAAATATATACTATGTTCTTGGATTGGAAGAATCGATATTGTCAAAATGACTATACTATCACAAGCATGCTACAGAATCAATGCAATCCCTATCAAATTACCAATGGCATTTTTCACAGAACTAGAACAAAAAAAAATTTAATTTGTATGGACCCCGAATAGCCAAAGCAATCTTGAGGAAGAAAGATGATGCTGGAGGAATCAGGCTCCCTGACTTCAGACTATACTACAAAGCTACAGTAATTAAAACACTGTGGTACCGGCACAAAAACAGAGATATCAATCAATGGAACAGGATAGAAAGCCCAGAAATAAACCTACGGTCAATTAATCTATGACAAAGGAGGCAAGACTATACAATGAAGAAAATACAGTCTCTTCAATAAATGGTGCTGGGAAAACTGGACAGCTACATGTAAAACAATGAAATTAGAACATTCTCTAACACCATACACAAAAATAAATTCAAAATGGATTACAGACCTAAATGTAAGACTGGATACTATAAAACTCTTAGAGGAAAACATAGGCAGAACACCCTTTGACATGAATCGCAGCAATATCTTTTTTGAGCCATCTCCTAGAGTAATGGAAATAAAAACAAAAATAAACAAATGGGACCTAATTAAACTCAAAAGCTTTTGTGCAGCAAAGGAAACCATAAACAAAACGAAAATACAGCCCACAGAATGAGAGAAAATATTTGCAAACGATGCAACCGACAAGGGATTAACCTTCAAAATTTACAAAAAGCTCATGCAGCTCAATATCAGAAAAGCAAACAACCCAATCAAAAAATGGACAGAAGACCTAAATAGACATTTCTCCAAAGAAGACATACAGATGGCCAACAGGCACAAGAAAAGATGTTCAATGTCGCCAGTTATTAGAGAAATGCAAATCAAAACTACAATGAGGTATCACCTCACACCAGTCAGAATGGCCATCATCAAAAAGTCTACAAACAATAAATGCTGGAGAGGGTGTGGAGAAAAGGGAACCCTCCAACACTGTTGGTGGGAATGTAAATTGGTACAGCCACTATGGAGAACAGTATGGAGGTTCCTTAAAAAAACTAAAAATAGAGCTACCATATGATCCAGCAATCCCACTCCTGGGCATATTTCCGGAGAAAACCATGGTTCGAAAAGATACATGCGCCCCAATGTTCATTGCAGTGCTGTTTACAATAGCCAAGGCATGGAAACAACCTAAATGTCCACTGACAGAGGAATGAATAAAGATGATGTAATATGTACAATGGAACGTTACTCTGCCATAAAAGAATGAAATAATGCCATCTGTAGCAACAGGGATGGACTTAGAGATTATCATACTAAGTGAAGTAAGTCAGACAAAAACAAATATATGATATCACTTATTTGGAAGTGGAAATGATGATACAAATAAACTTATGCATAAAACAGAAACAGACTCAGACGTGGAAAACAAACTTATGGTTACTAAAGGGGAAAGGTGGGGATAGGGATAAATTGGGAGTTTGGGATTGACATATACACACTACTATATTTAAAATAGATAACCAACAAGGACCTACTGTATAGCACTGGGAACTGTGATCAGTATTCTGTAATAACCTAAATGAGAAAAGAATCTAAAAAAGAATAGATATATGTATATGTATAACTGAATCACTTTTCTGTACAGCTGAAACTAACACAACATTGTAAATCAACTATGGTCCAATATAAAATAAAAATTTTAAGAAAAGTCACTGGGGGTCTCTGGGACCTGTAGGACACCCAGAGTTCCTGCTGTGTCCAGTGTGGGGATTCTGGCTTATTGAGAGCACTGGGGCCCTACAGAGGCCCGAGGCCAATTAAAGGACCTCAGAGCCTTTGCAAGCAGAGGTGACGGCTGTACATGGCGGGGACCATGGACTTGAGTGGAACTTCAGGTCCGCTAGGGCAAGAGGCAGCAGGGGGCAAAGAAGATCCAGAGATCAGAGTGGCAGGTGACAAATAAAGGCATTCCTCTGTGAGGGCTTATGAAGAACATTGTGTGTGTGTATGTACATGTATATACATGCATGTGTATAACACACGTTTATATCCATGTAGCTGTATATGTGTATGTATATAATACACATATATATTTATACATAAAATATATGTATACACATATATGTATGTGCATATACACACATCAGCTGACTTGTGAGTAAAATTATGACTCACTACATATATATATATTTATAGGATGTGTATGTGTATGAGCACACAAACAGAAATTCATCATTTTTAAAGTGCTCTCAGTAACAGAGGAGCACTTACTCCTTTTAGAGCACAGAAATGAGGCTCCAAGAAGCATGGTGAATTCTCCTGGTTGTGTGGTCACCAGGGACAGAACTGGGAGAACGACCCAGCGTTCTTCCCACCACCTCATGCTCTTAACCTGTCTCCACCTTCACTAGCCCTTTCTCCCAGCTGACAGCCACACAAAATAACAGCAAATCTTTTTTTTTTAACTTGCATTTAAGTTCCCACCTGGGACATTATCATGTAATAAGGGGCAGCTTTGAGAAGGGAATTCTTATCACCCGCTGCGCTCAGCTGGGCTTTTGGAAGCCGGGCCACAGCCTCTCTCTGTGAGGTCGAGAGCAGACCCAACCCTTCAAGGGCGATTCTGGGAGCAGCTAGCTTCATCCTAACCACGGCAGTATCTGATCGTACTTACTTGAAAACCATCCTCTTGATTCTTGCCTTCACTTCCTGTTGGGTTGAAAATGCATTCATGGGGAATTCCAGACGAGGGGCGGAACTGAACTGGGCCGCTCCCACCCTGACCTGCAGTGGGAGACAGAGTGCCCAGGGGCCGGAGAGCAGGGTCAAGTCACAAACATCCCTAAGAGGAAAGAAGGGATGAGAAAGGTTAACGACCCTGCCTCCTGCCCACTCACAAATACCAGCGCTGGTATTTCTCTCATCTCCTTAAAAGAAGGTTCCAAAGACTGAGAGGACAATCTGGAAGGAGACGGTCAAATCTGCCCGTGCTTCCACACTGACCACCACCAATTCGACCCCCATTCCGACAGCTGTCTGGGCGGAGCTGTGAGCTTTAGGGTCTCTGCTCACACTTACTGCCTCCCAGGTGTAAGCACTGTTTTAAGCCTTCTCAACTCTTTATTACATGTAATCCACAGAGGTGCTATTCCTGCCCACATTACTGTTGGAGAAACTAAAATACAGAGGATACAGGTCTGGCCCAGGGCTAGTAAGAAAGGAGCGCGGCCTTTGGACTTGGTGCCTGTGATCTTCACTAAGCCTGTTATGCCGATCACCTTCTCAGCAGCCAGCACAGGACTTCAGCTAAACCCCCAACCAGGTGTGTCACAGAAGCTGTCCGCAGCCAGCACACACCCATCCTTGGTTGGGGGGCCCGCTCTTCCAGGCCCCCTCCTGCCAAGCTAGGGAAAGGCCAGATCTCTAGGCCAGAGTCAGACTGGGGGCGAGCAGCTCCCTAACCGGAGACGGGCACTATTGGAGCTGAAGTTCCTCTGTAGCGGAGGTTGTGAGAGCCCCTGGCGATTCCTGATTTTGCATCCTCATTCAGAAGGCCATAGGAGAAAATCCAATGCCTTGCAAAACCGGAGAAGGGAAACTGAGTAAAGTCATTCCCTGGATCCTTAAGATTAGTGTGTGTCAAGCAGAGAAGGGTTTAAACATTTAAGCTTCCTCTTGAGGGCCTAACCCCTGCATCTAGTCATTGGCTCTCTAAACTCCTGGAGAAACTACATTCTCAGTTACTATTCTCACAATTAACCCCGATTCTGGCCAAGATTGCAAATGGGCCAAGTGATTCATATTTAAACAACGACGCTGATGTTTTCTTGCTCTGTGAGTTCCTTCACTGCTGACCCTTAACAGGCCTGGCCCTTGGGAGCCGATCAAAGCACTTGGCCACACCAGGCCGGCTGCACCTGCTCCCAGGGAGCACAGCCCATTGGACTTTCCTCCCACAGGAAGTTCTGAGGAGGAGCTGTTGGGAATCTTAAGTAGGAAGAAATTTAAGTCTTGGGTGGGCATGTGAGGGAGAGGGACACCGGAAAGCAGAGTAGTAGAGAACCTCAGGAAGGAGTTTCTGAAAAGCGACCCGTTTAATATGTCCCTTGAATTTAGCATGTGATAAAGGGAGCATCTCAAACCATTGGGAAAAGATGGTACAGTCAGTAAGTGATACTGGGACAACTGGAGAGCCATCTGCAAGGATAAATTGCAAATTCAAGATTTAAATGTCAAAAATGTAACCATAAAAGTTCTAGAAAACTTGGGAGAATTCCTTTGTGACTTCAAAGTAGAAAAGACTTGCAATCCAGAAGTCGTAAAGGAAAACTGATAAATCTGACTACATGAAGAAAACTTCTACAGGGCAAAACATATCATAACACAACCTAAAAATGAAGACAAAATGAAAAGTTATTTGCAACTCACGTCAGAGACAAAGGGTTAGTTTCTCCAATATATAAAGAGTATCTAGGAATTGATATGTGTAAAGACCAACAATCCAACAGAAAAATGGGCCAAGGGTATGAACAGAGATCACAGAACAGGAAATACAAAATGGTTCTTTAATAAGAAAAGATGCTTGATTGTGTTGCACTGAGATGTAGCAAAAAGCCAGATACAACGTTTGCAGGGAGAAATCAGTATTCTCAAACATTGCTGTAAGAACATAAATGTTATGGCATCCATAGAGAGCAATTTGTCAATATTTATTGAAAATTACTAATGCATGGGGCTATCGGCAATTTATCCTACAGCTATATACTTCTACATGTGTGAAATGACATATTTATAAGCTTACAATATATTTGTAATAGTGGATGTCCATCAATAGGGGCTGGTTAACTAAACCTTGGTAAATCCTTACAATGGAACATTAATCAGCTATAAAAAATGATATAGTGTATATGCCTATATTAAGACCTATATTACCTACTGCCTAGATATGGAAAGACTTCCAAGATAATGTGGAGAGAAAAAGGCAAGGGATAAAACAGTGTGTATAGCATGCTACCCTTTGTGTTAAAAGGGAAAAAATTAGAATATATATTCATATTGCTTATATTTGCATGAAGCGATTCTGTAAGGATGCTCAAGACAGCAGGGGGCTGGGCAAATAGAAAATGTGTGACTGGGAGGGATATTTTTCATTGAATGTCTTTTTTTTTGAACCATGTGAATGAATGAATTCATTTTAAAAACTCCCTTGAGACCAACAGCTGGGTGTATTTACTTAAATTAAACAGGAAGGAGCCAACTTCAAAACAAAACAAGATGGAAACAGCTTGAGTCAGTAGTCAAGGCATTTAATTTAATTGGTGGTTTGGGAGCAAAATAGTTACCTTTTATCTTCAGTTTACTGTATGCTCAGAAGCAAGCCCGCCCAGATTTCTCACCACACTGTAATCACTCTGCTGCAATCATTATATTAGAGCCAGGAAGTGAACTTCTCAGCTTAAGGGTTGAGAGGAAGACTTTTTAAACACCTTAAATCCACCTCAAAACAGAGCCTCCATAAAAAGCTTTAATTTATAGCTGCTTAAAAATTTCTTCCTGGAAAGTAAAATTAGGTGCAAATCAAATCCCTTGTACATGGAGATAAGACGATGACACCAAAATGCAGCAGCAAACACATAAAACCTGAAGCCACAAGTCAGACTGAAGCATCTGAAATCACCCTAATGCAAAAACCCTTCGCTAGCAATTCCATCAAGTCTGTGCAGCTTGGAAGTGGAGGTTCTCGTTTGCTCGTGAAATAGACACCCAACTCCTTTGCTCAACAGGTCTTGCTGTGAGAAAGTTTTCTCAGGACAAGCCAAATATAGCTCCCTCAACACCCAGACTATGTCCTCTTAATAAAAGAGAGCCGCTAGGCACCCTCTTTCCCATGAAAATGATAATCAGGTTCCCTCACATGGAAATGTCCAGGCCTCTCACTGTTCTGTCTCCTTGTTGTGGGCACTGTCTGGTTTGCCAATATCTAACCTAAAAATGCCACATTCTAGACGTGGTTTGGCAACATTGAGATTAAATTCCCTGAAATCTGGGGACCTGTGTGTTGAGACAGTTGCTCCCAACAGCACCATCCATCAAGTTTTTCTGTCATAGTTTTCTTACCCTCTGAGGATGTTGAATTCCATCAGCACCCACCACTTCTGCATACACAGATACACATACACACACCACCATGTTGCCTGCTGTCCACGTGCTATGTGATTGTGACAGCAGAATGTGAAGTCCTGGGCTGAGAGTCAAGAGCACCAGTTCTTCCAAGCTTAGCTCTCTTCTAAGATTGCTGTGTGACCCTAGGCAGTCACTTAGCCTCTCTGAGCCTGTTTCTTCAGTTGTAAAACATTCTCTAGTAATCCATACAACTCTTCCCTTCCAACTTGCCATCTGCTGGGGTCTCCAGGCCACCCATTTCAGGACATACTATATCCATGCCAAGGTCAACACTGTTTGAGCTTTATGGCTCTTCCTCCATGAAAAAAATTAGTGAAACTTCATAGAGAATCACTTCCTTTTAAAATCAGGGCCCTGTGTGTAGGAGGGTAGAGATTCAGCTGCCCTTGGCCCTGACCCTCTGAGGGTCTGTGATGGGTTGACTTCACGGTTGGAACTTCCAGGCTGTTCATGCCTCGATGGAATGATGTCAGCTATAACCATGCAAGATGGCCTGAGGTCCAGGGTAATGTGCTCACTCTCCGCAAATGACACGTCATTCTGGAGAAAATCTGGCCCTCCTTAAAAGCCATTATTTTGCTCCTAAATCCTAGAGGTTTTTCTAGGATTAACTCAGGAATGTCATCTTGGAAAACCACTTCCTTCCTTGACCTGTATGTGACTAGCCCCTAATTCAAGTAATTATAGCTTTCCAGACCAAAATGCCCTCCTTAAATTTACTTGATTTTTGAGTCAGTTCACAATCCATAAAGAATAAAGAAGTTTATACCGATGGGCCTCCCCCTGGACTTGTGCCCCATCTGCTCAGTTCCCACCCTCTCCCTCAATGGGAAACCGCTGCTCTTAGCCTCTTACAAATCCCTCCAGGGTTTCTTCATGCAAATACAGACGAATACAAATATAGACTCTTTTCATCTCCATTTTTCATAAAAGGTAACACATTATACATACCATCTGTACCTTATTTTTACACTCAATTTGTTTTGGTGTCTTTCCACATCAGTGATATTCCTCATTCACTTTCTAAAGCTGCCCTGTGTTTCATTATATGAAGACACCATAATAGATTTGCCTGTCCCCTGTGAGCAGGCCTTTGGGTTGCCTGAAATCTTTTACAATTACAAACAACACTGCAATGAATAACTTTGTATGTGCAT
Organism: Balaenoptera musculus; assembly: GCF_009873245.2. Lineage (NCBI taxonomy): Eukaryota > Metazoa > Chordata > Mammalia > Artiodactyla > Balaenopteridae > Balaenoptera > Balaenoptera musculus. The sequence goes on from NC_045800.1 coordinate 16,259,662, forward strand.
TATTTTGCACCTGTGGGAGTATCTGTAGAATAAATTACTGAGTCAAAGGGTCCCAGCCTTTGTAATTTTGATAGACACTGTTATTACAGATTCCTCTATAGAGAGGTTGCACATTCCCACCAGCAGTGCATGAGAACACTGGTTTCCTACAGACTTGCCAATGGAGCATGACACCAAACTTTGGATTTTTGCTAATCTATTTAAGTGAAAAATGGTGTATCGGTCAGAGATTTGCTATTACATTGAGTGAGGTTGGGCATCTTTTCCTATGTCAAAGGGCCATCTATGTTTCATTTTCTGGGAACTATCTGTGTTCATTGCCCGTTTTTCTGTTGAGTTGTTCCAAAATGCCCCTTTAGCAACAAGAGCCACAGCTAGCGCACTGCTGACATTTAAGACTTGCTATTTGAAACCAGGAAGAACAAGAAATGAAGATACTGGCTGGATTGATTAGGCAGGAGCTGTTCCTTTCAAGTGAACAGAGAGGGTAGGAGCTGTGTTTCATATTACGACTCTAGTCTTCAGAGGCAGTTATAGTTTTTGTCTGCCAGCATGCTTTCCCTTTCCCACTGTTCTGTAAACACAACCTCTCTTTCTAGTGGGAAATCCAAGTGTTCATCCCCACGGCAAGAATGAGGATAAGCACATGCCTCAGGTTTGGCCAGACAAGCTCTTCCCTTTGACTTCTGTGACTGGTCAAGGGACTGTCATGTGACCTATGCCTGTCCAATCAGAGCCCTCCCTGGGACTTCTGCCAGCTCTACAGGGTAAGAAGTCTACTTTCTTTTTCCTGGAGTGACTACCTTGAGGGACAATGTAGGGCAACTTTGCTATGTAAGGAAAACCTGCCTGGAAAGGAAGCCAACCGAGGGAAGCAAAATGGAGAGGAGAAGAAAAAGAGGGATTGAGTCCTTGGATCCCATCATGCCTAGAACCAGGATTCACCCCCTTAGTCTTCCTGGTTCCACAAGCCAGTAAAAAATGCCCTCTTCTGCTTAAGATAGAATTTCTGTCACTTGCAGCCAAAGACGCCCTCATACAAAGACAACGAGACTTGCACTCACCCTCCTGGGGTTGATGTCCAGAGCATTACAGACCATGATGGCAAAGTGCTTGGACCTTTCAAAGCTCCCTTTCCCAATGCTGTGAGCCGTCGATCAGAAACAGGACGTCTGGGATTAGAGGGGCAAGATGGCGGAAGAGTAAAATGCGGAGATTACCTTCCTTCCCACAGATTCAGTAGAAATACATCTACACGTGGAACTGCTCCTACAGAACACCCACTGAACGCTGGCAGAAGACGTCAGACCTCCCAAAAGGCAAGAAAATCCCCACGTACTTGGGTAGGGCAAAAGAAAAAAGAAACAATAGAGACAAAAGAATAGGGACGGGACCTACACCAGTGGGAGGGAGCTGTGAAGGAGGAAAGGTTTCCACACACTAGGAAGCCCCTTCGCGGGCAGAGACTGCGGGTGGCAGAGGGGGGAAGCTTCGGAGCCACGGAGGAGAGTGCAGCCACAGGGGTGCAGAGGGCAAAGCGGAGAGATTCCCGCACAGAGGCTCGGTACCGACCAGCACTCACCAGCCCGAGAGGCTTGTCTGCTCACCCGCCGGGGCGGGCGGGGGCTGGGAGCTGAGGCTCGGGCTTCGGTGCTAGCCGGGAGGGAGTCCGGGAAAAAGTATGCAGCTGCCGAACAGGCAAGAGACTTTTTCTTTCCTCTGTTTCGCGGCGCGCAAGGAGAGGGGATTCAGAGTGCCGCCTAAACGAACTCCAGAGACGTGCGCGAGCTGCGGCTAACAGCGCGGACCCCCGAGACGGGCGCGAGCCGCAGTTATCAGCGCGGACCCCAGAGACGGGCAGGAGACGCTAAGGCTGCTGCTGCCGCCAACAAGAGGCCTGCGTGCAAGCACAGGTCACTCTCCACACCGCCCCTCCCGGGAGCCGGTGCAGCCCGCCAGTGCCAGGGTCCCGTGATCCGGGGACAACTTCCCCGGGAGAACGTACGGCGCGCCTCAGGCTGCTGCAACGTCACGCCGGCCGCTGCCGCCACAGGCTCGCCCCGCCTCCTCTGTACCCCTCCCTCCCCCCCGGCCTGAGTGAGCCAGAGCCCCCGAAGCAGCTGCTCCTTTAACCCCGTCCTGTCTGGGCGGGGAACAGACGCCCTCAGGCGACCTACATGCAGAGGCGGGTCCAAATCCAAAGCTGAACCCCGGGAGCTGTACGAACAAAGAAGAGAAAGGGAAATCTCTCCCAGCAGCCTCAGGAGCAGCGGATTAAAGCTCCACAAACAACTTGATGTGCCTGCATCTGTTGAATACCTGAATAGACAACGAATCATCCCAAATTCAAGAGGTGGACTTTGGGAGCAGGATATATTAATTTTTCCCCTTTTCCTTTTTTTTTGAGTGTATATGTGTATGCTTCTGGGTGAGATTTTGTCTGTATAGCTTTGCTTTCACCATTAGTCCTAGGGTTAGGTCCTTCTGTGTTTTTTTTTTTTTTTTTTTTTTAACTCAAAAAAATTTTTTTTTCCTAATAAATGTTTTCTTAATAATTTTTTCCTTATTTTCTATTTTTAGAAATTAAAAAAAATTTTTTAATAAGTTTTTTCATATTTTTATTTTAAAAAAATTAAAAATTTTTTTCTTAATTTTTTAAATAATTTTTTTCTTTTTTACTATAAAAAATTAATAAATCTATTTTTAAAAATTAAAAAATTTTTTTTTCTGAATACATTTATTCTTAATAATTTTTTTTCTTATTTTTTATTATAATAGGTTTATTTTATTTTATCCTCTTTCTTTCTTTCTTTCTATTTTTTTCTCCCTTTTAATCTGGGCCGTGTGGACGAAAGGCTCTTGGTGCTCCAGCCAGGCATCAGGGCTGTGCCTCTGAGGTGGGAGAGCCAACTTCAGGACACTGGTCCACAAGAGACCTCCCAGCTCCACGTAACACCAAACGGCAAAAATCTCTCAGAGATATCCATCTCAACATCAAGACCCAGCTTCACTCAACGACCAGCAAGCTACAGTGCTGGACACCCTATGCCAAACAACTAGCAAGACAGGAACACAGCCCCATCCATTAGCAGAGAGGCTGCCTAAAATCATAATAAGGCCACAGACACCCCAAAACACACCACCAGACGTGGACGTGCACACCAGAAAGACAAGATCCAACCTCATCCACCAGAACACAGGCACTAGTCCCCTCCACCAGGAAGCCTACACAACCCACTGAACCAACCTTAGCCACTGGGGACAGATACCAAAAACAACGGGAACTACGAACCTGCAGCCTGTGAAAAGGAGACCCTAAACACAGTAAGAGAAGCAAAATGAGAAGACAAAAAACCACACAGCAGGTGAAGGAGCAGGGTCAAAACACACCAGACCTAACAAATGAAGAGGAAATAGGCAGTCTACCTGAAAAAGAATTCAGAATAATGATAGTAAAAATGATCCAAAATCTTGGAAATACAATAGACAAAATGCAAGAAACATTTAACAAGGATGTAGAAGAACTAAAGAGGAACCAAGCAACGATGAAAAACACAATAAATGAAATTAAAAATACTCTAGACGGGATCAATAGCAGAATAACTGAGGCAGAAGAACGGATAAGTGACCTGGAAGATAAAATAGTGGAAATAACTACTGCAGAGCAGAATAAAGAAAAAAGAATGAAAAGAACTGAGGACAGTCTCAGAGACCTCTGGGACAACATTAAACGCACCAACATTCGAATTATAGGGGTCCCAGAAGAAGAAGAGAAAAAGAAAGGGACTGAGAAAATATTTGAAGAGATTATAGTTGAAAACTTCCCTAATATGGGAAAGGAAATAGTTAATCAAGTCCTGGAAGCACAGAGAGTCCCATACAGGATAAATCCAAGGAGAAACACGCCAAGACACATATTAATCAAACTATCAAAAATTAAATATAAAGAAAACATATTAAAAGCAGCAAGGGAAAAAAACAACAAATAACACACAAGGGAATCCCCATAAGGTTAACAGCTGATCTTTCAGCAGAAACTCTGCAAGCCAGAAGGGAGTGGCAGGATATACTTAAAGTCATGAAGGAGAAAACCTACAACCAAGGTTACTCTACCCAGCAAGGATCTCATTCAGATTTGATGGAGAAATTAAAACCTTTACAGACAAGCAAAAGCTGAGAGAGTTCAGCACCACCAGACCAGCTTTACAACAAATGCTAAAGGAACTTCTCTAGGCAAGAAACACAAGAGAAGGAAAACACCTACAATAACAAACCCAAAACATTTAAGAAAATGGGAATAGGAACATACATATCGATAATTACCTTAAATGTAAATGGATTAAATGCTCCCACCAAAAGACACAGACTGGCTGAATGGATACAAAAGCAAGACCCATATATATGCTGTCTACAAGAGACCCACTTCAGACCTAGAGACACATACAGACTGAAAGTGAGGGTATGGAAAAAGATATTCCATGCAAATGGAAATCAAAAGAAAGCTGGAGTAGCAATTCTCATATCAAACAAAATAGACTTTAAAATAAACACTATTACAAGAGAAAAAGAAGGACACTATATAATGATCAAGGGATCGATCCAAGAAGAAGATATAACAATTGTAAATATTTATGCACCTAACATAGGAGCACCTCAGTACATAAGGCAAATACTAACAGCCATAAAAGGGGAAATCGACAGTAACACAATCATAGTAGGGACTTTAACACCCCACTTTCACCAATGGACAGATCATCCAAAATGAAAATAAATAAGGAAACACAAGCTTTAAATGATACGTTAAACAAGATGGACTTAATTGACATTTATAGGACATTCCACCCAAAAACAACAGAATACACATTTTTCTCAAGTGCTCATGGAACATTCTCCAGGATAGATCATATCTTGGGTCACAAATCAAGCCTTGGTAAATTTCAGAAAATTGAAATCTTATCAAGTATCTTTTCCGACCACAACGCTATGAGACTAGATATCAATTACAGGAAAAGATCTGTAAAAAATACAAACACATGGAGGCTACACAATACACTACTTAATAACGAAGTGATCACTGAAGAAATCAAAGGGGAAATCAAAAAATACCTAGAAACAAATGACAATGGAGACATGACGACCCAAAACCTACGGGATGCAGCAAAAGCAGTTCTAAGAGGGAAGTTTATAGCAATACAAGCCTACCTCAAGAAACAGGAAACATCTCGAATAAACAACCTAACCTTGCACCTACAGCAATTAGAGAAAGAAGAGCAAAAAAACCCCAAAGCTAGCAGAAGGAAAGAAATCATAAAGATCAGATCAGAAATAAATGAAAAAGAAATGAAGGAAACAATAGCAAAAATCAATGAAACTAAAAGCTGGTTCTTCGAGAAGATAAACAAAATTGATAAACCATTAGCCAGACTCATCAAGAGAAAAAGGGAGAAGACTCAAATCAATAGAATTAGAAATGAAAAAGGAGAAGTAACCACTGACACTGCAGAAATACAAAGGATCATGAGAGATTACTACAAGCAACTCTATGCCAATAAAATGGACAACCTGGAAGAAATGGACAGATTCTTAGAAATGCACAACCTACCGACATTGAACCAGGAAGAAATAGAAAATATGAACAGACCAATCACAAGCACTGAAATTGAAACTGTGATTAAAAATCTTCCAACAAACAAAAGCCCAGGACTAGATGGCTTCACAGGCAAATTCTATCAAACATTTAGAGAAGAGCTAACACCTATCCTTCTCAAACTCTTCCAAAATATTGCAGAGGGAGGAACACTCCCAAACTCATTCTACGAGGCCACCATCACCCTGATACCAAATCCAGACAAAGATGTCACAAAGAAAGAAAACTACAGGCCAATATCACTGATGAACATAGATGCAAAAATCCTCAACAAAATACTAGCAAACAGAATCCAACAGCACATTAAAAGGATCATACACCATGATCAAGTGGGGTTTATCCCAGGAATGCAAGGATTCTTCAATATACGCAAATCAATCAACATGATACATCATATTAACAAATTGAAGGAGAAAAACCATATGATCATCTCAATAGATGCAGAGAAAGCTTTTGACAAAATTCAACACCCATTTATGATAAAAGCCCTGCAGAAAGTAGGCACAGAGGGAACTTTCCTCAACATAATAAAGGCCATATATGACAAACCCACAGCCAACATTGTCCTCAATGGTGAGAAACTGAAACCATTTCCACTAAGATCAGGAACCAGACAAGGTTGCCCACTCTCACCACTATTATTCAACATAGTTTTGGAAGTGTTAGCCACAGCAATCAGAGAAGAAAAAGAAATAAAAGGAATCCAAATCGGAAAAGAAGAAGTAAAGCTGTCACTGTTTGCAGATGACATGATACTATACATAGAGAATCCTAAAACTGCCACCAGAAAACTACTAGAGCTAATCAATGAATTTGGTAAAGTAGCAGGATACAAAATTAATGCACAGAAATCTCCTGCATTCCTATATACTAATGATGAAAAATCTGAAAGTGAAATTAAGAAAACACTCCCGTTTACCATTGCAACAAAAAGAATAAAATATCTAGGAATAAACCTACCTAAGGAGACAAAAGACCTGTATGCAGAAAATTATAGGACACTGATGAAAGAAATTAAAGATGATACAAATAGATGGAGAGATATACCATGTTCTTGGATTCGAAGAATCAACATTGTGAAAATGACTCTACTACCCAAAGCAATCTACAGATTCAATGCAATCCCTATCAAACTACCACTGGCATTTTTCACAGAACTAGAACAAAAAATTTCACAATTTGTATGGAGACACAAAAGACCCCGAACAGCAAAAGCAATCTTGAGAACGAAAAATGGAGCTGGAGGAATCAGGCTCCCTGACTTCAGACTATATTACAAAGCTACAGTAATCAAGACAGTTTGGTACTGGCACAAAAACAGAAATATAGATCAATGGAACAGGATAGAAAGCCCAGAGATAAACCCACGCACATATGGTCACCTTATCTTTGATAAAGGAGGCAAGCATATACAGTGGAGAAAAGACGGCCTCTTCAATAAGTGGTGCTGGGAAAATTGGACAGGTACATGTAAAAGTATGAAATTAGAACACTCCCTGACACCATACACAAAAATAAACTCAAAATGGATTAAAGACCTAAGTGTAAGGCCAGACACTATCAAACTCTTAGAGGAAAACATAGGCAGAACAGTCTATGACATACATCACAGCAAGATCCTTTTTGACACAGCCCCTAGAGAAATGGAAATAAGAACACAAATAAACAAATGGGACCTAATGAAACTTAAAAGCTTTTGCACAGCAAAGGAAACCATAAACAAGACCAAAAGACAACCCTCCGAATGGGAGAAAATATTTGCAAATGAAGCAACTGACAAAGGATTAATCTCCAAGATTTACAAGCAGCTCATGCAGCTCAATAACAAAAAAACAAACAACCCAATCCAAAAATGGGCAGAAGACCTAAATAGACATTTCTCCAAAGAAGATATACAGATGGCCAACAGACACATGAAAGAATGCTCAACATCACTAATCATTAGAGAAATGCAAATCAAAACTACAATGAGGTATCATCTCACACTGGTCAGAATGGCCATCATCAAAAAATCTACAAACAATAAATGCTGGAGAGGGTGTGGAGAAAAGGGAACCCTCTTGCACTGTTGGTGGGAATGGAAATTGATACAGCCACTATGGAGAACAGTATGGAGGTTCCTTAAAAAACTACAAATAGAACTACCATACGACCCAGCAATCCCACTACTGGGCATATACCCTGAGAAAACCATAATTCAAAAAGAGTCATGTACCAAAATATTCATTGCAGCTCTATTTACAATAGCCAGGACATGGAAGCAACCTAAGTGTCCATCATCGGATGAATGGATAAAGAAGATGTGGCACATATATACAATGGAATATTACTCAGCCATAAAAAGAAATGAAATGGAGGTATTTGTAATGAGGTGGATGGAGTTAAGAGTCTGTCATACAGAGTGAAGTAAGTCAGAAAGAGAAAAACAAATACAGTATGCTAACACATATATATGGAATCTAAGGAAAAAAAAAAAAAAAGGTCATGAAGAACCTAGTGGCAAGATGGGAATAAAGACACAGACCTACTAAAGAATGGACTTGAGGATATGGGGAGGGGGTGGGGTGAGATGTGACAGGATGAGAGAGTGTCATGGACATATATACACTACCAAATGTAAAATAGATAGCTAGTGGGAAGCAGCCGCATAGCACAGGGAGATCAGCACGGTGCTTTGTGACCGCCTGGGGGGGTGGGATGGGGAGGGTGGGAGGGAGGGAGATGCGGGAGGGAGGAGATATGGGAACGTGTGTATATCTGTAGCTGATTCACTTTGTTATAAAGCAGAAACTAACACACAAAAAAAAAATAAAATAAAAAAATTAAAAAATAAAAAACCTTTTGAATAGAAAAAATAAAAAAATAAAAAAATAAAAGAATTCACCAAGTAAATATAGAAGGAATAATCTAATTAGAAATTCACCATTTTGCAATCTACAAAGTAATCATTAATTCAGGCAAGGTTACTGTATCAATGTTAAGACCATTGGTTAAATGTTGTTGGGGAACAGGATATTTATACAGTCTCAAAGTATCACCATCAGATTAATTCTTAATTACAAATGGAAAAAGTACTTTTCAGTTAAGAGATCTGGCAAATGCCACCTTAACCAAGAAATCTGGTGGCTATTACTTCAACTAATGTCTTCAGTAATGAAACAAACTGATTTTATGTGCCTCCTAATTTGATGTATGGGAAATATACAACATCATCTATGTAGTATTATTTCCAGAAATGGTTAACTAATCTAATAAATAAATAGAAATCCATGAAAAAAAAAAAAAAAAGAAACAGGATGTCTGCCGTAGCCAAGCACCACATCACTAGGGGAGAGGGGGCCAGAATGGGTGACAATCAGCTTCCCTACAGTCTGGTCCGCAGAAGATCTTACTCCCAAAGCAGAGTGGAGGCGGAAACAACCTTGTGGTGGGTCAAGCTCCTCTAAGCCCAGTGGGAGAAATAACACTGGAGAAATTCTGGGCCAGAGGCAGCCCTCCTCTGCAGCAGGGAGCACCACCTACCATGAGCACGACTCATGAAAGTCTGTATAATAATGGAAGAGTCTAATTCAACAACACTAACTGAGCCGTATGACAGGAGGGGCTACTGGGCCAGTGAGGGATACCCAAGAGCCTTGGCTCCTGCCCTCAGGGGTCACAATCTCGTCTGGGACACAGCCAGGCACCCTGGTTCATAAGGCTGCATTACCCAAGAGTCTACGTAATGATAGCCAGCACTGACTGCATCTTTCCTATATGCCAGGTGCTGCTTTAAACACTTTATATGTACTAATTTATTTAATTCTCATAACCACCTTGAGATATACTATTTCTTTATTTTTCAACAGTTATATTGAGATAATATTCACATACCATACCAGTCACCCATTTAAAGTATACACTTTAATGGTTTTTAGTATATTCACAGATGTATTTATCACCATCACAATCAATTTTAGAACATTTTCCATCTCCTCAAAAGGAAACCCTGTACTCTATCAGCTATCAGCTCTCTAGCCCCCTACCCCCACCCCTAAACAGATTTACAATCTGCATTCCCATTGGAGAGATAAGGAGAGCAGGGCACAGGGCAATTCAGGAATTTCATAAGGCCAAAGTACCAGAAAGTGGTGGAGCCGGGAATCAAACTGAGGCTGTCCACAGGTGTGGCTCCAGAGTCCACACCCTATCACCTCACCAGGAAGATGCAAGAGAGCAGAAGTCAGAGAAGCACCAGTGAGAAGGTGCCACGTGGTAGCAGCATGCAAGGGGGATTTCACCAGAGAGGGAGGGAAGGGACTGCAGGGTCCCTAGGAGTGGGCGGGTGTGGCTCGAGCATGTGGCGGGGATGACGAGCAGGGAGGAAGAGAATATGGCAGCAGACGAGGCTGGTTGTGTAGACGGTGGTCACACAAGAGAAGACCTTGAAGCATGGGCCAAGAAATTCGGCAACAGGGATCTTCCTAGGGTTTTTACCCAGGAGAGGAACTTGGTCAGGTCCCTGTTTGGGGAAAATGACTCTGGCCACAGCATGAAAGAAGACAGGAGTGGGGCAGAAAGTGTCTGGCTTCTCTTGAGCCCATCACACAGAGGCTGAAGTAGGTGTTTAGAGGGTTGAGTAAAACGTGGGCTTACTTTTGCTGGCGACTGAAATCTTCCCAATGGTCTCCTTGCTCACGTGGACTTCCTGAAGAGGGAGGGATGGGGGCACTAGGAGAGAAAACACCAGAAGCAGTCATTACAAGGCAGAGAGGAGAGGAGTCTTAGTCTCCACGTTATATGACCAGAACAAACGGGTCACAAGAGAGAAAACAGGAAAGTGAAAGAGTTTAATGATATTGTATCTTAAAAATTACCAGATGGATAACATAAATAATTCCCTCCGCCCCCACCAATTGCCCCACTTCTATCAGGTATCTTTGCATTTAAATTTGGGTATTTTGAAGAGAAAAATTTAAAATATATACGGGAGGATATAGAGAGCCTGTGATTCTGATGAGTTTCGTCCCTGGGTAGGCATGATAACTGAGTGCCCCTCTGGGGTGTAGCATCTTGCCATAAACATTAACCTTGGACGTGAACAGACAATTCATAGAAGAAAGAGAATTCATAGAAAAGCACAAGGAAAATTTTCAAACAGGTGACAAAACACTTTAACTCAAACAATGGGATACCCTTTTTTTTTTTTAAACTATTCGAGACCGTTTCTTTCTTTTTTTTTTTTTTTTATTTATTTTTGGCTGTGTTGGGTCTTCGTTTCTGTGCGAGGGCTTTCTATAGTTGTGGCAAGTGGGGGCCACTCTTCATCGCGGTGCGGGGGCCTCTCACTATCGTGGCCTCTCTTGTTGCGGAGCACAGGCTCAGTAGTTGCGGCTCACGGGCCTAGTTGCTCCGCGGCATGTGGGATCTTCCCAGACCAGGGCTCGAACCCGTGTCCCCTGCATTAGCAGGCAGATTCTCAACCACTGCGCCACCAGGGAAGCCCGGGATACCCTTTTAAATGTGAAATTTAGATGATCCAGTTTTAAATTTAAATGTAACTGGGGAAAGATTAAATCAGGAAAAGCTTTTCCAGTGGTGGCACTGTAAATGGTACAACCCTTCTGGAAAACAATTTAGCCAAATGAATTAAGAGTCATCAAAGTGCTTAGGCTCCACAGTATCGCACCTGGGAATTGATCCAAAGGAAAAACAACTTTAGAGAAGGGAAAATGTGCACCAAGACACTCCCTTCAATGTTATTTGTTTCAGAGGAATGATGGTGGTAACAAATATCCAAAGAGAGAGAACTCTCAGTAAACACTGATACATTCATTCAATGCAATTAATATGAACAAGGGCTAAAACGTTTTGGGGTAGAAAGTTTGTGGATACATCTTTTTTCTTCTATGTGATACCCAGTAAAATTGTAATAATGGCATATGAGCAGCCAACAACAATTTTCAAAACAAACCTTGAGGGCAGGTAACACGCCAGGTGCTCAACAGCAAGCCAACCACGATGAAAGTTCTGAAGACAGTGAGGTGCCACTTGGAGGGACTATTTGAAAAGCCAACTGTGCACGGTCACTGTCAGAAGCAGCAGACATGTAGATGCTTATAAACGTCCATGTCCGCCGGGTAAGCACAGTGGGCACAAAGTGAGGGTGGGCAAAGCCCAGGAGCCGGACAGGCCAGGAACGGGGCAGATGAAGGAATGTGAGATGGGGTGTGGGGAGCTGCTGAGGAGAGAGGTAAAGGAGAGGGAGCCAGGTGGGGGTGGGGGTAGGGTAGGAATCACACAACACAGGGAAGTTGGGCTCAGGGGGATTTGCCCCTGCCAGGAAGGCGACCAGGAGGAGGACACCAAAAAACGATGTCAGGTTCTGGGGGGCATGCTTCTCGTTGGCAGCAGCCCCTGGAGTTCATTAGGCCAGGGGTCTCCAACCCCCGGGCCGTGGACCGGTACTGGTCCGTGACCGGTTAGGAACCAGACTGCACAGCGGGAGGTGAGCGGCAGGCAGGCAAGTGAGCGAAGCTTCATCTGTATTTAGAGCCGCTCCCCATTGCTCGCATTACCACCTGAGCTCTGCCTCCTGTCAGCATTATGGTGAGTTGTATAATTATTTCATTATATATTACAATGTAATAATAATAGAAATAAAGTGCATAATAAATGTAATGCTCTTGAATCACCCCGAAACCATCCCCTCCATGCCGGTCCATGGAAAAATTGTCTTCCACAAAACCAGTCTCTGGTGCCAAAAAGGTTGGGGAACCACTGCATTCAGCAACTACCCCCCCTTGGCTGGTCCCAGCCCCACCTTCTGTGGCTCCTCTACATTCACTAGTCCCTGAAAAACAAACTAACCAGTGTCTACTTCTCCCCCGACCATATCTTTTGAGTTCCTGCTCACCTGATATGCCCTCCCCTTAATCTCTACTCGAGTAGAAGATGGTTTCAGGCCAAAATGCTGAACCAGCCATTAGCTCCACAGTCAAAAGCTGTCAGACAAGTAAGTAGATGTCATGAAGTCCAAGAAAGTCCGCCACTGCCATTTTGCCACCAGAGGCAGAAACAAGACATAAACTACAATACAGACAGTAGACTGAATTAAAGAAAAAAAAAATCCTCCACTTCCATAAAACACATGGCAGACGCTGGGACAGAAGCAGAGGCAACACTTACCCCCCCAAACTCCAAAAACAAAAGATCACAAAAATCAGTAATTCAGCAAACTGGTCCTCCAGAAAATGGAGGCTTTCTGTGTCAGTGCACTCAACATCATCAAGATCTTGTCAACTTGCGGGGGTTCCTGCTGCAGCCCATCCCGTGATGCGGTGCAGCTCCCATGAGCCCTGCACCCCCGGAAGTTCTCCGAGGGCAGGAACACCTCCACCTGTCCTCCACAGAGCCCAGCCCAGCTCTCTGCACACAGTTTGGCCAAATGAATTAAGAACTATAAAAATGCTCACATCCTTTGATCCTGTAGTCAAAGCCAGTAGGCACTAAGCTTTCCTGAATGAGCCCATGAATTACTGGCAAAGGGTCCAGGAGCTAAGGAATCCCTAAGGTCCTGTTCCTTTTTAAATGTCTTACCAGCAAATTCTCCAGCTGGAGACACACCAGCCATCGCCCCGGATGGGAGGGAGGAGGTGCTCCGTGACCAGAGACCGCTCACTAGAGATGTGACTCAGCTAATGTAACTCTGCACCATGTGCCCAGCTGTCCTGGCGGGTGCCAGGCTTCAGGTGAGGCCTCCTTCGGGGGAGTGGGTACCGGGGTGATGTCCCCACTGCGCCCCTGCGAAACTACCTCAGGACTCTGCAGAAGTCCATCTTGGAACAGGGAGCTGATGAATGTGCGACTGCTGCTTCCTCTCCCAACCAAGTCAGCCCACACCTCTGGGGACCACCTACCTGGGGAGGGCGGGGGCAATGGGTGGTGCTAAGAAGCTGGACAGGGAGGGGGTGGAGTGGGTGGTGGGTTTTCATCCCAGTCCTGCTACTGATAGCTGTGCAGCCCCAGGCAAATCACAGAACCTCTCTGGGCCTCCCCTGCCTCATCTGTACAACCTAGGGGTGGTCAGATCAAGTGCTCTGTAAACTGGACAGGCTACAGAGGGTAAAGTTCCACGATGAGCTAGAACAGAACCTTTACTGTGCCTGGGCCCCCAGGGACCGCATTCGGGCCCTGTCCCCAAACACATCTCATTTCTCCCCAGTTCTTTGGCCATGAAGCTACTGTGTTACATTCAGCACCCACATGGCTTCAAGAGAGGGGATAGGCGGTCTGGGCAAGCACACCCTTCTTCCAGCCTCTCTTATCTCCCTGAGGCTCTGGAGAACAGGCAGGTGGTGACAGCAGCCAACAAGCAGAGAGTGTACCCCTACTCACAGAAACACAGACCTGGGAAGAACTGGAAGAGAGCCTCAGAGACCGCAAGAGGACCCTGGGCTAGCCTCAGACAGCCACCCAGCCCACTGGCTCCTACTCGTTGGACGACAATCCACAAAACACACTATTCCTTTCTACCATCTCATATTTCAAAGGGGCTAGAACTTGGGAGGGCCAAAGTGGGAAGTAAACAGAAAATTGATTTGCTCCATTATTCATTCATTAACCTGCTTCTTGAGAACCAACTATGTGCCAAGCTCAGTGCTAGGAGCCAAGATCACACTAAGTAGTGAATGAAGAATAGGCAGAGTCTCTTTCTCATGGAGCTTATGTCCAGCGGAGAAGATGGACATTATTTTTTAAAAATTCACAGAGAAATAAACTCATATCTGTGTTAAGTGCTGCACAGCAGAGGAATTCAACACTACAGGAGGTTTTAATAGGGGGATCTGACCTGATGTGGGGGTCCACGAGGAACTGTGCTGGGTGCTGGAAGATGAATAGGCGTTTACCAGAATAGCGGTGTTGGGGTGAGGCGATGATCCAGGCAGAGAGGCCAACATAATTGAGAACCCCTAGGGTGGGAGGGAGCAAGGGTGCTGGGCAGGCCTGGAAGGAGTGTGGGCTGCAACACAAAGGGTGGACAGAGGGAGCTCCAGAGGGGACACCAGGTGGCATAGGATCAGATCAGGCAGGGCCTCTTTTTTTTTTTTTAATTTCTTTTTTCAATGTGGACCATTTTTTGAAGTCTATATTGAATTTGTTACAATATTGATTCCTTTTTTTTTTTTTTTATGTTTTGTTTTTTTGTCCCCAGGGCATGTGGGATCTTAGCTCCCCGATCAGGGATTGAACCCGCATCCCCTGCATTGGAAGTTGAAGTCTTAACCACTGGACCGCCAGGGAAGTCCCAGGCAGCGCCTCTTAAGAGCAACAGGACATCACTTAAAAGTTCCAGGTAGGGGATGGGAGTGGAGAGGGGTCCAGACATGATTAGATTTGCATTTTGAAATGGCTGATGTGTGAAAAACAGGATGGATGGGAACCAGGTGAACCCAAGGAGACCAGTCAGGAGGCTACTGCAGTGGTCCAAGCACCAGATGATGGGGCTTAGAGTAGGCAGGTGGCCGTGGAGTGGAGAAACACAAATGCACTCGAGAACTTTAGAAGTTAAAATCAACAGGATGTGAGGCAAACCAAACCCCTCAACACCTTAACCCTCGCCCCACAACCAAGAAGACTTACCTTCGGCAAACAGGAAAATGCAGATGGCTTCCAGCAACAGGAAAGAGGGCATGTTGATATAACTATAGGGCCAGGACAAGAAAACAAAGCATCAGCAATCAGCTCCGTGCGCTCCTCAAGTCACACCTCCAAACAAGACCACAGTGGCTCAGCCTTTCCCAGGGCACAGATATGACCCTAGAGGCTGCTCCTTGCCATGACAACTAGAGTAGCATGGAGAAGACTCAAATCCCAAAAAGCCAGGGAAGACTACTCCAGTGACTCTGATTTTAAAGGACAGCCTAACATCTTCCCCAGACACCTAGCTCCAAAGCCCCCAGCTCCTTCACAGACTCTGGCAAGGTGCGCTGTGTCCACAGTTAAGAGACCAGGGGCCCTGCTCAGCCTTGGCCCTGACCAGCCATGTGACCCTGGGGAAAGCCCCTCCCTCTTAGCAGCTCCATTTCTTCACAAGGAGTTAGATTCTGATAGACTGAAGATTTGATTTCAAAGTCTTCATTTTCTGAAACCAAGTAAGCTCTCCCAGCCCACACTTTCTAAATTACTTAAAAACAGTAACATGGCTGAGGAAGAAACAAAAGTGTTTTTGTAAAGTTTTTTTGTTGCCTAATGCTTATAGTATGGGTAAAATTCAGTTCCATGGGGCCTGATTACTTATCGATTTTTGAGGGAGATATTAAGGATGGGAAGTGAGAGCTTTTCTTGAGAAACCATAGACCATAACTTTGATTCCATAAGGGCACATATCTGAGGTTTACTTCTAATTTTAGCTGTGAGGCCTGGAAATGCAATATTATCATTTCAATCACAAAGATATGATGCACAATTCAGACAGACTTATATTTTGGTAAGTATACATGTAGCGTAAGAACTGAAAGGGATCATATAGATGAAATTTAGACTTTTCCCCCCAGCATAATTCAGCAGGGAAAAAAATCTAAAAATATCTTAACAATAGGTTCTAGAAATTCTATTTTTTGTCCTTTGGGATGCAATACATTCAAGATCTCACCCTATAGTTTTTCTGCATTAAACATAAATCACAGCAAGATCTTTTTTGATCCACCTCCTAAAGTAATGAAAATAAAAACAAAAATAAACAAATGGGATCTAATTAAACTTAAAAGCTTTTGCACAGCAAAGGAAACCATAAACAAAACAAAAACACAACCCTCAGAATGGGAGAAAATATTTGCCAACGAAGCAACTGACAAGGGATTAATCTTCAAAGTATACAAACAGCCCATGTCGCTCAATATCAAAAAAACAAATAACCCAATCAAAAAATGGGCAGAAGATCTAAATAGACATTTCTCCAAAGAAGACATATAGATGGCCAAAAAGCACAAGAAAAGATGCTCAACATCACTAATTATTAGAGAAATTCAAATCAAAACTACAAAGAGGTATCACTTCACACAGGTCAGAATGGCCATCATCAAAAAATCTACAAACAATAAATGCTGGAGAGGCTGTGGAGAAAAGGGAACCCTCTTGACTGCTGGTGGGAATGTAAATTGATACAGCCACTATGGAGAACAGTATGGAGGTTCCTTAAAAAACTAAAAATAGAACTACCATATAACCCACCAATCCCACTCCTGGGAATATACCTGGAGAAAACCATGGTTCAAAAGGATACATGCACCCCAATGTTCACTGCAGCACTATTTACAATAGCCAGGACATGGAAGCAACCTAAATGTCCATCAACAGAGGAATGGATAAAGAAGATGTGGTATATATATACAATGGAATATTACTGAGCCATAAAAAAGAACAAAATAATGCCATTTGCAGCAACATGGATGGATCTAGAGACTGTCATACTGAATGAAGTCAGACACAGAAAGACAAATATATGATATCACTTATATGTGGAATCTAAAAAAAAAAGGGTACAAATGAACTTATTTACAAAACAGAAGTAGAGCCACAAATATAGAAAACAAACTTATGGTCACCAGGGGAGAACGGGGGAGGGATAAATTGGGAGATTGGGACTGACATGTACACACTACTATATATAAAATAGTTAACTAATAAGAACCTGGTGTATAGCACAGGGAACTCTACTCAATACTATGTAATGGCCTATATGGGAAAAGAATCTAAAAAAAAGTGGATATGTGTACATGTATAACTGATTCACTTTGCTGTACACCTGAAACTAGCACAACACTGTAAATCAACCATACTAGCAAGGGCCAGGCAACGCACATGTTTCTTTCCACTAAACAAATAACACGGATGCTCAATCAGGAGATAATTCCAAAGAGAAAATCCTAAGCAGAGATGTGGAAAGGGAAACACTGCAGGATTCCAGGAGAATCCCAGGCTATAGAGACGAGGGCAGAGAGAGAAGCGGTCAGTCTCTGCGGGGGCACGGAAGCGTGCAACACGCAGCGGGGAAATTCACTTCAACCTGACACTCTCCAAAAATCCCTTTAACATCCTCAGTAAGGGCCACTCTCCTGCATCTAAGAACGTGGAGAGCAAGGCAGAAGCCCCATGTCTTCATTTACGGATCCTGGCCCTTCGGATCCCCCACCTCCACTAGGGACGCCAGTTCTCCAAAACACCTGGCGGGAGTCTCCTGGTCGTCTTCGGTGACTCAGCCATGTGACTTTCGTCTCACTCGTCTGCTGCACCCCATCCACCTCTGCCCGGGCACTGAAAACACACCTGCCAGCTGCAGGAACACAACAGAACTCCACTCTGAATTCAGAGGATTTGCCGACCAGTCTGAGAGCAATGGCTGCCTTGAAAATCAAAGTCACCCAGGAAATGTATATTCTTGTGAACTGTGGAAGAGTTAAAAATGACCCAACTCGTGTTCATGAAGGTGCTACTGCCAGACCTCACTGGAATTGCAGGAAATATGAATAACCAGTGGTGGTGGGTGTGCTTTCCTGGCCAGTGCTTACCCCCTGGGCCTGCACGCCTACCCTCAGGTGGCGCGCTCTGGTGTCAAAAGTAAAGAGGAGACTCAGTGAATGAATGCACACACCCCAGAGACGATTGGAAGGCATCACTGATGCTCAGAAGGGGATGGGTCCTGGGTGATCACACAGCTCAAGTCTCTGGCTCCTAATCCAACAGGCTTTCCTCTAACCATGCTACTCCTGGAGCCGAAGTCAGCTCAGAGTCCTAGAGCCACAGCCCTGAACTCCATCCACGCTGAGCTGGCACACCGTCAGTCACTCCCGGACAGGCGGGAGCCATCCCCACCCCATGGTGGCAGAGTCTGCATCCTGGATCCAGGGGCCCTACTTCTCATCCGATGCTGTGCGACCCTGAGAGGGGGCTACGGTTCCTCACCTGCAAAATGAGGAGGTTGGACCAGATGCTGCCAAGGTGTCTTCTGGTTTAAAAAAAAAAATCCCCTTTTGATCTCCCCTCCATCGTGGACCTACGATGGTCAGACCTTACTCCCCTGTCTATTCAGCTTGCTGGATTTCAAAACATTTCTGAAGCAAACCAAATCGAATATCCTAACCAGCTGAGGGTCTCTGTGCTTCAAATAACTCAGAGGCTTCACATCCTCACCTCATCTAAGTGAAAACTGGACACGCCATACTGCAAGCGGGAGGAAGGCAGGAGCTTCCCAGACACAGTCAAAGGGAGAAAGGAAGACAGAGAGGATACCGGCTGGTGGAGGGGCTGTCATGCCTCCTGCCCCGCTCATGCCAGCAAGACAGACTTTCCTTTTCCCCAAGGACCTGTTTTCTTTCCTCTTACTTCAGACAACAGCCCGCAGGACAAGTCCCCACCTGGCACCTGGAAGCCAGGCAGGGGCGAGGCCTCGAGATAAGGGCCAGTGCAGAGCAGATGGAAAGGGCTTCTCCATGCCGTACAGTCCCGAGGTTCAGGATGATTTTCTGGGATCACAGCTTCTGACCTTGGGCACGCGCGGGACTCTGAGGCTCAGGCCTGTTAATTTTTTTTACAAAACTAGGATTCTAGCAGCCTCCGCAGGCTGCCGTGAGGACAAGGTAAAAGGGAGTACAGAAGGTTCCCGATGCAGAGCAAGGCGTTCAGTGAACACGGGCCCCTCCCTCTACTAGGTGACAAACCTAAGCAGATCCATCGTGCTCTATCATGCACCTCTGCTTGCCCAGATGAATGTTTTGCCAGAGCCTCCTAAGGTTCTGCTCATTAAAACAAAATTTGTGTTGGCCATCTGGAAATCAATATAAGAAATCAAACGCCTCCTCGTAAGTGCTTGGCTCAGATGGTGCTGACTCTGGGACCTCAGCAGCACCTCCCTCCCCTGTCCTCCCACACCCACTGCAATCCCCACTGTCACACAGCCCACACTGAGCCTGCCTGCTGGTATATCTGTCCTGCCTGCCAGATGGCAAATGGCTCAGGGACTAGGGATTGTGTCTCAGTCTCTGCTGGAGCCCCAGCAAGCTGCACATGCCTGGCACATAGTAGGTGAGACACGTGCTTACCGGAACGCAGCACAGCAGGTCGGCTGGAAGGATACTTCCTGATGAATCTTTGTATTCTTTTTTATACCAAGATAAATGAAACTGTTATTTCGATGCTGGTGCAGGGTTAATAGCACTCTTTACTATCTATTCCCACCCAATCATCTCAAAAATTCAGTTCATTCCCCCCCAACTCACATAGCAAAACTTTCTTGCAATACTAATTCAACATTGTAAATACAACCCTACATCCGAAAATTTTTTAAAGGATGAATTCCACAGTAAAAACCAGCAGCTGCTCCCACCTAGTGAGCGCTTAACTCACTGAAGCGCCCAGTGCCAGGCTCCATCCTTCTGTATCTTCTCTCTCCTAATCCTCCCAGCCAGCTCATGACAGCGTGTTACCCCCATTCTACAGATGAGAAAACTGAGACATGGAGAAGTGAAGTGTTTCGCCCCAGGTGAGACAGCTAGTAAGTGCATCGGACTCCTTTCTGGCCTCCCGGTGATCTGTTCCATCGGTCACCTTCCTGATTCTGGGGGATCAGGATAGAGGAACAGAAGCATAATTAAAAATCTGCCACCCTGAATCCCACCCATTGGCAGTCTTCCATGAGCTAATACCTGCCAGCAACTCCCCCACTCGAGCACAAAACTTGAGAAGATTTCCAGAACTCTATGCATTCTTGTACAAAGCAGTCGGGAGTGGTGTGCAACCCAGGGGCAGAAACAGATCCTTCGTTCCCAGGTACACGTCGTCAAGCCTCTTCCATTACAAAACGCCTGACTCATCACATTTGTTCCTTTCTGTTCCATTACTCATGCGAATCCCACACATTATTCCTAGCTTCTGGGGTTCTCACGCTTGGACTTAGACACCCCCCCACCCCGTCTTCTTATCTGATTCTTATTTTCCAATCCTGATTCCATGCAGCACCGGCAGCACTTGGGACAGCGGGTGAGTGAGGGTTGCTGCAGGACGCTGCAAAACATGACACTCTGTGCTGCCCCAGGATTACATTTCCCATGAGACAGGGAGAAAGGAAGGCCAAACAAGGCTACTTTTGAAAAAGAAGGGCCAGACTGAGCAATAGCTAAAGGCAGTTTTGCAGGACAATGCCCACATTCTCCTCTATGATCAGAAATGAAATGAGGGCAGGGTGAAAAAGGAGAGCGCTTCCACCTCCTTACAAAATGCAATTCCAACCCCGAATATTAGATTAGCCCTTGGCAGCCTCCTCTCCATCAGTAGGATGGAAATCTGAACCCTTTACAAAAACAGTCCACACCTGAACAGAAAGACTTTAAAATCTGAGGTAAAAGTCTCCAGCCTGGAAGCCCGTGGTCTTTCGCTGTAACAAACACCTTCCTTGTTCATTTGGCAAAATACTTGGCTCAGAACCAGAAAGTCAAGGGAAGTGAATGACACATTTGTAGTCTGATAAGGCAAGAAGAGCATTTTAAAAGTTGCTCTGGGCACGCCATGCTCCCTCTAACAAAATCACAATTTTCAGAACGTTAACAGTCTGGCAACCAGAAATCAGCCCCAAGGGTCAAACAATGTGCCCTTTGGATCTCTGGATGGTTGGGGAGAATAGGCAGATTGGGCATAAATCACAGGTTTCCCACACTCACTGTACCTGCTGAGAGACATTTTTAGCCAAAAGAGATTTTGATATTTGTTTTGGTAGTATTTGGAAATCCTTTATTGAAACTGTACAGGACCCAAATTCACTGCCATGGGACTCTGGAAAGACACACACAGGACTGGAAATCCAGGGCTGAAATTCCAGACTAGTTCTGCTTCTAACCAGACGGGTGACTCTGCAAACAACTCCTCACACACACACAACGCCCCACCCCCCGTCCCTGCCCACCTCAGTTCATTCATCTGTTTCATAAACTGACAGTGTTGTAAAGATCCAGTGGAACAGTGTGTGAAAGTCCCCCTAAGGGTAAAAGACTTTCTAAACGTATGATGTTAAAAGATTATCACTGCATTTAATATATTATCTTCATTTAACTACTCATACCCTATAGGGTAGACATGATCATTTCCACTTTTATACTTGTGGAAATGGTCTCGGAGAAGTTGGGGTCCAAGGTCAAAGAGCTGGTAAATCACAAGTTTGGTGTCAGGCCCAGGTCTTCTGATGCTGGCAGTCCGGACATGCCAAGAAGCGTGCCATATACAGTTGGCGTGCAAAGAGCACCAGTCTGACATCAGGAGGCCTGAGGGCCGACCTCTCAGGTAAATTCCTTCACTTTAGTCACTCAGTTTTCTTCTTTCAAAAATGGGGGTGACATTACCCATCCTATTTACCTGGAAAGGTTGTTGCCAGCATCACATGAGACTACAGTGCAGAAGTCCTCTGGCAAGGGCAAAGGTAACTAAATGGAGATCAGGGAAATCCAGTTAAGAGAAGGGACCCAGGATCAGGAAAGGAAGTGAGGGATGGAGGATCATAATCACATTCAGGGAAACCCAGCAGGTAGTTTTCTGGGTGGAAGAGGAAGAGTAAGCAGGCTGGAGCTGTTTAGAAGATGAAAGGATGAACTAAAAGAAGGGCCTTCAGGTGTATTCAGCTGTCCCAGGTTGCTGGCTTGGGGAGACGCTGAAGCAGGGGTGTTGGCACGGGATAGACCCTCCCTTGTTCAGGGTTCCCAAGAGACCTCCAATAGCTTTGTAGATGATGGGAGGGATGTGTCTTTTTTTTTTTTAATATCCTTGTGGGATAAAATTAAAAATGAGCAATTCTGTTACAGTCCTTTCAATTAAAAGTTTTCTTTTCTTTTTTTTTTTTTTTTTAACTGATCTGTGAAGTACCGAAGTGTGAGGACCACTCTTCTAAAACACCTCATAGTGGTGCTGACCCTTCCATTGATGTAATTATATGAAATTTAAATTATTCAATAAAAACTAGTAAGCATCTGCCCTGTGCCCAGCACCCTCCCAGGTGGTGGGAATGCAGTGAATATGCTCTATAAGATGCGCACCTGGTGGGCACATTCTTAACAAAAGGCTTTTACATTTTCACCAGTAGTTTATCCTCAATGTCATCAGTTGCCAATTAGTGACTGTGCTGCTCAAGAAGCTCATTAAAAACCCAGGAGTCACGGTTCCCGTCAGGCTCTCCTGTTCTCCCTCGGGCACTCTTCCACCCTCTCTAGGTTTCAATTTCCTCATCTGTAAAAACACGGGCATCTGACTATAATTCATTCCAGGAACTCGAGCCTATTGAGGGGGGAGGGGAAAGAGCTACACTAAGCTCTGGACGACAGACCAAAAACCAGATTTAAAGAAAAAAATGTCAGACTTCCCTGGTGGCACAGTGGTTGAGAATCTGCCTGCTAACGCAGGGGACACGGGTTCGAGCCCTGGTCCGGGAAGATCCCACATGCCTCGGAGCAACTAGGCCCGTGTGCCACAACTACTGAAGCCTGTGCGCCTAGAGCCCGTGAGCCACAACTACTGAAGCCTGTGCTCCTAGAGCCCATGCTCCGCAACAAGAGAAGCCACCGCAGTGAGAAGGCCACACACCACAACGAAGACCTAAAGCAGCCAAAAAATAAATAATAAAATTAAAAAATAAAATTGTTTAAAAAAAAATAAAGAAAAACATCATTGATGGTTTTCAAAGACACAGGTATGATGAACGAAGGAATCTCCATGACCCTCCGGGATTTGCCTGGGGACCCTGTCTGGGAAATTCTTATACATCAAGAGGTGGCTCTGAGCTGGATTTCTACAAAGAAGAGTAAGGGCCATATCCCATGCAAAGAACTATCTAGTGGAGCTTTGTACCCCCATCAGCCACAGGAAGAGAAGGGCTGCAGGCTACCGAAAGCCAGCAGCATTTACAAATGAACTTCCACGGCCTTTATCAACTACAGCCGTACCTCTCTTGGTTTTGTTTCCTTCTCTTTTCTGACTCTTCTCTCAATAACTGCACATTTCTTAATATAATGTCACACTGGAAGCAAAACAGACCTTCAATTTTTAGACCTCAATTTATAAAACACTTAGAGGTTCTAGGGGTTTTGTTTTTAAATTAATGGACCGCATAATTTGAAAACTGCACAGGTTCTAATTATTCAGTTCCAAGACACCAAGCACACTGCATAGCATCACCATGGAAAGGCCCCTCTCAGCGGGAAAGCCATTGATTCCACAATGAAAGGGCAGCAAGGTGCCCTCCTCCCTTCTCTTCTGCCTGGGTGTCCACCCTGTTTTTAAATCCATGGCCCCTGGCAAGTTTCTAAGGTGCAATTCTGAGACCCTCCCCTTTCCCATCCCAGAAGGTGGCCAAGAGCCAGCCCTGAATTGGAGAAGTGCAGGAAGCAAGGCTGGTCCAGCTGGCCAGAGTGGGGTTGGGCCGGGGAGGGGGTCCCAGCGGGTGAAATCACCATGGAGGATAAATCCCTTGGACTTCCCACAGGCCAAGGGCGAGTCTCTCAGGGCAGCGGGCCCCTCTCAGGCTCTGCTTGCAGAGACCTCGCTGGGGGCACTGGGCTGCTTGGGAAAACCAAGCGGGCACCTGCATCCGTTCTGTAAAATGGAGTGGGGGAGGAGGCTTGGGCTTGCCCCCAAAGCCTTTATTCGAAAGGCGAACCAGGTTAGGGGGGCTCCACGACCGCGCCAAGCCTGTCGGGTGTATTATGCGGTTCCCTCCTCCACCCACATTCACCGGGCCCCCATCCCCTTACCTGCGGTCCGCGCCCCTCCGCTCGGTGCTCCGCTGCCGGGGACCCATGAGAGGGGCCGTTCCCGAGCCCGCCGCGCGCTGCCTCCCAAGAACCCCGCCGGCTCGCCCGGGGCCGACAGCGGGGAGCCTGGAGGAGGCGCGCGCCAGGTGCGCTTTGCCCGGGACGCCGACTTCCCGGAGAGGCGCCCGGGCCCCACGGCCGCACTCAGGTGGAGCGCAGACATTGCCGAACAAAACCCGCCGCCCCGACGCCGCGTCCGCGCGGGGCCACGCCGTCTCGGCACTCCGGGCATATTCGCCCGGGGGCCGGGCGTCTCCTCTCCTGCGAGCGCGAAGAAGGAAGCGGCGCCTCTTAGAGGCCGCTAACCACGCCCCGGAGCGCGGGCGCCTGCGGCGTGGAGACCACTCGGGCTGGGCTCTCCGCGGCGAGAAGCGCGCGGCGAGACACGCTCGGGCCAGGGGGCGGTGCAGGCCCGGGGAGGAGCGCCCGGGTGGGAGCCACGTGGGACACCTGTGTTGCTCACGGAGCAGAGGCGGCGAGCGCGGCGAGGAGCGCGCGGCGAGACACGCTCGGGCCAGGGGGCGCTGCAGGCCCGGGGAGGGGCGCCCGGGTGGGAGCCACGTGGGACACCTGTGTTCCTCACGGAGGAGAGGCGCGGAGCGCGGCGCCGGCCGAGCCCGCTCTCCCAAGGCCGGTGCATTGCGCTTCTGGGAACACGCCCCGCAGCGCCCCTCGCGTTTTTAAACAACGCGTTGGCCAAGGCTGGCAAATTAACAAAGGTACTTACTTCTGCTCTGGTCTCCCAGCCTCCGAGCGGTGCAGCAGGGAGCTCTGTGTCATCTGCCGTCGACTCCGCAGGATTTATTGCTTCGACCCTTGCGAAAATGTTGACTTTGGCATCGTTTCTGTTTGTCATGGCAATTGCCCTTTGTTTACCTGTCTGTTCTGTTCTTGCAGTTGGGCGGTAGTAAGCGGGCCTTTGGCCAGTATCCTCGTTTAAGTCTAGTAGGTGCCTTGATTTTAAAAATCAAACACCACAAAGCGAAAATAGCTCAATGCCTGGCACAATGCCTTGTGCGTAGTAAGCACTCAAAAAAAAGAAAAAGCTATTATTGCATAATCTATAGTTTTCATACTTCATCAAAAAAAAGTGTCATTGCATAACGTGTGCTCATTACCAAAAAAAATAAAAAGATGATAAGCAAAGCACACCTACCCCACCACCCAGAGGCAGTCACTATTAACATTATGGTGTTCCTTCTTCCAGCATCATTCTACTCATATTAAATTTTATTGTTAGCTCATTCCATGCATAGTGTATCATAACCAGCTTTTTTATGTCCCTTTTTGAACATCTTTCTGTGGCTTTTCTTCACTTCCACTGCATTTTATTTTTCAAGTCAGTCACAAAATTGTCCAATTTCGAGGAAAGGGGAAAAGATTCTGAGGGGGGAGTAACAAGATTCTGTAAGAGGATATGGTACCAGAACTTCTGCAGCAACTATTTTTGGAAACACACTTTGCCACAATTCTAGCAGTATTTTGGAAGATTCCTTACTATTGTCTAGATAAACATTCATGTTATCTGCAAGTGGAGATATTTTTTCCATTAAAAAAATCTGTTTTTATTTTAAAAAACTTTAACATCTTTACCGGAGTATAATTGCTTTACAATGGCATGTTAGTTTCTGCTTCTTTCTGTGGCTTTTAGCTACTTTTAATGTTCTAGTGTGCTTAACCAGTCCACTATTTTAATTTTAATCATTAGATATTTGTGCTTTTGCCCAGTTACTCCCTTGGAGTAAACTGCAAGATGGTAAAGTTCTAGGCTATAGGGTATATATACAATTTAAGGCTTTTGATGTGTATTATCAAGTTGCCCTCCAGGAAGATTGACCCGTTTCCTCTTTTCCAAGCCCCTCCCCCATTATTCTTATAAATGTCAATCTGATAGACGAATAACAATTCTGTTTTTACATCTTTCCTTTTCAAAAAACTCTAAAAATGTCACATTTCCCTCTGTGGTTCTCAGTTGGTTTCCAATCCTCCCAATATTGACAACTTCCAGTGAAAGTGGCCCATGGTAAGGTCGATTGTTGCAAACTTCACTGAAGAGGGGAAAAAAGAGGCCTCATTTTTTCACCTCGTTTCATTCCTCCCAGTAATATTTACTGAGCACCCAAATGTAAAAACAGTCAACCAGAGCAGCATAAGTAATGCCTGAGCACCTGTGCAGGGGAACTTGTCTGCGGGTCTAAATGCTCGGTGGGCGAGGCATAGTCTCTGCCCCTAGATGGGCACTGTCCCATAGAAATGCAATGCACGCCACACAGGTGATTTCAAATGCTCTAGTAGCCATATTAAAGTGAAAAGGAGCAGGTGAACTTAATTTACTAACCCAGTAGATCCCAAATATTATCTCAACATGTAATCAGAGTGAGATATTTTAAGCTAAGTCTTTGAAATTCAGTTGTATTTTACATTTACAGCACATTTCCTTTTGCACTAGCTGTATTTTAAGTGTTCAATAGCCACAAGTGTCGAGTTGCCCATGCCGCCCTAGATAGGGCAGGCGTTTGAGAAGAGCAGACCAAGTCCTGGTCAAAGTGGGAATTTCACAGCTGACAACCCTCTCCCCAACCTGTTCTGATTGGTTGTTGACAGTTAACCAGCACACCTTTGCCTAAGGAGGTTTACCTTAGAGAAGCTACATTTCAATTCTGGATGCTCCTGACAGTTTTACATCTGTAGTTGGGGGCATTTCACATTTTCATTCCATGATTAAGAAGTAAAAAGGCTGGAACTATAAATACTGGTGGAGATATTGAAACGGAGTAGGACCCTATATGGTCCTTGCCCCCCCCCCATGTCCTCGGCCTGCCTTTTGTCTGTGAAAAAACTTTAGTCAAAGAATAAGTTTAATCAGAGAAGTGAGAAAAATGCAGAAACAGAGGAAAACAGTCCAACAAAATAATAATAGTTTAGTCATTAGGCAAATCAAGGACTTCTAGTTCCTCTTCAAGGGCTATAGATAATACTCTGAGCCACACCCTGCGAGCTGATACTGAAACGCCCGCCAGGTGGAAGAAGTGAACTACATGACGACAAGACTGTAGCCACGACATAAGCTGCCACAATTCCGAGAGCTGGCCTCAAAGACATGGGAACAAACCGACCCTGGAACTAAAGATTAACTGTACTTAAAACAATCAAGATGACGCCGATCAGACCACCGCATAACCAAATTCAAGATGACTGTCAGAGCTGACTGTGCTGTTTCTGCATGCAGCCCCCTCCCTCCGCCTATAAAAGCTCTTGCCCCCTGTCAGCTCGGGGGAGTTGGCCTTTGGACAGGCGTCCGCCCTCCCCCCAGGTTGCCAGCCTCCAAAATAAAGCAAACTTTCCTTTCCACCAACCTTGCCTCTTTATTGGCTTTAGAGTGGCAAGTAGATGGACCCCTTCTTTTGGTAACAGCATCAGTTGCTTCAGACTCCCTCACATCAAAGGTTAATCATCTGAGCCTTTCTACCACGTATGCGTGGGCGGGGAAAGCAGGTGGTCCAGGCTATGGAGTGTGCTGAGTGGTTGACTAGCAGCGGTAGAGGACTTTAATACAGGGAGAAGCTGGGCAACTACTTTCGTCATCCATGGCAACCCCTCCCTTGTGAAGATTTGTGGAAATTTAAAAAATAGGCACCATGAAGGACCTTCATCCCAAAGGGCTTGTGAGCCCCTTGCTTCCAAGGACTTGCCATATTCATCGTTGTGGCCCCAATGCCCTGTAACTCTACATAGTTAAGTGCCCTTTTAAAATGTCAATTAATTCATGAATTGCCCTATACAGCATGTCTCAGTTGTAAACACACAAGGTATAAAGACAACTTTGAATTCCACGAAGAGATAAAGGGAGACTTTGGCTCCCAGCAATGTGCAGAGGGAGACACCCAGTGCAGTGGAATGACCACCGCTTTGGAGATGAGGTGGTTTGGGGTTCCCCACCCAGCTCTCTTCCCTACTGGCTTTCTCACAAGAGATAAGATGCTGAATTTTTGACTGTTCAGTTTGCTGGACTACAAAATTAAAAGTCGATGGGTATAGTGGTTCCCAAACCCTATGGAAGCCCAATTCAAATTCTTTGCATCCACTCCCCCACATGATAAAGCAAGGTGAAGCACATATTTAAAAACCCAGAGGAGGATTCATAATAGAGCCACAAAAGTTGTAGATTTCCCAGAACCCACAGGGCAGCCACTAACCAGAACCCTCTTGCCGAAAAATGAAAGAACAGGAAACAACGCATGTTAAACGGCGAAGAAACCACCCCAGAGGAAACAAAGGGCCTGGTTCTCAAGCACTCCACAGGCAACAAATTAAGCCAGAGCAAAAACTGTGGCGCTAACAGCAGCAAGAGAGAATAAAGGCGTGGCAGGGGGACATAAGGAAAAGAAATACTGCCATCTTGAAGCTAAAGACCCTTAGGTTTGGGGCAGGCACCCATTGTTCTAAGGGTTAAAGCATCTCAACTCTTTAAAACAGTGAGAAAAATTATGCATAAGGTTTTACTGGATTTGCTTTTAGGAAATGTGATGCTTTCTGGCTACATGAGTAAGCATGGAACGTCTACAAAGGCAAAGGCTTGGGTAACATTCAGTCATTCAATCAACATCCAAAACCACATATGCACTCGACTTCAAACTGTCAATACTTCCAAATTTTGTGTCTTCAGTTTTCACATCTATGTTCATGCCTTAATGTAAGTATTCACTGAGTGCATTTTGAGAGGAAGCTGGGCGCACCCTTGGAGGCAGCAGAGTAGGCTCTGCCTGACGTATGATCAGCCTCACAGTCGGTCTCATTTCCTGGAAGGCTCGTGGAACAGGAGGTGAGCACCTGATCATCAACAGGTTATCACAAGTCTTTAAACACGGCGTCACCTCAGGGTCTCAAGGTAAAAGGAAAGCATAGGGAAACGGCTGAGGCTGGGCAGCCAAAGCCTTAAATGAAACCAATGTCAGGTTATCTGAAAGCTACTGCCAGGATTTGAGAACCTTCCTAGAGAAGTTAGACCGCAGTGCCTGAACGGTAACTTGAACAATGTTCAGGCATAGAAGAAGTGTTAGCAGTTCTCCGGGTGAGCCTTCCACGACTCCTGCCCCAGGCAAATGGGCAGAAGTCTTAGCCTATGTGAACCTCTCTTTAATTTCAGCAAACAAAACCATCCTAAGACTCCTAATGGCACGTTTGGAACCACAGGCTGCCCTCTAATTCATCTGGAAAAACAGAGCAAACAAAAAGCACCCTTGAGGGGCTTCCCTGGTGGCGCAGTGGTTGAGAGTCTGCCTGCTAATGCAGGGAACACGGGTTCGCGCCCTGGTCTGGGAGGATCCCACATGCCGTGGAGCGACTAGGCCCGTGAGCCACAACTACTGAGCCTGCGCGTCTGGAGCCTGTGCTCCGCAACAAGAGAGGCCGCGATAGTGAGAGGCCCGCGCACCGCGATGAAGAGTGGCCCCCGCTCGCCGCAACTAGAGAAAGCCCTAGCACAGAAACGAAGACCCAACATAGCAATCAATCAATCAATCAATCAATAAATCTTTAAAAAAAAAAGCACCCTTGAGATCCTTCTGTTTAACAAGTGAAGCACTGCTTGGGTGCAAGTCTGGCTACAGAAACACCCACAGCGGTGAGTAGCCCAGGTGTCACTCTTTGGCTAATCCCAGAAGAGCTCGATTTGCCAAATCCAGGCAGCAGTCATGTTGGTGATGAGCCCACTAGTTACTCTGTTGGTTTTACTGCTCTGGTCTGGCAGCCTCAGAGTGGCGGGCGTCACAATGACTTTATTCCTCGCCTCGAATTTGGCAGTTTAAGGCCCTGCTGAGAAGGATCCTCAGGTTTTCTGCAACAAGAGAGCTCGAGTTCAGACTATCACTCACCCTTGTTCACAGTTTTGAAACTTTTTCATTTCTAGCGGCCCTAGCAAAAAAACATTCTACCAAAAGAAAAAGGCATATCAAATATGTCCTCTTGCCACACTGCCGCCCCCCACCACCCATTCACTGCTTAATCCATGGTTAAGAATCTCTTCCCTTGCACAATGGATCTGATTTGTCTCAATATTTGCATGCCCTATGCCAAGGAATATAACTATTTGTTTGATTATATGGTCTCAGGTGTAAGTACTTACCTACGACTGAACTAGGTATTTTGAGGGAACCCCAAGACCGCGATTGGCAGGTGTTGACGGACCACACATGGCCCTACTGAACAAAAAATATGTCACTTACCTCAGTGTCAGGCACACAGCTGGGGCTCAGTAAACATGTGAATTAACGTGAAAAATCAAAAATAAGATCTGGTGGTCCCGTACGAGAATATGAGAATATGCTGCATTAATCCAGAAGACATTTAACCCATCTCTCTACTTGTGAGACTAGCACTATAGATTATGTTAGTTTCTCTTTGTGAACAAGGCAAATAGCTCAACCACCAAATATTATTAAACTCCATTTAATTTAAACTGTTTCTATTCAAACTTCCAGTATGTACCATATGATAAAACCTTGGAATCTGATGAACTTGGATTTTTTTTTAATGTGTTCCATGACTTGCTTCCCTAATTTTCCTTAATAAAAAGGACAATTCTGCGATTCCAGTTTTCATTTGCATTTTCATTGTGATTGGAATAGAACAGGGTATGAACAAACTAAATGTCCAGTGCTCCTAGTATGTGCCAACAAGAAAAGGAAATTAGCAAAATGCTGCTGGCAATAAGAACACAAGGAAAATCTGGCTGTGAAGGAAAAGGATTTTATTGGGCAGCTTAAATTTTTATCTACTAGAAGCACATCAACATTTGAACAACTTTTAACATGAGGAAAAACTCCACTTAATCTAAGCTGACACACATTACCAGTAAAAGAAAAAAAAAAAAAAAAAAAGTCAAGTTTCTTCTTTGAGTTGGTGACAACATCTTCTTAGGCTGTCACAGTCTGATACTTAAATCATGGAAAAAATCCCAAATAGAAACTTACAGGCTGGCAGGAAAGTCAGCTGGCCCATAATTCTGCATATGTGAGTTTAGAGTTTAAGATGACTGTATGTGCTTCCAGAAAAATATATACTCTAACGTAGCTTTTTAACTTAAATTGTTAACTATATTTGTGCTTCAGACAATGTAAATTCTATCTACACTAACAATCTAAGTGGCTACAGATTGGAAAGGTACCTATGGATGGCAGGAGCAGAAAGAGGAACTGCCTTCCGCCCACCTAATGGGTGAGAGCCCAAGGGCAGACTGTGCCCAAAGGCTGAGGGAAACGTCATCTGAATCAAGATGGAGAGAAAGAAGCTGATGACCTCAGAGAGAACAGGATAAGAAGAGCCGAGACCCAAGCAACAACAAACCAAAGAACATTTATTATGTGCAAGAGGCAGATTGTGACAGGGAGAGCAGGGCATATTTTACTATGAACTATATCAAACATACAGAAAAATCCAAAAAATAAAACTCATGTGTCTATCAACTAAATTGATCCAGTATTAACCCAGAGCCATATCTTCTTCAGTATCTTTAAGTAATAAAAAGTTATATGTACACTAGACAGCCCCTATGTATCCCTTCCCATATTCCCACGCACTTGGTATATGAATCTTTTATGCAAGACTTATTTGGGGGGAAGAACTTCGAGGGGAAAAAAATAAAACTACCCAACCTAGACAGAAGAGTGGTAAGCAAACAAAATTAAGGCATAAAATGTCATTAAAGAAAAAGTTTCCAAGAAACAAAGACACAAGATGCGGTACTTTCTCTCCTAAGTCTAGCCTTCGCTACTTCCTTTCTCGTTAAGTGTTGATCTCCAAGAGAGAGTGTTTCTGCAAGAGAAAAATCAACTATCATTATGCCTTATATAAAAACTCAATCACCATGGTTCTTAATTTCTATCTTAAGTAAAAGCAAACCAAATATTCACTTTTAACTGAAATTAAGTCAAATCTGCCGGTTAAAAAAAATTCACCGCCACAGTAACAGTGCTTTATGTCCAGTACAGCTGTCTGTTCTCCCCTTCACAGATATAAAATACAGCTGTTTGCTCTCCTCCAAATATAAAAAATATTTTCATTAACTTGTATGCTGAAATACTTACCGCTTTTGAATAATAGATTACAGAGAGTTTTATGTTCTCATCATCACATCACGCCTAGTTTAGCAATTTTACAATAAAATTACTAACAAATTAAGACAAGTTTCTCCAGAGATGATGAAAACACTGAAACTTTAAGCACATTTTATCTTTCTCTAAGAAGAATAATTTAAACAATTATCCAACTATATTTTCACCACAATGAAGGAAGTATGCTTAAGGAACCATGTGTGTAATTTTTTCTAGTAACATAACCCCTTAGTTTCTTGCCCTCCAGAACTGATCTAATCTAAAATGATATTGTTGCACAGCTACAGGTAAGCAGCAAACGGCGGTACGGAGAATTCAGCTTGCATCGTAAGACCTACTTTCCAGTCTGTGTGTGTGGTTTTTGGGCAGCCATTTAACCTCCCTGAGCCTTCACCTCCTCATCTATAAAATGAGCCCTACCTTCTTTTAATCTTCTGGGCACTGTGAAGATTAAATATGTGACTATTAAATAATGCACTACTCAAATATAAGGTATTACACTGTATTCAAAGGTAGACAAACTATGTATTTATTCCTGCAGCAGGGGTAAAGCCAGTTCAACCACTACGCTTTAAATCAAGTGGTTTTTTTTTTTTTTAAGGTAATGTCTTCAATCTATTTAGAAACAATGGAAAATACAGGTTTCACCTGAAGTTGTGTACCCAAACACACTCAATATTCTTATGCGGAAAAAAGCTTATTGCACACATATAAAGATGAAAGCACATACAGTTAATCAACTTGATTAGAAATATGATGATTTGGCACTAGGACTAAATTCCAGAAGTTCATGTCATTGCATGCTCCTCAATCTATGAAATTTAAATTATCATTAAACTTAAGATTTTAAACTCAAGTATGGTACACAAAACAGCAGTCAGTATTAAAACTTAATGTATTAGAAAGGACTGAAAGTTGTAACTGCAAGTCAGCATTTATTAAAAATAACCCAAAACTTGAAGTAAAATAAATCATCTCAAAATAAATCATGAGAATCAAAACTCTTGATCTTGCATGAATGATATTTAGCTTAGAACTTAGCCATACTTTCTTAGAAACAGAAACAAAACAACTGTCCATTATCACGTGGAGAATAGGTTTGACCCCAGTAGGTACCTGCTTGAGAGTTGCTACACCCACAGAGCCCCCGAGAGCAGGAGGACCTCGGGAGCTACTTGCAAATGGTCAGATTTAAACTGCATGTTAGCCAGCAAGAGTGCACATACTGAGTAAGTCAAAGATCCTTTGCTTTTAGCTAGAATTCTATCAATTCAAAGTGGCGAGAAGGACAATTTCATTTTGATCAGAAGTTCTAATGGCTACTGATCAACAAAACAATTTCCGAGGGCCACCTTAGAACAAAGGATCCCAGGCAATATAAAAAAGCAAGGGATGGGCTTCCCTGGTGGCACAGCGGTTGGGAGTCTGCCTGCCAGTGCAGGGGACACGGGTTCGGGCCCCGGTCTGGGAGGATCCCACATGCCGCAGAGCGGCCGGGCCCGTGAGCCACAGCTGCTGGGCCTGCGTGTCTGGAGCCTGTGCTCCACAGCAGGAGAGGCCGCGATGGTGAGAGGCCCGCGCACCGCGGTGGGGGGTGGCCCCCGCTTGCCACAACTGGAGAGGGCCCTCACACAGAGGCGAGGACCCAACACAGCCAAAAATAAATAAATAAATTTAAAAAAAAAAAAAAAAAAAAAAAAAGCAGGGGAACCACTATTCAAAATCCACCAATGTAGTCTTTAAGCACTAGAGTCACCGCAGCCAGAACAGGAAGACTATGTTTTGTTCTGAAATGAACTATACTATCAGTGCAGCCCATTTTCTGTTCTTGGCCTCTTAGAACCGCTTCACAAAAAGGGCTACGTGTTTTTATAGAAGTGCGTACAAGGGAGAGTTAATTTCACTCTAGACACAAGAATTTCAGGCTAAGCTTGAACCTCATGACAATTTTTTACAAGTCCTGCAAATATCATCAAGAGCTGTCTCTATGTCAAACACAGTTAAGGAAAGGACGCTGCACACCCGGACAGCCCTGGACTCAGTCCCACTAGCAGTGTCAAAGGGAGCTTACCAAACAAAACCTAGGAAGACAGCAGAAACACTACAGCCAGACCTCAGATCATCAGACTGCAGATAAAGTACAGCCTCAAAACGGGTGTCACCCCATTAGCTCTGCCATGACAACATGACTGGAGATGTCCTGCTGCGGGTTTACACAAGTGCAAATCATCAAATTTAAACTTACTTAACTTTTAAAACAATTTTTTCATTTCAATAAATTTGTTTTGATTGGTTGGATTGTTTAAGAGGAAGAGAAGAATCTGTTCATGTTTTTCAACCTGAGGGTGAGAAGAAATGGTGTTACTTCATTCCTAAAAATGTTGGGAGGATAATTTCACTTAAAGGAAATTTTACCCACTTGTTTCTGTAGCTCTGTGCAGCAGCAATTCATCCTGTTCACCTTTTCTAAAAGCAAATGCAAAAAGCCATTAGACGACTAGCACTATAAGTAACAGGAAAAACAAAACAAAACAAAACCTGCAGTCTGAACATATACAGATCTGCCCCTCAGGGCAGATCCTTTCCAACTACAAAGGACCTGAGCAATTAATTTTTCATTTGGGCTTTATGTTATCTCCTCCTGTCCTGGGTTTTACCAAATGAGTGCCCTTACCTCCGAGGTTTCAGGTCTTTTGCCTATCATACACGGGGTATCTCCTTTTGGTTGAGGGCAGGCCTGCCAAAGCATCATCTTATGAAACAAATAGTAAGATCCGTTCTCAAATATGTTGAGTTCTTCTCACTTTGATCAGGATCAAAAGGAAGTTGGAAGCTACTCTGAATGCTTGACATTTCTAAAGCTCTCAGCATCAATTCTATCAACAGTGTCGCTGAGCCTGATCTAAGGAAAATCTGGACTGGGAGGCCTGCTTCCTTCCAGGTGGCTCCTCTGAGGTGGCAACGTGAGTCAGCACCCTGCTGCCGGATTTGTAGAGGAGGATGACAGAGGGAATGTGGCCACAGAGAATAAGGAAAGATCAGGTCAACTAAATTGATTACGTCTGTTCTTGGTTACACTTACATCTGCTATTAATTAGACTTGAAAAAAATACCTTTATTTAAAGCACTTTGCTTTTTAGATGTGATCTTTTTCGCCAGACCATACATCACCAGCTTATCAGCCAAATTGATAGTACCATTCTCAGAACACTTCTCAACTGACACTGTGTGGACATTCTTGACAAATCCTTTCACAGAAAGCATTACATTCTGATGCAACATGAAATTTTTCAGTAGCTCTATTATTAACTGAGAACAGCTTCCATTCAATTCCACTGGTCCTGGAAAAAAATTGATTACTAGAGTTAATCTTCAAGTTCCTGAAAGATGATATTTAGATAAATTATCTAAGGATAATAAGCAAAAGGCTCACTGATTTTAGCTAGGTTTAGGTATGCTTTGATGTACTACTGCTGTTGCATTCAAAAAAATCAAACTTAATAAATATTCCTCGATCCCTACTATGTCAAGCATTAATTTAGGTCTAGAAGCCACAAAACAGACAAATGTCTGCCTTTGTGGACTTACATTCTAATGGTAGAAGCAAACAATAATAAATATAATTTTCCAACTCTCCGAGTCAAAACCAAAGCAGACTGTGAGGAAATCAGTGCGTTATTATCTACTGGGACCTCTGGGTAAAGAAATCAGGAGTAAGAATAAAATGCTACTTTAGCATTTTAGTTCCTTTTATTCCAATTCCAACTGAAGGGCTGAATAAATATGCAGATACGGTATGAATAGGAAGGTAGCCCAAAATGGTGCCATTTGAATGTCTCTCGCCTCTGTGACAAAGCAGAAAGACCCCCACGCAAGAGGTTAGATGACTGACCCCAGTTCACCCTGGCCCTGCCACTTAACTAGCTTTGCAACCTGAGGCAAACCAGAATCTCTGAGTCTTGACTCTCTGAAACTAATCTGTAAAACAAAGGTGGAACATATGAACATAATTTTTGTGAGAATGAAAGAACAATAAAAGGTATGAGATTTTTTTGTAATCTCTGCTTGATATTTAGAAATCTGGGCCGTTGCTTAAAATACCCTTTTTTTTAAATTTTTAATTTTATTTTTGGCTGCGTTGGGTCTTCATTGCTGCGTGCGGGCTTTCTCTAGTTGCGGTGAGCTGGGGCTACTCTTCGTTGCGGTGCGCAGGCTTCTCACTGCGGTGGCTTCTCTTGTTGTGGAGCAGGGGCTCTAGGCGCGCGGGCTTCAGTAGTTGTGGCACGTGGGCTCAGTAGTTGTGGCGCACGGGCTTAGCTGCTCCGCGGCATGTGGGATCTTCCCAGACCCTCGAACCCGTGTCCCCTGCATTGGCAAGCGGATTCTTAACCACCGCGCCACCAGGGAAGTCCTAAAATACCCATTTGTTTCAGACTTAGTGCTATAAAAGAAAGACAAAAATCCCACAGACACCCAAATTGGAAAGTGACTTAATTGTCTACCTTCAAGGGAACATTTAATAATTTGGAAAGGAAGCTCCAGGTGGCTGGCAGCGATTGGCTGCACTCTGCAAAGAGGCAGAGTTTCAATGTTTCCATAGTCTGCATAGAGCACTTTCACATCAGCAGCTGATGTCCCCAGAACAACGGCACGGTACCAGAAATCATCACCTGAAAATACAAAGGAATCTCAGGTGAGAAGTTACATTCAATGATGCCCTCCTCCTTTAAGATGGTTATTCACAGTTACATTTACATCACTTAGAAATTCACACCAAGACTTCTGACTTCACACCAAGGAGTCTAGATTAAATACGAGCATCACGTCTACTCCTTGCAGATTCTACTCAAAAGACAGTTACAGGACTAAATAGAAAAAGGCCTAAAACCACAAGGATAGAGAACAAGAGGGAAGACAATGTAATAGTGGAAGGTGGAAAGCAAATACATCAGTGGCAATGATTTAGCAGAGCTCAACTAAAGCTGGGTGTAAAGAAGCCAAGAAGCATCTCAGTTTGCATCTCAAATCCCCAAGCAATCAAGGCTCAATAATTGATGCTACTCATTCAAAAGTTGGAGCAAAGACGGAGATGAAACGGGGATTGGATAACGGAAGCAGAGTTGCTTTCCCAAGGCATGTGAATAAACTTTAGTTTATAAACACATTTACACGTAATATCTATTTTTAAAGTTGCTAAAGAGAAAAGATCAGTTTTATGTTTATGTGTTTTAATAACGCTTAGAAAATTCCCCCTTTTCAGGTAACTGCTCCTACCCATGGGCAGAAGACTAGTTTCCTCTCCAGAGAGGACGAACCAGAAAGACTATGGACTGGGGAACGTGAGGCAGAGCAGAGGAGGGAGTTTACAAGAACCCTGTCAGGCAAGCTATGCACTCCAGGCAGGAGACGACCATCTCAAGCAAAAGCACTTCAAGACACAGGCATCAGGAGTTCCCAGTGAAACGGCAGAGCCAGGTCACCCTACAGGAAAGTCCACTAAGCAGACAAGCTCTGCCTGCGCACAAAGGAACTTCCAATTAGCTTCTTAGTGCTTCACCTTACATAAACGAACAGCGAAGGATGACCAGATAGTAGAAGAAAGTCTCTGACATGAAAGAGAAGACCAAAACAAACACGAACTCAAGGAAACAGAGACCCAAAGACGGAGAAGACCATGAAAATTAAAAGAATGATATTAACATCCTCGGAGAAATGACCTTCCATCCTTAAAGCAAGTACAAGACAGTTATTAAAAACCACACACTTGAGAAACAAAAAAAGCTACTGAAACCAAAAATGTGATATTAAAAATGAAATACGAAAGGCTGGAAGAGAAAACTGAGGAAATCTCTTAAAAAAAAAAAAACAGCAAAGGAAATTCAGCAGAAGAGTTTAAGTCCAACATGAGAATACTTGGAGTTCATAAAGGAGCAGGAAATAAAAGAAAGGAATAAAAAAATTCAGGAAAAATTTTCAAAACTGAAGCTCATGAATTTCTAAAGGGCCCACCCACTGGGAGCTCAGTACAATGGTGAAAACAAAACCAGTGCTGAGTCACATCATAAAATTCAGAACTT
The DNA here is from genome assembly GCF_009873245.2 of Balaenoptera musculus. Taxonomy (NCBI): domain Eukaryota; kingdom Metazoa; phylum Chordata; class Mammalia; order Artiodactyla; family Balaenopteridae; genus Balaenoptera; species Balaenoptera musculus. Next base: position 16,298,321 of record NC_045800.1, read on the forward strand.
GTGATGAAGAGATTACCAAAAGTTCCAGAAAGGAGGAAAAAAATACGTACAAAGTTTGGAGAACCTGAATGACATCTACCTCTCCACCAGCAACACCCACAATGCCTTCAAAATTTTAAGAGAAAGATGATTTCCAACCTAGAATTCTATCTATAGGTAAGCTATCAAGTAACTATTAGGGTAGAATAAAGACTTTTTCAAACATGAAAGATAATATTTATCTTACATGTACCTTTTCTCAGCTTCTAGAGGATGAGATAGATATACCAAAATATTAAGAGTAAATCAAAAGTAAAGGACCCAGAAAACAAGTTGAGACGAGGGAGGGAGAAATCTAGCCAACAAGGTGTGGTGGGAGAGAAATCCAAGAAACATAGGGGGTTCGTGCTGAAACAATCTCCAGCATGATGGTGAAAGGAAAATTTCAGGATGACAGCTCAGGTCTGGAGGACAAGCAGTCTGGATAAGAGTGGGTCAGAAGGCTGGAGCTGCCTACAATATGATAAAAGTTGATAAAGTACAGGCAGTATTCATGGAGAGAATTTATACCAATGCAGAGAACTGGAGATCATTAGTGAAAGTATATAGAACACGAGTAACAAAAAAGGCTGCAAAAGAAAAATGTAATTATAGTAACTACATGGGTAGGCTGTGAATACTGTTTATGCAAACCTAATAATGTAATACAGAATACTTATCTAAACAAAAATTATGACACATTCCTACTGGGAAGAAAGAGGGAAATTGTAGATCTAGTTGTCATACAAAAGAAGAAGGAAACTAAATACATTTTTAAACGGTAAATCTAAATTTTAAAGTGAACACTGTTTGGGGAATAGAAAAGAATCTTACCTGTGTATCTGGCACAGCACGCATCTCCAATTTTTGGTCTATAGGCCGATCGACTTTTCTGAGCACTGCAATATTCTAACAATTCGGCTGTCAATACACACAGTTTTTCCTGATCTTCTAAAATATATATAGAAAATGTTTTGTGAAGAAATTTTCAATGCTACTATTTATAGAAGTATTTATATAAAAAGGAAAGTCAAATCTAATCACTCAAAAAAGACCCCATATATATTAAAATATACATTTATATTTTTAAAATAGATAAAGCCAAAAAAAGATAAAACCACTACTGGTTACCTTGTGGGGAAGGGATGCAAGACTGGGAGGGGGCAAGAAGGAAGCCACTGGGGGGCTAATTTCTTGATCAGGGTGGCTATTCTAGTGTGTTCCTTCTACAAAAACTTGTTCTATTAAGTTGCAGTTTTACGACTGTTCAGTATACTTTTCAGTTAAGTGTGTTACAGTTAATTAAATGAAGCAAAGTACTTCCAATTCATCATACCATATGTTATGGTCAGGATGCAATAATCCTAAGACCCTGCTTTCCACTATACAGTTTAAAGTTGATTATTCCTAATACTGGAGAATAAATTTAAGAGCAGTTATGGTTATCACAATTCTTGGTTTGACCATTTGAAAAAAAAATTTTTTCATTTTTTTCAGCTTTCAAATACCTGCAAATTATTTTGAATAGCAAACTTGCACTAACTCAGCCTCTGATACTGCAAGAATAAACTTAAATACACTGGGGCTTCCTTGGTGGCGCAGTGGTTAAGAATCCGCCTGCCAATGCAGGGGACATGGGTTCGAGCCCTGGTCCGGGAAGATCCCACATGCCACGGAGCAACAAAGCCCATGCACCACAACTACTGAGCCTGCGCTCTAGAGCCCGCGAGCCACAACTACTGAAGCCCGCGGGTCTAGAGCCTGTGCTCCGCAACAAGAGAAGCCACCGCAATGAGAAGCCCACGCACCGGAACGAAGAGTAGCCCCCGCTCACCGCAGCTAGAGAAAGCCCGTGCGCAGCAACGAAGACCCAACGCAGCCAAAAATAAGTAAATAAAATAAATGAATTAAAAAAAAAAAACTAAAATACACTGAAGAGATGCCTTAATTGTAATCTTTCACAAAATAAAAAAGGAAAAGGAAAGTCAACATTTATATGCTACTTTTCTTCATGATTAGGGCCCGTGTAAAACATTTCTCTAAGTTTCTAAGATACAGTAACACTGTGATTATAGGCTGATTAGGAAGTACTCTTCCAACGTATCTAAAACTGTTTTGGTTCAAATTCTCTTAATGCTTGTAGAAGGTTAGCGTAGTAAGTACAATTCAATACAGACAGTACCTATTTTTAAACAAGAAATTATACAGTAATTAAGGACGTTGCTTTGTTATAAAAAGCTGTAGATGATCAAGACCAGGTGGAGTAGGTGCTGAATGCAGGGCATGTTCACGTTCGTGTTTTTATAATTAAATTTTCCTTAAGTGTTATTATGATCAACTAAAACACTGAGTGAAACAGAAATCATCACCTTCTTCTCCCCATCACTTCCTAAGGAATTCAGGTAAGTTCATTCTACAGTTTAAAAGACCAGCATAAACATGTCTCAAACTTTGTTTGGTTTCTTACCTGGCATTTCATTTGGTAGAGCATAAAACAAGTTTGGGTTTACGATTTCTAATATGTTTGCCTGTACAGCTTTATTAACTGGCAATTCTATTGTCCTCCACTGCTCAGCTGAAGAGGTGGCTGAAAACATACGAAATACAGGTCTCTCATGAAAAAGATAAAATTTAGTATTCTACTGAATACCAACATTCCCAAATTCCCAAAACGAAAATCTGTATTTTCATAAAACAATCTGTTTAATTCGAGGGATTTTGGTGTGCATTACAAAAAAGCTCAATCTATAATAAGAATCCTTAAACTATTACGCTCCTATAGTATATTTCAGTAGTATATTTCCATTTCTGTAGTATATTTAATTCTTAAAATTTACTCAAACTTCAAAGGATACATAGCTGTATGATACACATCTGCCTGACAAATAATTACATTAAAAATGAGTACAGTGTTTAATAAAAAAACCATGTTTCCATAAATATTAAACTAACTTTACCTATTACTAATCTATTTCCACAAAGCATATTTCTACAGGAAAATCATGTCACTTGGAATAGAAAAATTTTCATAGCCTATAAAAGCAAAGGATAACATAAATTTAAATAGCAGTTTAAAAATGTTACCTTGAAGCCATGGGGCATCAATCTGAAGACCATGTTTATTAACAGGACTGTTTTTCACTAAGTCTTTACATGGTGAACTAGCTTTTAAAACCAGATGTTCCTCAATCAGAACATCAGTAATTATCCTGGGATAAGAAGTGGAAAGATCGGTGAGTTCAATTCCCACTCCATTTTCAGTGATTTCAACCACTCGGGCTTGGAGTTTTATCCCTGTGACACACGTCTGAAATCTTGCTATGGCTTCTCTGGTCCAGTGTTTGTTTCTAGGCTGTATATCTAACAAATAAAACAGCATTAAGAAGAATTCTGCCCTTAATATGTTTTCTTTGTATTTAATTTTTGATAGTTTGATTAATATGTGTCTTGGCGTGTTTCTCCTTGGATCTATCCTGTATGGGACTTTCTGTGCTTCCTGGACTTGATTAACTATTTCCTTTCCCATATTAGGGAAGTCTTCAAGCATAATTCAAAAAGAGTCATGTACCAAAATGTTCATTGCAGCTCTATTTACAATAGCCAGGACATGGAAGCAACCTAAGTGTCCATCAACAGATGAATGGATAAAGAAGATGTGGCACATATATACAATGGAATATTACTCAGCCATAAAAAGAAACGAAACTGAGTTATTTGTAGTGAGGTGGATGGACCTAGAGTCTGTCATACAGAGTGAAGTAAGTCAGAAAGAGAAAAACAAATACCATATGCTAACACATATATATGGAATCTAAGAAAAAAAAAAAAAAAGGTCAAGAAGAACCTAAGGGTAAGACGGGAATAAAGACACAGACCTACTAGAGAATGGACTTGAGGATATGGGGAAGGGGAAGGGTAAGCTGGGACAAAGTGAGAGAGTGGCATGGACATATATACACTACCAAACGTAAAATAGCTAGCTAGTGGGAAGCAGCCGCATAGCACAGGGAGATCAGCTCGGTGGTTTGTGACCACCTAGAGGGGTGGGATAGGGAGGGTGGGAGGGAGGGAGACGCAAGAGGGAAGAGACATGGGAACATATGTATATGTATAACTGATTCACTTTGTTATAAAGCAGAAACTAACACACCATTGTAAAGCAATTACACTCCAATAAAGATGTTAAAAAAAAAAAGAAGAATTCTGTGCCCCAAAGCTGCATTTTTTGCCTCAATAATATCCAGGACTGGACCCTTCCCAAGTTTACCATTCAGGTCAGTGATTTTGAATATCTATTCTCAATAATCAATTATATATCTACATCCTCAGTGCCTGAGTTGCAGATAATGCCATCTACAAATATACTACTGTTTTAGGAGGCTCAGGATCCGTCTTTACTTTCCTCACTAACGTATCTTCACCTGGCATTTTTCCCAATAGGCAAAAATGGAATTATTTCTTTTAGAAGCCACTATGGTTACATACACAATGATGAGTTATCAACTATTCTGGTAAAAGATGTTAAACATACACTTTCACCTTTGTGGATAGTTTTCCAATGATAATTTCAAAATATCATTTTTAATTATTTAACCAAAAATTATCTTTCTGGGATAACTTTGGCTTATACCCTTATTTTCATAACAGTGGTTCTCAAATGTGAGTGTGCATCTGAATTACGTAGAGGGCTTGTGAAAACAGATTTTGGGGCCCCACCCTAGAGTTTCCAATTTAGTAGTAGGTCTTGGGTGGGGACTAAGAATCTGCATTTTTAACAAGTTCTCATGTTGATACTACTGGCTGTGGGGTGGAGGGGTCATATTTTAAGAAACACTGACATAAAACATGGTGATTAAAAACAATAATCCAAAACATACTTAGTGTAAAATAAGTAGAAAGAAAACAGGCAAAAGGAAAAATAAAAAGCATCTAATGCTTCTAGACATGACCACTATTAACATTTTGGTATCCAACCTTTCATAATCTTTATGTGCATATGGAAATACACACATGCACATATATACTCATAGTTCTTTTATAAATAAATTTTTATAATAATAAAAATAGTTATAATGTTAGGCACTATTCAGTGCTCTATGCCTTGTATCTCTTTTATTCTTAATGCCTTTTTGAGGAAGGTACCGTTATTTTCCAGATGAGGAAAAGGAAGCACAGAGTTTGAACAGTTTACCTAAGGTCTCACAGCTAGTAGGCAGCAGAGCTGCTTCTGATCTGTCCTCTTAATCACAATGCCATCCTGCATCTCTTTCGTAACTTGCTTCCTTCACTTAAATCATGAACTAGTCTTCACATCAACACATATGTCACATTTTAATGACTGTGTAATAAGAACGAACACTTAATAGAACTTTGAGTGCCAGACCCTGATCTAAACATTCATTTAATAATCTTCACAACAAACCTATGAAATAGGTACTACCACTACCCATTACACGGATCCTCATTTACCCAAGCCTCTACTATTGGCTATTCAGGTTGTTTTGCTATTATTAACAGCAGTGTAATGAATTTCCATGTAGGTGAACTTTGTGAAATCACATGATTATTTCTTTAGGATGAATTATTAGAAGTAAACTTGCTAAGACAAAAGGTAAGAATATTTGAGGCTCTTAAGGAATCCTGCAAAATGTCTTCAAAAGAAAGTGTCGGTTTTCACTCCTATCATAAGTATAGAAAAGCAGCTGCTTCCTTACTTTGACATCAACACTGAACATTTTGGCCAGTATCTTTAAATATATGTTTCTAAATTTTATAATATGAAACAGAAAATAACTTACACAAAATATTAAAATTATAAATATATTAATACTGAGAAATTTATGTACTCTAAGTATTAGAAGACAGTTGAGAAAATTTCTTACTCTGCACCATACCTACTAGCCAGCACTGTATCCCCTGAAATGGAAGTTTTAAAAATTTGGATGGGATCATTTGGAGTTCATCTGCAGTAACTTCTTCAATGTTTCCATAATCCACAAACTGTACTTTAATGTTTCCATTTGGTAAGATTTCCTTGACTAAAGCACGATACCAATTACCATCACCTAGATTTAACACAAAATTTGTAACATGGAATATTTCCCTTCTATTAAGGTTTGAAATTTTTATCTTGAAAAAGACCATTCTTTGTCTAAAGTAGCTAATATATTTCTCTTCCCAGACAACACCTTTAGTTTTTAATTCAGAAATCCCTAGAAAGAGAATTCTCAAAATTCATTCTTAGAATATCACCAAAGTTTTTATAGCATCACACTTTTACATCTACTATAAAGATTTCATTCATAACCTAACCAATAAGCAGAATATTAAGTGAAGTAAAGACTTAATAAACTTGATCATATTTGTCAAACTGGAAGACTTGTAATATTCTCACCGCTAATGAGATTGTTTCACTTGTTACTTGGTAAATAATAGAAAAAATAAACAGAAAAACATGCAATGAAATTTAAGGTGTTTCATCAAACATATTTTCAAAATAAACATGCACAGGGTGACCAGAAGAAACAATGAATCTGCAGTGAACAGGTTTCCCATTCTTTAGCTTTTAATATTATCAGAAATTCTGGAAAGAAAAGCATTTGACAAAGTTAGGTAAGAATGTATCATTTGGAGGCTCCTTGTTACAAAGAGAGAAGAAAAAAACCACGGTATTTTAAGCATTCATTTAATTTTGATTATGAAAAATATCTCCTTAAACATCAGGAAGAAAATACACACTAAAAATGAGGTTTGAATGTCAAGAAATAAAAGATTCTAATATAGTCAATATTGTGCCAACTGCAACTTACCTACAAAAAAAGCACAACAAGGTTGCCCTATTTCTGCCTTAAAATTATTAGGCAACTTCTGCTGGCAATATTCTGCTACCAATTTGTTCAAGTCACTGAGTTTCTTTAGAGCTGAAAACACAATACACATAGTGTTTAATATTTTAAAAACAGGCAGAGTAACAGATTTTCATTTAAAGTTGGAAAGTGTTTTGATGATCATAAAAACCCAGGCACATCCCCAAGCAACTATAAAGTACACCAAATACCTTTCCCTTCTCCTTATTAAGAAATTGGGCAAATAAGTCATTATTTAGTTAATACTCTCAGTAAACCCCATACCAACAATTTACTGGGCACAGAGCCATGATGATGGCATTGTTGTCAGTATGCTAGAGCATGAGCTTTGCACGTGGACCAGGAAACAGTGCACAAGCCTGCACAGAAAGGAAGTTACATATAAGTCGTCCTGAAGGAGTATAGGTAATTACTAAATGGTTGGCACAGATAGTGTCTGCTAAGGACTTTCAGAGAGGTGAGCTCTGTGCACTAAGGGCTTCATAGAGAAATCTGAAGTATGACTTGTTTGCTAGAAAAGGAGAGGGTATTCCAGAAAAAGAAACGGCTCTGAGGCAAAGTACCAAATTAGGCAGCCAAAAAACACTTGCTGGGAGCAGTCTGGCAGAGAAGAGGAATGGAAAGGTGAATCACTGAAGAAAAACACCAGAGATGTGCTTGGAAAGATACAGACCATGGAGAGCTTTAAAATGCCAAGTAAAGGGATCTGAACACTATATAAGTAAAAGAAAAGTATCTTTTAAATATGTGGCAAAGACCCATTCACAGAAACGGAAATTAAGTTGTATCGAGTTAGAATTGTCACCTTTCAGATTAGTCAAAATAAGAAAGTTTAAGGACACACTGCAGGAAACGGTGTGGGAGAGGGCACTTTCACACACTGACGGTGGAAATCAGCCTGGATGACCTCTTGAGGGCACTCTCTCAAGAGCACAAGCACACATATCCTTTGACTTAATAACTATTGTACAATTTTAGGGATTTGTCTCAAGGATATAGTCTCAGAATAAAATCACAGATTACGAGAATTGTTTTTAGTAATAAAGGCTTGTACCCAGGAATCCTTTAGCTATCCGTACCTAGGTTAACTAAATTAGGGTAAACCCACACAGGGGAATACCATGTAACCATGAAAAGGAATGAGGACGTACAGTGATGCGGTACCCTGGAACAGAAAAGGGACATTACCAGAAATGGAAAAGACATCTAGCGAAACCTAGATAAAGTCTGGAGGTTAGTTCATAGACACTTACCAATGTGGGTCTCTTAAGTTGTAACAAATGTTAACATCTTACATAATTGTGGTACTATAGAGAAAACTAGGGGTATACAGGAACTCTCTGTACTATCTTGGCAACTTTTCTGTAAATCTAAAATTATTCCAAAATTAAAAGTATATTTTAAAAAAGACGGAGGAAACACTATGTGAACTGATATTCAAGACAGAGTGGGAGAAAAAGGCAAAGTGCAAATATTATTTATTTTACCATTTATGCCTACATAAAAAGGAGTATATACATTCATACAAGCATATGTATAGAGTACTTTTGGAAAGATATTAAGAACATTGAGAAAAGGAACTGGAAGGATATTTAGAAATCTGAGAAGAAGAACTGGGAAACTTACTTTTCACTATATTCTCTTTTGTAACTTTAAAATTTGTACCATATGCTTGTACAATCACTTATGAAAATAAGAAAGTGGCAAATATTTTAAAATAGTAGCCTATCTACCAGATGATTCTGTATGAAGGGATGACAAATCTCACAAACTGGGAGCCAGGCAGAAACTTAGTTATCTAGGGTAACATCCTTACTTGACAGAGAGAAAACCCAAAACTTAAGAGAGGTTAAAATCAATGATGCTCACCAGAATGGCTCAAGGGAAAAAGACGGAAAATACAAAGTGTTTGCGAGGATGTGGAGCAACTAGAATTCTCAAACCAACAACTGCCATGATCACTTTGGAAACTTTTTAGCATTCACTGATCAGAGCTGAAAATACACATACCCTTTAAGATTTGGCCAGTAATTTCATTCCTAGGTACATGTTCAATGGAAATGCACGTGCGCTAAATTTGTATGAGAATATTCTTACCAACATTTTATAGCTCAGAACTAGAAATAACCCAAATGTCCAACAGTAGAAAGGAACAGTAAATTGCAGACATTCATACAATGGATCACTATGCAGCAACAAAAAACAAGCTACAGCCACACGTGAAAATGATGGTCCAAACTCACAAATGTGAAAAAAAAAGCAACAAGGCACAGAAGAGGACATATTGTATGATTCCATTTACATAAAGTTCATAAATGGGAAAAACTAATCTATGCTATTATTAGAAGGCAAGATCATATTTACTTCTGAAAGAAAGAAGTGGCAGTGATTGTCAGGAGACATGAAGGAAACTTCCGGGTTACTGGTAACCAGATATTGGTTATACAAGGTTTTGACTTTGTGATAATTTGTTATGCTGCACTCGTATTTGTGCACTTACCTGTATGTGTGTTGTACGTCAATGAGATCAACAATTAAAATTTTTCAAAAATGAATTTAGGAGACATTCTGTGAAATCTAAGCTGGTTTAAACAGAGACTATTGAAAACAGAAATAATGTCTTACAATGGAACAAAAGGCAACCAAGTAAAACCAAATCTTTCTTGAAAGTACAAATACCCACTTGGCCTTTACTGGAAAGAGAACAGTTTCACCACCCAGTAACAAACTTATCTTGACCTATTATCTATGCCAGTGTACTGTAAAAAGAAATAAATAAGAGTCAACTTACCATCCTCTTTAAGCACATGGCAGTAAAATTCTCCAGGACTATACATCATACAGACCACAACATCTACTGTCTGATCAACAGCAAGTTCATCCCATGTCCACTCCAACAGACTGACTTCTGCTTCTACACCCGAGGGAACTGTGAAAATAAATGGACGTTTTGCAAAACAAATGGCCAGAGCGGGGAGTTGGAGGCAGGGTTGCTAGAGTCTGCTTTTGAAGAACTGAGTGTCCAATGACTTTCTTAGTGACTCTGCAGGAAAGTTAATTAGTATGAGAATTAACCATTACTACCTCACTGAATTCCAAATTTCACATTCACATTTCTGACCGATCTTCAGCTGCAGTGACCCAAACACACTGTTTAGATGAATGCTTGATTTAAAAGGACAAAAGGTACTCAACATCAATTCTTGTTTAAAGTATGAGAACCCATACATTCACAAAGCCACCTGATTCCAGTACGGACATTATCTGGTGGACAATTTACTTACCACTGGCTCCTTTCATGTCACTGGGCTTATCTGTCACTACCCCCTTGTCCCCCACGGCAAAGCCTGCATCGATGAGCACTTTGGTGACACTGACGTGGGGCATCACAGACCTATCCATAAGTTCCACCAGGGAACTGTTTTCCAGCTTGTCCACCACTATCACCGTGATCATTTTGTTCTGTACAGATTTTCTCATCAGACAAAGAGCTTCTGAAGTCCAAATTCCTGATGATGGCTTTACTCCTAACGAAGAATTTTTTAAAAGAATGTTAAAATATTTCTTACTGCAAGCCTTTACAAATTTAGCTCCTAATTTCCACAAACTTAAGGACTCTATGACAAACACTGGAACCAGAAAGTCCCATCTGAGAAGGATTTTCTAAACACGAAAATGAAGGCAAAATTATAAAGAAGAAGTCTGTAAAAAGCTTCTATATTTCTATGTAAACAAACCATCATAAATCCATTGATTTTACAAAATGTCCAAAGAAGCAAATCTAGAAGACCGAAAGTAGATTAATGGTTGCCTAGGAAGCTAGTATTAACTATATATAAATGGGCACAAGAGATCTCAGTGGGGTGATGGAAATGTTCCAAAACTGGATTATGGTGATGGCTGTACAACTCGGTAAATTACTAAAAATCACTGAATTGTATACCTAAAACACTGATTTTTTTTTTTTTTGGCTGTGCCGCGCGGCTTGCAGGATCTTAGTTCCCCCACCAGGGATCAAACCCACGCCCTTGGCAGTGAAAGGGTGGAGTCTTAACCACTGGACTGCCAGAGAATTGCCTAAAACAGTGTTTTTTATGGTATATAAATTATATGGCAATAAGGTTGTTAAGAAAATCACAAACAAAAGTATAAAACAATCTAGAAGAAACACTGGTCGCTAATACTGACGTCTGAAACGTCTGTAGCATTTACTGAAAGGGCACTTACAAAAATCAACAACCCCAAAGTTATGCCAAGTCATTTCAGAAAATTAAGAGCCAAGTAACTTATGAAAAAACATCCGGTCTCACTGGTAATGAAGCAAATTAAAACAATTTAGTTTTTAGCTTATCAAAATTGGCCAAGATGAAATAATACAGAAATATCTATTGGGCAGGACAAAAAGTACCTTCAGTTTTTTAAATAAAAGTAAAAGACATTTTTCATTTTCACTAAGACCTTTATCGAACAACATATTCACCCTTTTGTTCCACACTTCCTGTCATTTTTCAGGCAACTTCATAATTCCATCTTCCCAAAACTTTTTATCTTTTTGAGCAAAGAAGATAAAAGGTACCTTTTACAGTCTTCCAGAGAACTGAAATTTTTTCCATTAAGAGAATTTTGTAAAGACCGAAATAAATGGAAATCTGAAGGTGCAATATCTGGTGAATACAGCAGATGAATCAGAACTTCCCAGGCAAGCTGTAACAGCTTTTGCCTGGTCATCAAAGAAACGTGGTCTTGCGTTATCCTGATGGAAGATTATGCGTTTTCCGTTGACTAATTCTGGACGCTTTTCGTCGAGTGCTGCTTTCAGTTGGTCTAACTGGCAGCAGTACCTATTGGAATTAATCCTTTGGTTTTCCGGAAGGAGGTCCTGATAGAGGACTCCCTTCCAATCCCACCACATACACAACATCACCTTCTTTGGATGAAGACTGGCCTTTGGTGTGGTTAGTGGTGGTTCATTTCGCTTGCCCCATGATCTCTTCCATTCCACATTATTGTACAGTATCCACTTTTCATCTCCCGTCACAATTTGTTTTAAAAACGGAACGTTTTCATTACGTTTCAGTAAAGAACCCCATGCACTTTGTTATAAAGCAGAAACTAACACACCATTGTAAAGCAATTATACTCCAATAAAGATGTTTAAAAAAAAAAGAATCGCATGCGGAAATATGGTCAAGAAGGTTTTTTTCGCTTAACTTATGTGGAACCCAAACATCAAAGCGATTCACATAACCAAGCTGGTGCAAGTGATTTTCAGCGCTCAATTTGGGTATTTTGAGTATGTCAGCTCTCTCCCGCGTGGTATAACGTTGGTTGTTCTCAATTATTGTTTTGATTTGACCGCTATCAACTTCAACTGGTCTACCAACCGTGGAGCATCGTCCAGAGAGAAATCTCCAGCACGAAACTTCACTAACCACTTTTGACACATTTAATCAGTCACAGCACCTTCTCCACAAATCTTTTTGTGCACTTCAGTTGCATTTTTACCTTTCTTGAAAGAATAAAGAATATGCCAAAAATGTTGCTTTTTTTCTTCCACCTTCAATATTAAAACGGCTACACAAAAATTCACCAATTTTGATAAGTCTTTTTTTAAATGCACCCTGACAGCTGTCACATACAATCTAACAAAATTGTTTCGAGTGAAGTTAAAGACAACTAAGTGCTACTAGAGCCATCTTACGGAAAAAAACGAACCTTTGGCCCACCCGATATTTGGTACACCAATGTGTCAAGGAATTGACTCCCTGCTATGTTTCTGGTAGGTGTGTAAACGAGTTCTACCTTTTCTAGGGAACAATCATAATATGTATCACAAACATGAAAAGCATACCCACTGACACCTCCATTCCACCTAAGGCGGTATTTTGCAAATATAAGTACGTTTTGCAACCTATCCCAAGGAAATGATCTTTTTCTTAAAAATTAGTTTTTTAAAAAAGATTATTAATTTTTAATTGAAGTATATTTGATTTACAATACTGTATTAGTTTCAGGTGTACAACGCAGTGATTCAGTATTTTTATAGATTATGCTCCACTTAAAGTTATTATAAAATATTGATTATATTCCCTGTGCTGTACTATATACATCCCTATAGCTTACTTATTTTATATATAGTAGTTTGTACCTCTTCCTAAGGAAATGATCTTGGATAGGTTGAAAAATGTAGTTAAAAGAACACTGCTAGTAGCGAAAACTTGGAAATATCCTTCTGATAACTGGATACTAGTCAAATTATGGTACATTTGAATGAAAAGTTGTAGAAGCTCATCTTTTACGCTGGAAAGAAGCTCCTGCTCCTAGTGGAACACATCACATATACAGTAATTTCTAAGCATATGATCGTTAATGTTCTTGTTTTTAAAAGCAGTTTCCCCCTAATTCATGCAATTGACAGGCTTCTGTGATATGTATTGATAATGCAGGATCTATAAATAACAAAAAAGAATACTCAATTTCATAAACACAGGTACACTCAATTTCATTTTATTACAGATAGCAAAACAGTCATCTGTATTTCCTAAATGTTCCATTAAGGATTGTTTTTGTACTGAGGTAAGTTATAGCTAAACACACTCCCTGATCTACTCACTAGTTTAATTTCAATTCTAATGCTCTTAACTTTCGGTTTCAACATTTTAAGAATGCGGGAACTATAAAAATTACATACCTGCCAGCACACACTTAATAGCTTGGATTGGCAATTCCAACAACTTCGGAGTTATGGGGCAAAGTCTTGTCAAACTAAGGATTTCAAAGTTTCCATAGTCTACATATCCGACCAGCACAAAATCCTCAGAAGCATAAGCCAAAACAGAGGCACGGTACCACTGGTCATCCTCTAAAAATAGGAGAGACTCAATCTGAAATGATTTTCCAATGTAGATATAAACAAAAATTTTTCCTCCTCAATTTAGATGGTCATTTGTAGATTCTATTTTCATGTAACATCAAGCTTTACTGAACTATGTATGCTTATCCACCATTCCTACTTTTCCTTATCAGAAGCTTTCAACTCCTGAAATGTCACCTTTATTCATCCCTTTCTAGGTAACTCATGTTGTATGCTGTCATTATTTATTTACATGCTTAGTCTCTCTAGTAGACAGTTAACTCATTAGGACAGGGAACATGTCCTGGTCATGTGAGTGAATCCATTAGGTCTTGATCAATTTTAGAATACCTGGCAGTATGAGTCAACCAGACTCCACTAACCAAGCCACAGATTTACCGGAGGCCTACCTGTCTCTCCCCTCCTGTGAGGCCACTGGCCCTCCCTTCAGCAGAGAACTGAACCCGGTCATCACAGGGTCATCATCTGTGCAGCTACAGAGGCCGGGCCACGACAGCTATGTGCCTCCAGACACTCTTGCTGTTCCAAAGAAAACTGGCCAAGACATGACCCTGGGAGGTTCCACGTTCCCACGCTGATATAAACAAATGTCTGTATCAGTCTCCAGAACTAAAGGGCTGATAAAATAAAAACCTCCATCACCACCCGCCCCCCCTAGCATTTACAGGTCCTCCTCCTCCCTTACGCACTTTGATTCAGTTTAATTGGATATACTTAAAAACATAATTGGTACACTACTCAAACTTCAAATGCAGCCATCCAATGCAAAACGAAGATTGTTTAATTTCTTGGTACTTAATTGTAAGTAAAAAATTCAATAATACTCTCTTTTCCTTACCAGAGAACTGCGCACAGCAGATATCACCAATGGCTGGATAAAAATCAGAGCGTGGGGACACCTGACTGCAGTACTCGCTAAGTGACGCCTGAAGTTCAGCGAGCTTATCTGTGGATACAGGTCACATCTTAAACTAAAGAAATACAAGTTTACACATTATCTGCATATCTGCATGCTGAGTCTCTTGATGTATGTTATATTGATAGCACAAATCAAGATTTACTTACGCCCACTTTGTAGCTGTTGACAAAAGAAGTCTTCTGGAGTGTGAATGTGGGCGACCACACCGCAAAACTCATCACCTACATTCAAAGTCAACACTTTGGGGATTAGGTCCCTTCTGTCTACAACAATTTTGTTTTCAGCTATGATTTTCCTGACATCTTCAAGATCACCTTATCAAAAAGCAGAAATATAAGCCTTTTTGGTTTCATTAATCCAATTTTCCAGTTTTTCAGGCCTAACTGTGCTCTTTCACACCTCTAGGCCTTAATACATGCTGGTCTTTTTTCCCAGAACATACTCCCAAATCTCCCAGCAACTTGAGTATTTCCTGCTCAGTATGATGTCACTGTGAAAGGCTTTCCTCCCAATCTGGGTCAGGTGCCTTTCCCAGGGCCCCCACTGCACTCTGCGATTCTGCCACCAACTGTTTTATAATCTCTTCTCTATGTGGGCGTATACTGCCCACAGAACACGCTCCCTGAAGGCACCTCCACAGTGCCTTAGTGAAGCAGATACTGCTGGGGGGATTTTGTTCCTTCCACTTGACCCCTTTGCAGCATTTATTATTGCTGATGACTCCTTCCCAGAACATTTGCTCTTCTGTTATTCTGGCAACATTTTCCCTGTTCTCTTTCCACCTCTCCCATCACAGCTTCTCCCTTGGTATTGTAAGCTCAAGTTCACTTCTCTCACTTTACACTCTCACTAGGACACCACCATCATTTACGATTTCAACCGTGATAACTTTTAGACCAGTAAGTATTGAGTTTTCTCCTCCAGATGGCAAAAAAAACTACTGAGAACTGTTCAGCCGAGCTGTCTCACCCAAGATTGATGTTTCAGGGATTTCATATAGGCAGTACTCTAGGAATACAGACAAGAGACAATAATTTCTTCAATAACTAAAATCACTACACCGTTCAATATTAATCTGTATACTCACTTGAATCTGCACTTTGCTTCTTAGAATTTTGTCCCTTGGGTTTCAAGCCATATCCCATTTCTATGAGCACATGGTCTAAGAATTTTCCTAAAAGTGATTAAGAGAACATATTTCCACTGAGATATTATACTAAGTATTAAAGGAAAAGAATACAAAAGAAATGAATCAATCACATGATTTAAAGATTATAGCTATTGGCACACTGGCATATTTCTTACTAGTTCAGTTTCTTTGTGCAAAATATAGCTTATTAATTTTCAGCTTTAAAAATTGAGTCAAGGGGCTTCCCCGGTGGTGCAGTGGTTAAGAATCTGCCTGCCAATGCAGGGGACACGGGTTCGTGCCCTGGTCCAGGAAGATCCCACATGCCACGGAGCAACCACAACTACTGAGCCTGCGCTCTAGAGCCCATGAGCCACAACTACTGAGCCCGTGTGCCACAACTACTGAAGCCCACGCACCTAGAGCCTGTGCTCTGCAATGAGAAGCCACCGCAATGAGAAGCCCATGCACCGCAACAAAGAGTAGCCCCCGCTCGCTGCAACTAGAGAAAGCCCGCCTGCAGCAACAAAGACCCAATGCAGCCAGAAATAAATAAAAATAAATTTATTAGAAAAAAATTGAGTCAAAATCCCCATCATCACTTAACAAAAAATGTAATAAAAATATTTCACTTAAAAATTATGAATAACATGGAAGATTTAGTTACCACCTCACTGGCATGTTTAGAATGACCACCATTTATAAGAAAAAATAAATTTAAGACATAAGACTACTTCATCTCAGACATAAAGTATGGCTGAAACAAGTGTCAACCAGCAGCCACATACACTTCAAGTTCCCTCAAACAGTATCCAAAAGCTCAAGTCATAACATGGAACATACATAGCAAAGAGACAAAACACAGAGACTTTATACTTAATTTCACAACAGGATTAACTGAATTTTCTACCAAGTAACCAACCAATGATGGGTCTCAAGCAGTAGAAGAGTAATAATACCTTGGAAACCAAGAGGCAATTATAAGCACACTGCCAGAAGTCACTTTTTAAATATGTACAAAGCCATAAAGGAAGAACAGGATTCCAAACTGCTTCCATTTCCACAACTTAAATACTATGTGCTTATGGGCTTAATGCTAACCAAATGCAGTTCTGTGAAGGTTGTTCAAAGAAAAAGCACTGATGGTGAGGATGGACAAATTCACAGAAAAATTCCTGAATTTTCCCAGTAAATGAGTAGAAATCAGGGATATTATAATGGCTGTATTAAAAAGATAATAGAGTTTTCCCATACTAAGTCTAGATCTAGCCTTTTAATGTATCCAATTCTATAAACTTGTGCCTTGTCTTTGATAAACTGCCAACTGCAAGAGCAGAGCCAAGGCCATATTTCCCGTCACAATCTGAATGACTGCAGAGTGGGGCTTACTTGGTCTCACTTCATGTTTCTATTTCTTCTCTGAGTAACAGGTGGGCACTAAATAACATATTAAGTGCTCCATTTAAAAAGGAAGATTCAGATCTTACCTGAACTTGTCAGCATAACATCCACAGCAAAGGAAACCACTTCCTCTTTTAAGATGTCCACAATCTTTACGGAGCAGTACTGCTCCATTAACAGTGATTTAATAGTTTTGATACAATCATCGCTCCAATTCCCCTCTGCTGGCATAACATTGGCCACAAAGCATTTTATGGCCTGAAAGATTTTACACAAGTTACTAAGAATTAGTATTTGAAAGTGACTTTTTTCTAATTAATTATGCAAAGTTTTTTTAAAGACAATGTATTTCATGCTGAATATTCATCAAAAATCTTCAAGTACTAATCCGATCAACAATTTTATGAATAATTATTTGTCTCTCTTGATATTCTATCCACAACGCTTTTCCTTTTGGGACTTGAAGCTTGAGAAATTCATCAAAGGATGGTTATTATCCCTCAATTACACATAAATTCAAGTCGCTTCCTAATAATGTAATAAATATAGAAATGATTGTTTTTAAAGAGCAGATTGATAAGATGTCCCTAAAAATGCTAAGTTTCTTACCTGAGGCAGTACTTAACTAAGTAATGCCTAATAACATGGAGCCAAGAAAGTCCATGATTGTTTCTCTACACAGTATAAGATACACCAATAGGTCCTTTCTCATAATAACCATGGCAACAAACACGCAAATATTGTGTCCATCTAAACATTAAAAACAGCTCCTTTGGGACGCTATTAGGAATTCAGAATGTAAAAGAGACTTACACAAGGAGGAAACAAGTCAATTTTTCTGTTTAGTTGGTGAATTCTGTTTACTGGAATAATTTCTTCATTTCCATAATCAATATATAAGACGTGTGCCTCCTTCTGCAGCACATCAACGTCTTGTATTATTACTCTGTTCCAGGTCTGCAAGTGAAATATAACAGTATTCTGCTTCAAAACAGCATTTCACAATCTTAGGCTTAAAAACTCTCAATCTACAGAACATGCAAAGGAAAAGTTACTGTTCTGTTCTGAGATACTCTATTAACAGGTTACCTTAATTTCCTAAGAATCTGGCTCAGAAATCCCCAAATTTGTCCATTTCAGATGCTTTAATATACACCACAATTCCCAGGCTATTCTAGCCCAGCGGACTCTGTGACACACTAATGCCTCAGCTACACAAATAAACACAAGCTCTAGGACTAGCAATCACTCTGTACCCAGCAAGTGAGGAGCCTACATGCAGAGCTGGAGAGGCCTCAGGCAGGGAGGAAGTAAGCAAACACACGTGGACTCCTGACTGAGGAAGAGAAACAGCAGTGTGACCAGAGTCTCACCTCAAGCCATCTAATGCATCATTAAAAGCTCTGGTGTCAAGCCGATAGGACCAAAGTAAATTAAAATGCCTTGTTAAATATTTCATTAGGGGTTACCTGATCGACAGTGTACTTGGCAACACAAACTTCCCCCTTTACAGGAATATAATCTTCTTCATGTGCCTTATTTGCATATGTTTCCTTTAAGCTCGCAGAGAGTTGGTTCACGTATTCTAAAACTTCTGAAGAATGTAACTGCACATAAAAGTCACCTGGGTGTTTGAATTCAGTAACTGTACCCTTTCAAAGACAAAAAAGGTGTAATAATTCACTGAGAACAGAGCAAATGTTAATTTTGTAAAGCTTTATAACAAGATACAAAAAGTACTGTAGACAATTTTTGCAATCTTTATCAATTTCAGTTGTATTTTGGAGCTGTCTTATAAACTCAAACACAGGAAACAAGGAAATAAAAATCTATAGTTCTCTGGATCTCTGTCTATGGAAATTAAACAACAAATACCTTTATTTCCATGGTGTTCCTGAGTTGTAGGTTTCTCAAATCAGAAAACATTATTTTATCAGCACAAATGGCTATTTCTTTAATAACTCCAAGAGGACAGTCACTCTGGTTTGAAAAAACACATTAAGTGAATTACTTACAAGCACATGTTTAAATGATACCATGGCCGGACTTCCCTGGTGGCGCAGTGCTTAAGAATCCACCTGCCAATGCAGGGGACACAGGCTTGATCCCTGGTCCGGGAAGATCCCACCTGCTGCAGAGCAACTAAGCCCGTGGGCCACAACTACTGAGACTGCGCTCTAGAGCCTGTGAGCCACAACTACTGAGCCCGTGCATCTAGAGACCACGCTCTGCAACAAGAGAAGCCACTGCAATGAGAAGCCCGTGCACCGCAACCAAGAGTAGCCCACAATCGCCGCAACTAGAGAAAGCCCACGTGTAGCAACGAAAAGCCAATGCAGTCAAAAATAAATAAATTAAAAAAAAAAATTAAAAATAAAATAAAATAAATGATACCATGGCCACTATTTGCTAGAACCGAGGTCAAAACAGCCTGACTCCCAGGTTTGAATAAGGGTGTAGAGAAATAACATACGTCTTCGAGAGTCACTAAACCATACCGTCCGTAGGCAGTGTGCATAGCACTGGGATCACCCAAGAATCAGGTCATGACGGTGATGGCAATGTTGAGTTTATTTTTTAAAAAAGGGGGTGGGGAGGGTAGTGTTTTAAGTTTTCACTTATTAACATTTTTATAGGAATGGATTTTTTTTTTTTGAAAGTAGAAGCTAGGACCAGCTAGAGAAAGCTAAACTTTATCTATAAAATATGAGTTGGACATCACTGATATTTTCCAGATTGCAAATGACTTACTCCATACAGTTATCTAAATGGAAAAAAGGTACTAACAGGAAAAAGTGCTCCTTAGATAACAGGGTCCTATCAGAATCCAGTACACAAAGCTAAAGAGCATGTGCACGCAGGGACTACAAAGAGAGGACTTTCTCAGTAGTCCACCTACAGCAAGACACGGCCACCTCAAGTCCTTCTTGGAAAAAAGCTGGGCATAAACAGTTCTCATAGACCCCCAACGCTCACCAAATCGATCACTAGGGTGTACAGATTTATTCAACAGGAATAAACAAACACTGGTGAAATGGAGAAATAAGTCATAAATATTTCATTTCGCTTAAGTCCTCTTATTTCAAAATAAAGGGAGTCATTAAAAATTTGCTCTAAAGGCAAAGAGAAAGTAAGTATATCATACCTCTTTTTTCACTTCCATGTTCTTTGTTTCAAAAGGTGATTTATTATCTTCAAGTTTGTGGAAACTGAAATAAAGCAACCAATTATAATACTTACAGCACAGAACCAATTAAGAGTAAGGGCCACAATAATGTTAAATTCTCAACAAAATCCAGAAAGAGCAAAACACCTTCTTCCAGGAAGAATCACAGTAGTAACACAGTAAAACAACCCCATGCTGGCTATGCAAGGGTCTGCCCTGTGCACAGGTGTGCTTCTTCCAAAAGCCACCTAATGAAAGGGAGATAGCCACAATCTCCAAGCCTCAGTTTCCCTATCTGCAAAATGGAGATAATACCTACATTACTTAAAACAGAGTTTTGGGGATCAAAAATTGTAGAGCTGTTCACTTCAGATTTGTACACTTTATGTTATACTTAAATAAAAAAGTAAAAAGCAGCAACTTTTACAGTTATGGCCTGCTTACCTGATTTGATCCTTATACGACCAAAACAAACAAAAAAAAACCCGTACTTTAAAATACTCTCTAATGAATGTAAAGAAAAAATCACACGTACTTCTGCTGAACGGGTCTGCACACGATGCTGTGGGCTGCCCAGTCCCTTCTCTGGCACGCGGCAGAGCAGTAGTACGTCTGCTTACACTGTGAGCACCTCAGCGACCCTACAGAACACAGCCCAAGACACCACCAGTGTTTTACTGCAAATATTTGTTGGCAAGAACACGACCGTTTCAAAGACGTCATTCTATTAATCATATCAAGGAGAATATGTGAAGAGAATTATGCTGTTTATGATTAGGTGTTAAAACTGAATTTATAAAGCTCCCGTGAACTGCAGAGAAAGGGGAGTGCCAAGATGAAAAAGAGAAGGAGGACATGAGACAGGCTGGGACCTGGGCCCCTTTGCCGCAGTGCTTGCACCTGGACACACCTCTCCCCGAGCCACAAAATACAAAGGAACTGTATGGGACTAAAGATAACTGCGTGCATGTGCAGTTGGGGCAAATTCTGGACAAAAGATACCAAGAGGCCAGAAAAACCCAACTGCCACTTTTGACAAGCCAGGAGCAAAACCAGGAGGTCGGGAGGAAAAGCAGGGTACTGAGCATGCCCCCTGCACGCCATACCATCTTAGGTGGGCAAACCGCCTAAAGTCACCCCGCCGGCCTGACCCCTGGACACACTCCTACCCTCACCCATATAAGCAACAACCTCACCCCCGCTCAGGGAGTGAGCAAGCAAGAGAACCTGCCGTTTGTTCCCACTCCCCCGTGCTACAGCAGGGGCCCCAATAAAGCCTTGCCTGAATTTCTTGTCTGGCCTCTGATCAATTTCTATTGATGGGGGAAGGCCAAGAACCCTGGTTGTTATCAGACAGACTGGAAACACAACTGACTTTCCTAAAGCAGAACCCAGAACACATGATATAAAAGGAACAATCAAAGGGAACAGAAAATCCGCGGTGGTGAAAACAGACGTGTGCAAGCAGAGTCTGATGAGGTTCACCTCGTGCCATTTAAAAAGAACAAGACAAAAACCAACAAGGAGAATCACACCTAGAAAAACCCAGGAAGTTTTTGAAATGAAGTTTAAAAAAAATCCTATCAGTTTCCAGGCAGAGGAAAACAAGTTATCTGAAAAACGAAACAAAAAACACATAAAGAAACAACGAAATCAGGCTGGCCTTGAATGCCTCCACTCTAAAAGAAATTGGAAAAAAGAAGCGAAATACCCAAATAGCCAGTGAGCACAGGAAAACTGCTCAAGATCATTGATCATGAGGGACATGCACATTAAAACCACAGGGAGATACCACTACACATCCATGAGAAGGGCTAAAATTAAAAGGACTGAAAACACCAAATATTGACAAAGATGTGGAGCAACCAGAACTCACTCCCAGTGGGAATACAAAATGGGACAACTACTTTGGAAAACGGTTTGGCTTTTTCTTATAAAGTTAAGCATAGGGCTTCCCTGGTGGCGCAGTGGTTGGGAGTCTGCCTGCCAATGCGGGGGACATGGGTTCGGGCCCTGGTCTGGGAGGATCCCACATGCCGCGGAGCGACTGGGCCCGTGAGCCACAATTACTGAGCCTGCGCGTCTGGAGCCTGTGCTCCGCAACAAGAGAGGCCGCGATAGTGAGAGGCCCGCGCACCGCGATGAAGAGTGGCCCCCGCTTGCCACAGCTAGAGAAAGCCCTCGCACAGAAACGAAGACCCAACACAGCCATAAATAAATTAATTAAAAAAAAAAAAAAAGTTAAGCATACACTTACCTTTTGACTCAGCAATCCTACCCCTAGGTTTGTACCCAGAAGAAACGAGAACATATGTCCACACAAAGACTTACGCAAAAATGTGTAGAGAGCTCTATTCATAATAGCCAAAAGCTGGACACAAGCGAAATGTTCAACAGAACAGATATACACACTGTGATATCATGCAATGAAATGCTACTCAGCAACGAACAAAAAAAATAATGTATATGCAAAAACATGGATTAAACTCTGAAATATTTTCTGAACAGGAAAAGCTTCACACAGAGTCTATATTGTATGATTCCATTTACAAGAAATTCTGTAACTGGTAAAATTAATTTATGGTGAAACAACAACAGTGGTTGCCTCTGGGGGGTATAGTGACTGGGAAAGGACATGAGGGAACTTTCTGAGAAGATGGAAGTATTCTTCATCTTGATTGGGCTATGAGTTTGTGCCTTTCAATGCAAGTATGTTTTATCTCAAAAAAAGTATAAAAAATAATCAAGTAAAGAAGCACGGATGAACAAGAATGGTAGGATGTTGGCAGCTGTTGAAGCTGGGAAATGGGTATATGATTTATATATACTCTTCTGTTTATATTTAATGTTTTACATAATAAAAATATTTTTCAAATGTGTAAAGGAATAATCCAACAGGCATCTGAGAGCAATATGCTTACCAAACAGACCGCAGCAATGGCAAGTTGTCGACCGAAGAGGAGGTCCTAATGAGCTGAAGAGTGCTGGATTATTTACGGACAAGGAACTCTCAACCAACTTGTGTACTTTTTTTGATTTTGCAGGAGACACATTATTGCTAGTCTTCTATTAAGAAAAGAGAATAGCAATATTAAAACTTGGTAATAATGTTTTGTTTGTTAAATATTAGATTTGGGATTTCCTCTGCCGAGAAGACAAGGTAGATATACTTTCCCTTACTCCTACCATTAAGTACAACTAAAAACCTTGGACTTCTATATAAAATAAACATACAGTGACACTGAAGGAAGGCAGCAGACAGGCTAGGAACTTGGCACCCAGAGAAGGACATGGCAGTGAGTCCCCAGAGTTTTTATTCTGCCTCATATATCCCAGATGCGGTGCTGGAGAAGTCAGAAACACCCAAAGGCACAGACAATAAAAGCCCCAACAAAAAGCCTGCTCGCTTGCTCTCTCTAGCCAAAAGACCAGGAAAGGGATGGCCCAGCAAGACAGAAAAACTTTGTCAGTAACGGCTCTACTCCAGACAGTCGCCGCAGAAAAAACCGTGGCCCCATCCCACCAGCAAAGGTAGACTGGGGAGCCTAGACCGCCACCTTCACCAGGCTACAGTGAGGTGCCCCTCTCCCCCACTTGGGTGGTATCAGAGAAGGCCAACAGAGTAGGCAGCCAGCACTTCATCCTTGTGGGGTCTCCCTGTGGAGACTGCATGGGGAGCATGGACTTCTGCCTGGCAGTAAAGAGTGTCCCCCATGCCTCCCAACTACCAGCACCACTGGGGCGGTGTTAAGAGGAAACCTAGTGGACAGTCAGGATTTTCCACCACCATTCAATAGTAATGAGTGGAGTGTCTCCTAACCTTTCCACGACCTCCAATCCTCCCTCCACCTCGTGTTAAGTAGAGAGGATATGCGAGGGGGGTGGGAGCGGTAAGGATGCTGGGAAGCTGAACTCCCACCCTTGTCCAGCCAAGAACATCCTGGGCCACAGAACAAACTTCAACCAATTTAAAAGAATTTAAATCATACAGACGGTGTTATTCAACCACAATGGACTTACACTAGAAATCAGTAACAGAATGAGAACAGATAATCTCCAAACATTTGGAAACTAGACAATACACTTCTAAATAACGCATGAGTCAAAGAGGATGTCTCAGGGAAATTTTTAAAAAATACACTGAACTAAAAGAAAATAAAAATACAACATATCAAATTTGTGGGACACAAAGTATCGCCAAGACAGAAATTTATAACTCTAAAGTCACATACTAGAAAAGAGGAAAAGTCTCAAATTAATAATGTAAGTTCTCATCTCAGGAACCTAAACAATAAGGACAAAACATGCCCAAAGCAAGCAGAGGAAGGAAACGATAAAGATAAAAGCAGAAATCAATGAAATTAAAAATAAAAACTTGGAGGAAAAAAAATCAGTGAATACTTCGAACAACTCTATGTAGACTTCACAATGTAAGCAAAATGGACCGATTCCTGAAAAATCACAAATTATCACAATATGAAATAGATGATTTGAATAGCCTTATAAATATTAAGGAAACTGAATCATAATTTTAAAACTCCCAAAAAATAAATCCTCAAGCCCATATGGTTTTTACTACCGGAGAATACCAAATGTTTAAAGAAGAATTATTTAATACCAACTCTATACAATCTCTATTCCAGAAAACTAGTATTACCTTGATACCCAAACTATACAAAGACAATAAAAAAGAGAAAATCACAGACCAAGCTCTCTCATGAAAATGGATGTAAAAAATCCTCACTGAAACAATACCGGATATAATTCAGCAACATATCAAGAATAATTATACACCATGACCAAGTGGGGTTTATTCCAGGGATGCAAGACTGGTTAAATTAAAAAAAAAAATCAATGCAATCCACCAAACTAACAGGCTAAAGGAGGAAAAAAATCACAATATCAATGGATGAAGAAAAAGCATCTTAAAAATTTCAATACCTATTCATGATATAAACTCAGAAAAGCAGGAATAGAGAAAACTTCATCAACTTGATAAAGATCGTCTGCAAAAATTCTATAGCTAACATTATACTCAACAGTGAAAAGACTCAGTGCTTTCCCCCTAGGTTTGGAAACAAATATATCCACTGTCACCACTCTTAACATAATGCTAGAAGTTCTAGTCAGTGCAATAAAGCAAGAAAGGGAAATTAAAACCATATATTTTTAAAAGGAAGAAATAAAACTGTCTTTTATTGGCAGATGATATAATTGTCTATGTAGAAAATTGCAAGCAGTCTACAAAAAAATTCCTAGAATAAGTGACTCCTGGAAGGTCACAGGATACAAGATAAACATGTGAAATCAACCATATTTTTATATGTTAGCAATGAACGTGAGGACACATGGAAATAAAATATATAACCGCATTTACAATCACTCAAAAAACAATACTTAGGTGTAAATCTAACAAAACGTGCACAGCTGGTAAGCTGCAAACCACAAAGTGAAAGAAATAAAAGAATATCTAAATAAATTGGGAGACAGATTGTGTTAATTGGAAGATTCACCACAGCAAAGATGTCAACAATTTTCAAATTGATATACAGGCTTAATACATTACTATCAAAATTCCAGCAAGATTTTTTTGTAGATACAAACAAGATTGTTCTAAAATGTATACTGGAAAAGAAGGAAATTTAGATTGTGAAAAAAGAAACGGAAAGTGGGAGGAATCACTGTACCCAACTTCAAGACTGACCATCATAGCTCCAGTACTGTGTGGTATTGGTGGAGGGAAAGACCCACAGATCAGTGGAAAAGAAAAGAGAATCCAGAATAGACCCACACAAATTAGCCCAGCTAATTTCTGACAAAAGTGCAAAAGCAATTCAGTGGAGGAAAGATAACATTTTCAACAAATGGTGCTGGAGCAATTGGACATCCCTAGCCAAAAAAAAATTAACCTCAACCTAAGTCTCACAACTTATAATTAACTCAAAATGGACCACAAATTTAAATATAAAACTACAAACTTTTGGGGAAAAAACCCCCAAAACTTTCTGCATCTAAAGCAGCAAAATGTTCTTAGACTTGACACCAAAAGTATAATCCATAAAAGGAAAAATTGACCAGGACCTAGCTAAAAACTTTTGCTCTGCTAAACACCCTGTTAAGAGAATAAAAAGACAAGCTGGAAACTGGGAGAAAATATTTGTAAATCACATATTTGACAAAGCACTAGAATCTGTAATATATAAAGAACCTTCAAAACCTGGCAGTAAAAAAATAAACAATCCAAATTAGAAAATGGACAAAGACATGGAGAACATTTCACCAAAATGGATACACAGATGGCAAATAAGCACATGAAAAGATGTTTATCATTAGCCATTAGGCAAACAAAACCACAATGAGCTATCACTACACAAATGTGACAATAGGGAAACTAAAAATACTAACACCACCAAATGCTGGTGAGGATGCTGGGTGCAGAGAATCTGGATCACTCATACATTCTCGATGGGAATGTAAAATGGTACAGCCACTCTGGAAAACACTTTGGCAGCTTCTTAAATAACTAAATATGCAACTACTATATGACCCAAAAATGCACTCCTGGGCATTTATCCTAGAGCAAAAACAAAAACAAAAAACTCATGTTCACATAAAACCTTACACATGAATGTTTACAGCAGTTTTAGTTATAATAGCCAGAAACTGGGAACAATCCAGATGTATTTCAATGGGAGAATGTTTAAATAAGCCACAGAATACTACTCAGCAATAAAAAGCACTGAACTATTGATACATACAGCAATCTAGGTGAATCTCCAGAGAATTACGCTAAATGAAAAAAATCCAATCCCAAAAGGTACATACTCTATTATGATTTCATTTATATAACATCCTTGAAATGACAACATTTTGGAAATATGGATTAGATTAATGGTTGCCAGGGGTTAAGAAGGGGGTAGGAGCAGGAGGGAAGTGGATGTGACCATAAAAAGGTGCAGAAGGGATCCTTCGAGTGATGGAAATATTCTGTATCTTGCCTGTATTATGTCAATAGCCTGATTGTAATATTATACTATAGCTCTTCAGCTTGTTACCACAGGAAACTGGGTAAAGGCTACAAAGAATCTCTATTATTTCTTCCAGCTGTATGTCAATCTATAATTACCTAAATAGAAAAAGTTGAATTTTATTTTTAAAAAGATACTAGGCTAGAGATAAGACAGTCTGACCTTGAACAATACCTGCAAATTGAGTAATTCTTTATTAACACAATATAAAAACATGTTTAGAATCTTTTATCCAAAAACATAAAATAGAAAAAAAATAAATAACTTACACTATTTACTTCTTTGGGTGGTGAATTATTTCCAACATTTAATGGTGACACAGAGTTACCTGGGATGTAAAACATAATGCCTAATAAAAGTCAAATATTACTTTATTCCTGAAAATGTACAATAACATAATTAGGTAACATTCAGATAATAAAGCTATACCATAATAACCTTAAAGCTACACTATAAATAAGTAACACCCTACTTCTCCTAATGAAAAAAAAGGATTTGTTTGAAATTTCCTTGAGTACTATATACCTCACTGTGAACTTTTCTCCATTCACGAAGGCAACAGTTACCAAGCTTTTTGAACTCCAGACTCATCTACACCCTTAGAAATTACTGAGGACCTCAAAGAGCTTTTGTTTACATGGCTTGTAACTATCAATATTTAGCATTATTAGAAATTAAAACTAAGTATTAGAAATTTCAAATATTAGTATTTGAAATTAAAACTAAACATTTAAATATATTTACTTAAAAATAATAAATGCATTACATGTTGACATGGTTTTTTAAAAACTATTTTCCAAAGCAAAAAAAAAAAAAATTGTGCAGAGAGTGGCACTGTTTTACATTTTTGCACATCTCTTTAATGTTTGGCTTAACCAATGATAGTTGGATTCTCATATCTGCTTTTGAATCCAATTTGTTAATGATATGTTGCTTTAATTGTGAAGTAAATCTGGCCTCACACACATACGTGGTTGCAAATAGGAGTAGTATTTTATGGCCTTCTCAGGTAACTGTAGATATTCTCCTTTAATTCACACCAAAACTCAAGTGGTAGTTTAAGGGTCAGTTGCAATGTGGAATCTAAAACCGTTATCAATAAACTTTTCATACTGTTATATTAGAATCCATTGATTTATCTTGCACTTTAAATGGATTCTTACCCATGCAGGACTACAGAGCATCATGCATTGGTCTTCAGGAAAAGACTGAGAAACTCTTGAGTTATGCAGATCTTCCAAATGTTGACACATTTCATAAGACAGTACCGAAAAACCTTATGTGTTAATATCACCATGCATCTCACCAGGAAAGTCTTTTAAGTATTGGGAAGCTGTCAAGCTCAGAGTGGCAGATACACATTTCCTGAAATTCTCATTTTTGCTTGAAAGCTTGCACTTTATCATTAGCAACAAAATACTGTCAGCTGTTTTCTTCGAAGTGACAGGCTCACTTTGTCCATTTTTGAGAAAATGACTGCCAGATATCTAAGCCCAAATGACCACAGTGTGTCATTCTCTTCAATTAAAAATGATGTTCCAAGAAAAAAAGTTTCCATTCAGCTCACAACTCAATCACACACATGCTTTTCATACTTCAGTAAGCAGCAAAAGTTAGGAGTAATTCCCATTTTGTTAAACAAAATACTAAAAATACCTGTACACAAGGCTCAAGACTTATTAATAAATTTGTACTGCTTTATCAAGGGCATTCTTAAGTAAAACTGACACTTCTGGCTTGTTTTGTCTTAACTGCAAGGGAATGAAAATGAAAAACAATGACCACTAGCCCAGGCTGGTACCCCTGCTAAAGGCAAGTTAACAAGGTGCCAGAGTCTACTCACCTTTGCTTTTGCACCACCAGCATAAAGTCAGCACAGTGAAAAAGAGCAAATAATGTTTTAATATTATTAGGAAAATAGTTGTGACTCCAGAGGCCCAAGGGCCATACTCTGAAAACTACATCACCATAATATTAAAAGATCATATCTCATACACATTCACAGAGGCTAAATTCCACCAGGCCCCAGTCTCCCTAAAAAGCAGATTTTTAGAATTAAGACTAAAGGAATGATTTTTTAAAAAATCAAATGAAACAAGTTAATGTCTTAGGTATATCTTTGTGAGCTATTACATGCATAAAATCTGCATAGTATTTTTAGAATATGGCCAATCTTTAGAACACCCATAAAAAACCAGAATGTTTCCTTTCTACATTCCCAGTATATCTCTGGATTGGGGCGGGTGGGGAGGAGGGAGGCTTGTCTGAAGACACTTTCTCCTCAGGGATCCTTCTGTGATTAATGTAGCCAAAGGTAGCTACTTGGCATCTGGTTTTTCCTTCTAAATTAATATGTATATGCAAATCCTGTAAGTTAGCCATTTGGCTGTTCTGTTAATAGCGCACTGGTGTATAGTTACACATACTTTCGATAAGTCGAAGAAACCATCAGAATCAAGTAGTATTAAGCCTACAGGTTTTACTCACCTGCTGGCAGCATCTTCCTGTCTCCTTTGGATCCAGCCACTTCTCCGCTAATGCCGTTTGAGTTTGAAGATACTGAATTGTCTTCCTGACCAGCCAGATACTGTTCGGTTTGCTCACAAAGCAAAAAATTTTTGTTTTTATTTCCATTCTCTGGGCTTTTCAACCTGAAGTTAGGATGGTTAGGATGTCCTCCGGGACTTCTCAAAGACTCATGCGGTGGAAGCTTGCTTTCATTTTTCTCAAAATTAAATGGCTCTGTCATTTTACAGCTAGATGCCTCCAAATTATTTCTTGACATCATATTAAGCGGCAAATTAACATTCACAGAAGTCTAAGGGAAGAAATGTATTTAAAAGGCAACTTTTAATTCCAAAAGTAGAAGCACTGCAGGGCCAGGTGATTTCTTTTTATGTAACAGCTCTTTCTCATCAATGATTCCAAAGCAGATGTAACTGCAACCATGATATCAAAGCCTGTTCTACAGGCACAAGAAAAGAACGATTCTTTAAGTACAAACTCCAAGTTTAACAGAATTCGACAATGGGCAAATCAAGAGACATCAAAAGAGTTATCTCTGGATTCGACACCATTCCTTACTTTAAAAAGCTTCTGGAAACAACATGAATAGAAAAGGACCATCAAGTTTTAAACAAAGTATTTCCGACCTAAAGCCTACAACTTAATGGTGAAATACAATAGAGGGTAGTGTTTAGATCAGGTCATCCCCTACCTGTCTAGCCTCTCAGAATCCCTCTACCCTCCCCTACTTGTTGCTCTGCTATGTCTTTGACTATGCTGAACCCAGTCCCCAGAACGCCCTCGCTCTCTCATCCACCTGGTCAACCCTTTCCTTCCTAGTCATCCTTCACAATTTGCCTCAGCTGATTCCGGTTTGGTCTGTTTTTCCCAAGTCCTGTTTCATAATCTCCAGCTGGGCTTCCATAAATTGTAACTTGTATCTACTGCTTTTAAGGACTTATCTGTGTGTGCCCTTCACTGAAAATAAGGTACACATACTGTTGCAAAGCGCCTCTGAGAAACCTCTAATCAGACATCATGTGGGCTTGTTTTCCTATTACTCCTTGAAAATACTAAGTGTTTGCGCAGGAGAAGTAATATAAGTGGACAAACAACTCTTATTTTTAAGTAGTGACCTATAGCTTTGTCTTTAGCCTGAAGATAAAACTTCTGCCTATCTTCCCAAAACTGCTCAGGAAAAAAAAAGGCAACAGATAGCTGAAACTGGTATGAGTAATAGCTAAATATTATTTGACCTTATTTTAAATAGAAGATAAAGAGCAGAAAAATCCTCCCTCGTGGTGTCCTAAAACTTCTATCTCTGCTCTAAATCAGGCCCAGCCTAATTCAATGACAGTACAGAAAAGATAATGAAATTTAAAAAAAGAAAGAAAGAAAAGAAATACACAAGCAGACTTACAGGTGGGGAACTCTCAGGGGACCAGATCCTGGGACGATCTCTACTAGAAGGCTGGCAGATGGGCAGCTGTGGCGGGAGATACTGCAGCTGTCAGGGAAAGCATACCTGTAGCAGGTATGTTCAGGTATACCTAAACTGAAGGATCAGATTGAGAACTACTATGATGGATGCAGTAAGACAGAAATACTGTGAAATTACAAAAGGAAAATAACTTCCAGGGGATGCTGGGTGGGGATGTGAATACTGAGTAACGCTAGACTCTGTACAAGAAATATAAAGAACATGCATTTAAATTATTAGGGCAGGCTTCCCTGGTGGTACAGTGGTTGAGAATCCGCCTGCCAATGCAGGGGACACGGGTTCGATCCCTGGTCCGGGAGGATCCCACATGCCGTGGAGAAACTAAGCCCGTGTGCCACATCTACTGAGCCTGTGCTCTAGAGCCCACGTGCCCCAACTGCTGAAGCCTGCATGCCTAGAGCCCATGCTCTGCAACAAGAGAGGCCACCGCAGTGAGAGGCCCATGCACCGCAATAAAGAGTGGCCCCCGCTCATCGCAACTAGGGAAAGGCCACGCGCAGCAATGAGGACCCAACGCAGCCATAAATAAATAAATACATACATACATAAAATTTTTAAAAAATTATTAGGGCAACTACTGCAAGGACAAAAACAAAGCATAACTTGAAAATCACAATCCAACAGGGGAAAAAAAAATTCAAGTATGGTAAACAGAAAACATCAAATAAGATGACAGACCCAAGCCCAAGTAATCTAAATATCAATGATTCAGTCTCAAAATAGAAAATGAGAGATAGACCCAGGGAGAAAAATATCCAGATATGTACCGTGCACAAAAGGCACACATTAAAACAAAATACATGGTAAGCTTGAAAATAAAAGAACTAAAATATGTGCTATGCAGATAACCAAAATAAAGTTGGGCTGCTAATATTAATAGCATTAATAGCAGATAAAATAGAACTCAAGGTAGAAAATATTGGGATAAAGAGAGGTATTTTACATTGGTAAAAGAAACCCTCCCAGGAGAGAGAGCGGCCAGACATCTCTGACTCACAATGACATCGCCTTGAGATGTATAAAGTAAAAACTGATTAGAGGAGAAATTCAGTCACAATAAGGACACACCTGCTTTAGACACATACTAGTCAACAGATAGAAAACAAGCAGTGATATATATTTTACTAACACAGTAAACTTGATCTAATAGGAACCAATACAACCAAGAACATTCATTTTTCCAACACTGAGACGTAATGAACTACGAAGTCCACTTCAACTAACTCCAAAAGAAACTAGTACCAAACAGGCCATGTTCACTCATCACACTACACAAACCTCCATCTCAGATTTTGCTTCCCAGAGAATCAGTGTGCAACACCCACACTGGAGGATGAGGAGTTTGGGTTTTATTTATTTTTTTATTTTTGGGGATCTTAGTTCCCCGACCAGGGATCAAACCCGTGCCCCTTGCATTGCAATCTCCCAGCCTTAACCACTGGACGACGAAGGAAGTCCCTTTTTTAAAGTGGTAAAATACCATAAACAAAATGACAGCAAACATGATTAAATGAACAATTAAAAACTTACAAAAAATAGCAAAGAGGTCAGAAAATAAGTACTAACACAAAGATGACAAATTTGATACCTTTTAAAAAGTGGGATAAATAGTAAAAACATCCAGAAACTGTAGCAGACACTGTGGGTAACCGACCCAAACACCACCTTCTACTTCTGATTTGCCAGCTTGAGTTAGAGACAATACTGGCCACAATCAGAGTTCTGAGTGGAGCTTCTCAGAAAGCTCTGTCCTTTCCTGATGAACAGGGACAGATTTGGTTAGCAGGGTCTTTCACTTCTTTCTTCCTGCAACACGGACCTGAGGCCTGAAGATGTATCACCCACAATGCAATGAGAAAGCAATAAGCATGAGAAAGCAGCACACCCTCAGGACAGTGGAGAGGAGAAGGCAGAGTCTGGTGTCCCTGGCAGAAGCCCTGACTCCAGCCCTGATCGGCCTAGGCACAGACTTGCTGTGGCATCAGAAAAATACACCTTTGGGTTTTCTGTTATTTGCAGCCCAATGGACACAGATACCAATCAAATAAATGAGCAAAAGGCATGAAAGGATACACAGAGGATGAAGATTCATTGATAAACATAAGGGGGAAAACATTCAACCTCATCTGTAACAAAAAAATTCAAATTGAAATAACTATATATTATTTTCTAGACAGCATAGGTGCAATTAAAACACTCATTACTGAAGGGAATATAAATTAATATGTTCTGCCTGAGAAATAAGTTGGAGATTTATATATGTACATGTGTATTATACATAATATAGTTATGTAATATATATGTGCATATTATACATATATAATAACATATAATATATATTCTTAAAAAGATCCATAGCCACTCACCTGACAAGTCTATTCTAGAAATCATCCCACTGAAATAATCTTAAATATCAAAAAATACGGCATGTATAAATATCCATTTAAAATAGAAAAAAAAAGGAAAAAAGAAAGTTAACAGTGATGCTTCTACTACACAGAATATTACACTACCATTTAGAATCACAGTTTTCAAAAACATTGTAAAACGTCTATTAGAATGGCAAGTGAAAGATCAGAAAAACACTGTATATTCAGTATAATAACTGCAAAATAAAAAAGAACAAAACTCTATGTAAAAAAGATGACTGAGATACATTAAATTTTAAATAACAGTGTTCTGGGGTAGGTAAGTTGAGGAAATCTTTTTCACTGTCTTTTTCATTTTCCAAATTATATTTAAGGATGAATTACTCTTATATAAAAAATCATGTTAAAGATTAAAATATCACTGCATGTGCAATCAAACTTTTTTTTCGTAAACTGTGGTTAATTTTAAACCAAGTAAAAGATCACAGTAATATTTAAACCACAAAACCAGGGTACAGACACTGTCTCAAGACACCATTGGGACCCTCAATACACAGCCTTTAAATCCTGAAATAGCTTTCCTAACTTTGTCCTTATTAATAAGTAAGGCTGACAGTCAATCCGTAACTCCTTACTACCCTGTAGAGTTACCTATAGACAATTATTTTAAGTTGCCTGAGTGCAGGAACCATGTCTTACTAAAACAATTAACAAAAAACCCTCTGATTTCCCACAGTGCCTACCACGGCGTCTGGTACAATGCGGCATTCAAAAGATACTCGTATGATAAAACTATCTAAAATGCACTATTGCACTGTTTTCCTGACAACCTGGACAGGGAAAGTTAAAATTCACTGTCTGAAATTTCATCTAGCAATCTTAAAAGGAGAATTACACCATGCTATGAGGTTTACTGAAATTTAATAGCAATACTTCATGTCTTACCTCAACTCTTCCAAAGTCCAAAAATTAATAAAGTTATTTGACTTTAGGAAGGATAACAGAATCAGTTTTAGACCCAATGTAAAGTGTAAGCAGCAAACAAAAAGGATTTAAGCTTAAAAGAAGCTCCACCTATGGTGGACTATTCAGGTTAGAATTTAGGTTATCTCACTTGCCTCACCCAATTTAGGAACTTTCATTACAACGCCCAGGGCAAACAGACATCTAGCCCTGTCCTATAACTAGAAGCTTCTAACGTCCTTTCATTTTGGACGGCCAACTGTACTGCATGCTTCTTCATAAAATGGTTCTCTTCCCAAGTGACTCCTGTTGCTGCCCCGTGGCCCCAACCGTTCCAACATCTGAAATGGCCACCATGTCCACTTTCCTCCAGGTCCTTAACCTTCTAGACTTCTCACAATTCAGCACTTTCTCTAGTTCATCCAAAACCCTCATACAGACAGGACTCTCCTAACAGCACAGGATTCTAGATGTGGGCCGACAAAGGGTCAACAAGAGAATCACACTATCCCTGACTCTGAAAGTTACTTCTGCCTGTGCACTAGCTTTTGGAGGGAAGCCTGGACTACTGTGAGTACCCATAAAACTTGCAGTCAGCTAAACTCCTTTGGAATTTAATTTTTTTTAAATGTGTAATTATCATACCATGCAATTATCTTTTTTCTTTTGATTTATAGTTCTGTGAATTTTAACACATATATAGATTTATGTAACCACCACAATTGGGATACAAAATACACTTTTAAAGCTGAATTTGAACATTAAAAAAAACTAAGAATGTGCTTCATCGTATGTCAATCACTGGGGCCTATTTGAATCTGGAGAGGGCAGGCCTTATACCATAGTTCTGTGTTTCCCAACCTTGGGTTGCAAACTTCTGGAATATACAGGTACAGAGGTGTGACAGATATTGCTTTGGGGGTCATACCTTGAGCACAGGCTAACCTCACACAGTTTTAAAATAAGCAGTTCCCCCATACACAATCCACTATTTTTTACACGCTACTAGTGATGAATAAAATATATTTATGATCATCCTCAAATCTACAGTAATTAGTTTCGTGTTTCCTTAGTCAACACTAGAGATTAATTAGAAGGGTTCCCAAATTTCTTTAAGGAATCACTGATGTAATAAAAGAGCAGTGGAATGAAAATAACTAACTTCTGCAGTTCTACAGGCAAAAATAAGGCCTTGGTTTTGTGTTGTCCTTTTGTTCTGTACTTCATGAATTGATCTCAGTAAGACGTGATGCTCCCCAAGGGGCAAAACCTTTCTTTTACTCCCTTGGAGTCCAGCTACCCTTCCCCTATGAAGCCCGGAGCATCCCAGGATACACTGTAAACAGTGACATAAGGCCTCTCCTGTCTTTCCAAGAGACCACAACCTAGAGGCCAGAGTAAACCCACAGTGAGTTAATTCCTTTAATACCAAAAGTGCATGCAGCAGATACTTAACTAATACTTTTTCTTCTGTTTGCTTTTGTCCTCCTGGTAACCCCCTGCATTCAGAGAGAATGGCTATTCAAAGGAAACAGTCAGTTTTAAAGCTATGAAACTCAATGGTTCCACAGAACATGAGCTTTAAAGTCGGTCAGACCCAAGTCTGAGCAGTCTCACCTTCCTCATTTAGCTATGCTGCCTCAGGCAAATCACTTCATCTTCCTAGTATTCAGTGGCTGTGAAGTGTGGCCAGCAGTAGTAACTTCCTCACAACACCTAATCATGAGGATTAAATGTGACACTGTATGTAAACTACCCAGCACAGTGGCAGGTCCTTACTCAATCCTTAAAAGGCAGCCGTTATTTTTACTTCTATACCGCTCCCACACACAAAGAATTTCTTCCACTCAGGTGGAATGAGTTTGCACACTGAAGACGAAAATAATTTGAGGATTAAAGTATTCCTATTTCTTTATTCCTACAGACAAGGAAGGGAGACCTGAGAAGGTTTAGTAACTCACCAAACCCACGAGGACCAGCGCCCTTACACAGCTAACATGAAAATTCAGGTCATATTCCTAGGCAGTGCAATTGTGCATTCAATACCCGGACGGCTCAATAAGGGAACCAGAGGCCAACAGGGCAAGCATATTTATAGCAGGGACTGAGTGCCAAGAGAAGCGACTAGTACACAGCAAACATGCTATAAATACGTGTTAAATGAACCAGTGCTGCCTCACCTATATGTAAGCGAATGCTGCGATGTATCTTCCTTTCTACAGTAGATAAGAAGTAGGAGAAAAAGTCTAAAAAGTATTGTTTGCACTGTAGCTTTTAGTTAAATGAAGACATTGAATCCACAAACCAAATTGTTTTAGAGTGAAGGGGAAAGAGGTCCTCCAATGGGATGCAAGTGGATGTTCACACTTAGGAGAGTCATGCTTGGAAGTGTTAACTATTTTCCAAATCTGCTGCAAGGCCCCCATTTGCCCAAAGCTCAACTCCCACGTCTCTCGCCCCTCCTCCCAATACAGGATCCTCCCCACCAAAACCTCCTACCCCAGACCTACCTTCCCAGCCAAAGCTCCCAGGGCTTTCCAACCTTCCGTACTCTCCCCACTTCCAGTCCCCTGGTACCCGCTCAACGCACGACCTCAACGCTCGACCTCAACGGCCAGAGCCCAACGTCCGACCCCCAACGACTGAAGCTCCGTAACCCTCACGCAGTCCCTTTCGCTTCCCCATCCGCCTGGGAATCCTGACCTGGAAAGAGGCAAAAGGGCCGCTGACCCCGACCAGTCTCTGAAGCCTGGCGGTGGTGGCACCTGCCCGTGTCCGCGAGCCCGGCAGCCAAGTGCGCTCTTTGCGCTTACCTCGCTCTGGACGCCCAGCCCGCTCGCCAGCGCGCGCCTGCGCAGTCTGCATCCACGTGCTGCCGCTGCGCCTACGTGCTGCCGCTGCGCCCAGGTGAGCTCTCTGCGCGTTGGGAGCTGCGCTCTGGGTCCGGGGGCGCCATCTTTGTGCTCTAGCGTCGGTACAAAAGCTACAGGGTCAGAGGGAGGTCCACTGTGGAAACTTAAGATAGTCGTTGTTCTTGTTTCTTCTAGAAAGGAGTCCCTGGAAACTCCAAGGGCAAAAATGCAGACCTTGTCTCCGCAAGGGTCACTTGAGTTATATTAATCACTTAAAGTCTTAAAAAGTTTTCTCAAATCAATCAACTGCTTCTGCCTGCATGCGGAAACTAGGTACACGTGATCACACTGTTTGCCCTTAGAGCACGTAATTATAGGTTGATGTTGCTCAAAGAAAAAAACTTTTTAACTATTTTTTGAACTATGACCTTTAAAAACATTCAGAAGAAAAAGGGTACCCTTATGTAACCATCACCCAGTTCAATATTATCAATTTATGGTCAATCTTGTCTGCATCTGTACCCCACATACTCTCCATCCATTGTTTTGAGGCAAATTCCGACTTGTATATTGTTTTCTTTTTAATAGATTTTTTTTTTTTTAGATTTTATTTTTAGAACAGTTTTAGAAATACAAATAGATTGAGAAGACAGTATAGAGAATTCCCACATAAGCCACACCCAGTTTCCCTTATTAGTAACATTATATTAGTAGGATATGTTTGTTACAATTAAGGAACCAATATTGATACATTATTACTAAAGTCCATATTTTATTTAGATTTTCGTAGTGTTTACCTATTGTCCTTCTGAGCCAGGATCCCATTCAGGATAACACACTTATTTAGTTGTCATGTCTCCTAGGCTCTTGGCTGTGGCAGTTTTTCAGACTATCCGTGTTTTGATGGCCTTCTCGTCTTCCAGGAGTAATGGTGAGGCATTTTTGTACGATGCCCCATTGATGGAATTTGTCTGATGTTTTTCTCATGTTAAGAGAGTAGTTATGGGTTATTAGAAGGAAGACTACTGAGGTAAAGTGTCATTCCTATGGCATCATATGCAGGGTGCATTCTATGAGCATGATTTATGACAGTTGATATTTTCCATGATCACCTGGCTAGTACTTGTCAGGTTTCTCTACTATAAAGTTACTTTTTTCCCCTCACTTTACATACTATACACTTTGGAAGAAGTCATTATGTGCCGTCTACACCTAAGGAAAGGGGGTTATGCTTCACTTCCTTAAGGGCAGAGTACTTACAGAAATTATTTAGAATTTTTTTAATATAAATTTATTTATTTTTGGCTGTATTGGGTCTGCGTTGCTGTGCGCGGGCGTTCTCTAGTTGCGGCGAGCGGGGGCTACTCTTTGTTGTGGTACGCGGGCTTCTCATTGCGGTGGCTTCTCTTGTTGCGGAGCCCCGGCTCTAGGTGCTCGGGCCTCAGTAGTTGTGGTGTGCAGGCTCAGTAGTTGTGGCTCGTGGGCTCTAGAGAGCAGGCTCAGGAGTTGTGGCCCATGGGCTTAGTTGCTCCGTGGCATGTGGGATCTTCCTGGACCAGGGATCTAACCTGTGTCCGCTGCGTTGGCAGGTGGATTCTTAACCACTGTGCCACCAGGGAAGTCCCTTCAGTTCTTTTTTGTTCTCCTTTGACATACTCCCATCAATATGGGGTTGTTTTAATTTTTTTGAGCACGTTCTTACTTTCTGGGATATTGTATCTTTACATCCATATATATTTAAGGATGTATTTTTAAAAGATTATGACTGTTAAAAAAATCACCAAAATTTATCCCAGCTTTAAAAATAATTTCCTAATGTCATCAAATTAGTATTGAAAATTTCCAGATAGTCTCAAATGATTTTTAACAGTTGGTATGGTCAAATCAGATCCTACATTTGCATTCAGTGATGTATTTTAAAAAGAGATTTCTTGCAGCTTATGTATTGTAGTAACTGCAGTTTTTCTCACAATTTTGTTGATTACATCCTCTCTAGCAAGAATACTTCACAGGTGGTGTTGTGTTCCTCTATTGCTCCACATCAGAAGACACTTAATATCTAGTCCTTTCTCTTTAGGGAATATTAAAATTAACTTAGCAGGTTCTAATGTTGTCAGACCTATCCATGCACTGTAAAGTTTCCAGTCAGCTTTTCATCTAATGATTCTGGATTCACTGATTATCATTACCTGGATACATTATTTCACTAGGGTTTCCAAAATGGTGATAGTCTATCTTTTCCTCTGCATTTATTACCTGAAATTCTATAAAGAAATTTCTCACATCAACTACTTGACTGAGATTCAGTTTGTAACAGAAAAGGTAGGATGCTTTATTCTTTTATCAGTTTTCAGAATGTGATGATTCCTTGGCATCCTCCAAAGGTGACCAATGACATGTTAAAAAATCAACAGTCATTGATTTTTAACCTGGTAGATGTATCTCAATTGCTGTT
Organism: Balaenoptera musculus; assembly: GCF_009873245.2. NCBI lineage: Eukaryota > Metazoa > Chordata > Mammalia > Artiodactyla > Balaenopteridae > Balaenoptera > Balaenoptera musculus. Next base: position 16,338,367 of record NC_045800.1, read on the forward strand.
ATTTTTGAATGCTAAAATTGTCCTATCTTTGACCAGTGGGAACACCTTTGAATTGGCTCCTGAATCTTTTTGACACAACTCCTATGATCTTTGCTTTCTTCTTTGCTTTCTGATACAACCAAAATGTCCTAGGCTTTCTTGTACATTTCTTGCCCCAGATGTAGATTTAGCCCTTGAGCTCTGAGGATCCCAGGTGACTTTTAGTGGGAAATTATATTTAGAGATGATAGGAGAATAGGGGTGTGCATTGGGTTGATCATTGTTCTAGGCCTTTCCAGTGGACAGCCTTTTTTTAATGGAAATGAAATGTGCCATGAGTTCATACTGATATTTCTAAATTCAAACTTAGGGTTGTAGTGTTTTTACTTAATTTCTTTGATTTTTATATGTGTATTTCCTTTCTCCAATACTGAAAATCTTGGTTCCCAAGGATTACATATATGCTTTATACTATTATATTTCAGAAATAACAGTATGAATGTTATTACTGACAATATGCATACTGAAAAAGCTTAAAGTTTCTTTTTTTATTTTTCCCCTTGGAATAACATCTCAGTAGGAATATTTGGTCAATTTATTGTTTAAAAGTCAAATCATTTCTTGGGACTTCCCTGGTGGCGCAGTGGTTAAGAATCCCCCTGCCAATGCAGGGGACACGGGTTCGAGCCCTGCTCCAGGAAGATCCCACATAGCCCGTGTGCTGCAACCACTGAGCCTGTGCTCTAGAGCCCGCGAGCCACAACTACTGAGCCCACGTGCCACAACTACTGAAGCCTGTGCGCCTAGAGACTGTGCTCCACAACAAGAGAAGCCACCGCAATGAGAAGTCCACGCGCGGCAAGGAAGAGTAGCTCCTACTCGCTGCAACTAGAGAAAGCCCGAGCGCAGCAACGAAGACCCAACACAGCCAACAACAACAAAAAAGCCAAATAATTTCTTTACTGTCACACTTTCACTGCAGCATGTGCTTTAATCAGTATCTTCATTTAAGGAGGGAGGTGCCATTTCCTGTTGAAAGGAAAGAGGAACAGAGTTACAAAATGTTGAATTTTTTAAAGTGGGGTTTGTTTTTGGTTTTGTTTTTTGGGTTTTTCTTTTTGTTTTTGGTGTTTTTTTTGTTTTTTTTGGTTTTTTTTTTTTGCCAGCAGTTAGTATCAAAGAAGTTTAACCGAAAAAGAAGTTTTGCTTTATAAACTCTTGAACTGACTTGTCAGAATCAAGTATATTCACTCAGGAGTTGTACGTAAGAAATCTTAAAGAACAGCACTTAACTGGACAGAGTAGGTTTGCAAACTCTCCAGACTGAAACTGCTCACCTTCTCAGGACGCGATTAGGCAACTATATTGAATACACATCCTCCACCCACCCACCCACCCCCGACCCCAGTACACTTTTTAAAGTTTTTTGCTAATTATTGAGCAGCTCCAGCATGTCAACCCCCACGCTGCGCGCTGGGATGAGGACACTTCCAGCGCTCAAGGCTCACAGTGCAGTAGAGGAGACGAACGCACCAACAGTTTATTATTAAACAATGGCAGTAGGGGCCACGCGGTGGACTCGAACGCGGTGTTCTGGAAACCCCCAGAACCTCTCCCAGAGATGAACTGTCTGACGGGCAGGTAGGCTGCTCCTGCTGACGCCGCCCACGTCAGGTGCAAGACTTACGCATCAAAGCTTGTAAGTCACAATTTTGAATTCTCATTTTTATAACTTTATGTCCCTGACTATGATGAGTAAGGGCCAAAGAGTTCAGAGGGATCATCTCCAAGGAGCGCGTCCTACAGGAAGCAATAACCTGCTTGGGCCGGGGAGGGGCGTGAGAGGTAGGACGGGACTACAGGCGGGAGAGCCGGTTCGTCGGGTCGGCCGGGGATGGCGGGGGGGCGGGGAGTGGGTGCCCAGAAAGTCTAACTGTCGTGCCGGGCGCTCCAGAGGTAGGAGACAGCGCTGCGCCGGCCCCGCCCACTGCAGACAGGTTACCCAGGCACCAAGGGGCGTCGCGTCACGCGGCCCGCGCCGCGATGATTGGCTCCTCCAGGGAGCCCCGCCCCCTCAGCTGTAGCGGGGCCGGCTTCAGCGTCGCCGCCATCTTTGTTGATGTGTCAGCTCCGCGGGGGCTTGGGGAAGCCGCGGCTGAGGGAGCGTGGTGTCGGCCCTGTTCCTCACCGCTGCCCCCCCTCCTTCCCCCGCACTTCCTGGTCTGCTGGACCCCGTTATGGAGAAGTTGGCCCCTAAGCGGGAATTCCAATGGCCTCTTTAGGGGTGTGGCCTAAGGCTCGAAGAAGTGGGGTAAGTGCCTGAGGGATGCCCGGGGCGGGCCGGGGAGTCGCGGTGGCGGCGCGGCGGGCTGCCCACCTTCCGCGCCGTCCTGCAGGTCCCGGGGTGGCTCCCTGCCTGGCTTCTCGAGGGAGCGAGGCGAGCGCTGGGGGAAGGAGTTCGGAATCCCCTCCTCTCCCTGCCTCCCTCCCTCAGTCCCGGGCGCCGGGACAGGAGGCGGCCGAGGGGTCGCCGGGGGCCGTGAGGGCCGCGCCTCCAGAGCGGTGCCTAGAGGGCGGCGGAACTTGGGCCGCTTGCCCCGTCTCCTAATGCGAACTGTAGCTAAGCCCTACCTGCTCGGCCATCCCCCATAGACTCAGTCGCCTATTTCTCCTTTCGTCTCCAAGTTCACTGTGTTCGTGTTTTACGTTGACTGTTAGCGACTTTTTAAACTCTCTTCCAAACACTTCCATTACTGTGATTTTAAGTAATTTAAAGACGATTCTTTGGGATTGTGGATATGAGAGAAATCGTTCTTGGGGTTTATGTTGCCTTTTTTCCAAGGACATCAAGGCATTTGATAAACCTTGGTTGGTAAGGATCATGTTTCAAATTTGAGCCTGTATCAAACTTGTAAAATGGTAAAACCCCTTCTACATGTTCCCTAGTAGCAGTCTTGGGGAACAGGTGTAATTATTGCTTGGCTGTTAACAGTTTAATAACTTGAGCTAATATTTACATTTTGATATTGTTTAGAGGAAAGAGGCCTGGATTTGGAACATTTGGATTACCTTTGACATGATAATCTTGTTACCTAGGAGCGTTGTTTAGAAGGCCATGCAGCCCCAGGCGTTTGGCAGTTTTCTCTGTGTATGCGTGTGTAAGGTACCTTTGCTTCCTAGCTTTGTTATTTTTTCCGAAATGATAGGTTGGGAGTTTTTCTAAGGAAAATGTGTGGCAAATCAGTGGAAGTGTTTCAAGAGGTGTGTTGATAGTCACTCAAAAAGAAAAATCTATTAAGTGTTTAGGTATGGTAGTTGTGGGTGTAGCCTTCCCAACTACTAACTGCACCATCATATTTGCAGTGTGTGGGAAACGTTAAGGTTCAAGAGATATTGATAGTAAAACTGAACTATCTGCTTGTGTATAAAGTCTGCTGGTCTCTGTACAGCTACTTTCCAATTCTTTATCCATCATTACACAAATAGAAAACAGTGATGATTGGCCTCGTTCTTTTTTTTTTTTTTTCCTTCCTTTTTGGTCTTTTCCTGTTATTTTAAATTCAGTGACAGTATTGAGTGATTAACAAATCTTGCAGTATAAAGAATTAAAACTCCTTATTACATTGTAATAGGCAAGCATGTATAATTACTGAAGATTCTACCTGGAAATGCCTGAATTGTGTTTATATTGGTTTTATTTTTTTTTTTTTTTTTTTTTTTTTTTTTACACATCTTTAGGTTTTATTCTTTTTAAGACCTTGTCTAATTCATAATACCTGGATATAAACTCAGAGGTTCCTTTAAACAGTGGAGATTCCTTAGAGTTTCATTGGTATTTCAGAGTCTTGTTTGTTGCTAACAGGAAAGGAGTGGTGTAGCACAGTAACCGCTCTTTAACCTTTTAGTTCCTTCAACCATAAACTAAAGAGTTGTTCTTTGATGCTGTACAGTGACAGCATAGCTGATAATGATTACTTATTATATTCAGTTTAAAACCATCTGTTTACAGCTACATGCTGACATCCTGGAATGAAGGTAAAACAGTGAAGTATACTCACTCTTTAGGAAGAGATAATAGGTTGAAGCAGCCTTTATTTAGAGATTTAGAAAAATCATCTTTCCCTTTGAAGGGAATCATCTTTCCCTAATTTGTGCTAGTTTTTCAAATTCATTTGACAGTTTCATGTTAAAGTAAGACTCCTTAACCTGAAGTTCTGTTTCTTTTCTTTTAGTAAAATTTAGGTCGGTCTTTTATTCCTTATCTCTAGCTTTAAATAATTAAAGCTGATTCTTGAATTTCTCATAAACATGTCACACAGCTTGCAGTGTTGGGAATGTTATGCTCAGTGTCGTTTCAGGGCAACCTTGGGAGCATAGATAATTTAAATTTGCAAATTAACCCTGTAATATTATATTATTGCAAATGTCACCTTTGAACTTTATTTCTCAGCTACTGAGATTTAAAAAATCTATTTGGGCTAAGAAGTAAACAAAAGAAAAAGTATTGGCATGAAGGGGCAATAGACACAAAGTGGAAATAAAACCCAGCAAAGTACTGATTGGATTGTGAGTATAGTTGTCAGTCATTAAGGCACATGAACTGTTAGTCTACTTCAGGGATGATTATGTAGTAGCTAATGAATAATTTAATTTTTTGGTAAACTACATTGTACCAAATTAACCAAGCCCAGGCCAAAGGTGGCTTCAAAATTTAAACATTAACCAGAACTTCTTAATATAATATAAGGCAGACTTAAAACTTAATTTTTTTTTTTAAGTTATTAGCCTTCCTTTTTGAAAAGGGAGCTATAGGTCAATTCCGCCCCCCCCCCTTTTTTTTTTAGCTTTCAGATTTGGGGGGGAAATTAGCTGAAAATACTTTTCATGTTTTCTTAGACTTTTTAAAGTTCATTTGGTGAGCTCTGTACAAGTAGCTTCAAACTGAGATTTCTGTATTAAAATTTTTTCTGTTTTAAAACTTACTATTAGAGATATATAAAATTGCATGGATCTAAGATACAAAACTGATAACGTGACATATACTTGATAATGTGATATATGATGTGGCTACTTATCTTCTTTTTCCTGGAATCTTGATAGACTGTAATGTATTCTGTTTTCGTGTCACAGGATTTGGTACTATTTGGGGTGGAGGTGGGGTATCCTGCTGCATCTGTTGCCCTGAGTCTTTTCAACATCTTTTTTTTTTTTTTTTGGTGATATAGTGTACGCACTGTAAAATTCATAATGCCCTAACCCTTGGTTGCAAAACTAAACAAATCCCTACAGGGATAATTGGCCTTGGCCTCATATAATATACTTTTTAGCCTAGTGGACTAAAGACAACTTTTAAGAGCAAGTGATACTGTTTCACATAAAGGAAACTCGGTATATTAAATTTTACCCAAAAGCTTAGTTACAATGTGACTACTTTACAAATATATCTTCCTTTTGATAAAACTAGAGTTCTTTGAAATAACCAGCTCAGTTTTTAATTGCTTCTGATTTTAATAGCCATTTTAGAACCTTGTTAGAACTGGTCAGGAAGATAGGTCATTATTTTGTTCATGCTGCTTTCAGAGTGTATTCGGGGAGTGTGTAAAAGACCTTTGGATGTACTTACTTTTCCTTCAAAGGACAGTAAACCATTATATTGACGAACAGGAGTGCCCTCACAGGCTCAACTTGCTTATCTTAATGGACATTATTTGAGAAGCTATAGCTGGTATTATTTGAGACTTGGTACAGTTTGTAAGTTTAAAATTTGTAGTTTGTTGTAAGTAACATTTATGCTGAACTGAGTCACATGTTTCTGTTGGACTTAAACACTCATGCATATCTTATATAGCTTCTGATGGAACGCTGACAAACCTTCAAATTAAAATACTGTAAACACAAAGAGCAAAAGATTTAAGATAGATTTTATATGTTGGTCCACTACACCAGAGTGTAAACTCCAGAAGAGATATCTGTTTTATTCACTGCTGTGTTCCCAACACATAGAACAGTACCTGAACATAATACATGCTCAGTACATATTTGGTGAATGAATGACTTAATATCTAGTTTAAAAATGTATTTCTGGCTTGGTACTTTTGTATGAGGCTTGTATGTTTGATAATCTATTACCAAATATCTGTGGATTGGATTCATTTGTATTTGCATTTATTGAATAAGCTTAAGTTCTTTTGTTGTTTATACTGCTAATTACTGAGAAACAAGAAATAGTACTAAAAGCTGTTAAAGACAGTGTTTTCGTTTATAAGACTTTTGTATGGAAATGATTTTGTAGAATTGCTAGTTCTTTGATTAAGAAGTAAAATCCAAGGTGGATAATGGTTGGCTTTAAGGCAAGTAAATGTTTCTCGACCAGTTGCCTACAGCTGATGAGCTCCAGTAAGAGCGAAACCACTTCTCACTCCACTGAAACAATTTTGAAGTGTGAATTGGTCCTGTAGTACTGTGTCAGAAACAGAAACAACTCTCGGGAGGAAAAAAGTACTTGAATTAAGAGGAATTTTGTGACTGCTAAATTTAAATACAGTAATTTCCCCTAATGAGTAAGAGTTGCTAAAAAGTCAAATAACCTGTGTTACTGCTTACCTCAAAAAAGCAACAGATATTGTAATCTATAATTGTAGTCGCTATATCTATATACATGAGTGTGAATTTGATTTATACAAGCACTTCTTAATTAAAACAATCTTGTAAACAAATGTCTAGTTTTATGTCCTACCCCTTTAATCTACTTCTAGGCTATTCCATCCTCAGTAGCTTTAATGATAACTACCCCCTTTACCCTCACCCCCAAGAAAAGACTTGGACAGCAGCCAAATTGGCCTACATCAGCATTGCCAACTGGAGGCCCACAAGAGGACTCAGCTGACTCTTTTTTTCCCTGGTTAATCGTGGACAATCAAGCTCATCATGGCTCCCCTCCCCACGCCATTCTTGTACAGTTATTTACTCTTTAGTGATGGCTTTTTACATATATACACATAAATCTTCTTTAACTTCTCTCCTTTTCCTTTTGCCTCCAATCAGTATTCATTTGAGCATCAGAAAACTATGTTTGCAAGTTAAGTGATTCTCAGATGCCAGTTCATCTGAAGAGTTTTTTCAAAGGTCATGGGTATATTACTGAGCAACAGTATAGAAAGTGCTTGTCTTTTGAGGTTGAACTAAGCCTTCTTTAATTTACAGGAGGATAATATGTAAAACAGTCTAAGCTGAGGTAATTATGAAAACCGTTTTTTTTTTTTTACCTAGATGAATATCCAGCAGAATGAGACCTTTTTGTTGTTCTGTACTGTCTTACACATGACAAGTCTTCTTACAACCTGGTTCCCACCCTCTAAATGCCCTTCAATCGCCCCCAGCTCATTGTGTAAACCCAATCCCACCCTCACTGAGAACCACTGAACAACCTTTGCAAGAATGACTGTAAAGGTAGTAGAGAATATCTTTGTTAGATTTATTTATCTATTTATTATTACTATTCTATTGCTTGAGATTTAAGAAGTTTGATTCAGTTCAGAGTGTGGTTCCTCTTCTTTGCAAGAGATCATTTAAAAGGCTGTTCAGAAATGTCACAAGAAAAAACAAAAACAAAACAAAACAAAAAAACAAAAAAAAGAAATGTCACAAGGAAGGCTGTCACTATGTACCTGATGAGTATAAATGAAGTATGTTTTCATTTACATGAGAGATTATTTTTGTTCTTCCCATGAGGGAAAATTTGAAGGAAGATGTGGCCTTAGAATATGTCCTTTAAATATAATTAGGCTCTGGATAGACTGAAGGGAAGAACGTTCTAGATTAGAGCAAAGCCATGGAAATGTTAATGTGCACATTGTTTGGAGGAATCTTGAATAGACTGGTCAGGGACTGGCAAAGTATAATACTATAGTGAAGTACTAGGATTTTAGGAATGTGTTGAGAGATAAGATTGGAAAAATACTACAACTGGTTTATTGAGGAATTGCAACTCTGAGGTATAAACATGAAATGCTCGCATCCCCTCCAGTTCCCTCTGAGGTGCAGTCCTTCAATAATGTCTTGGTTTGATGTCATAACTCTTCTGCTGCCACTTTTGATAACCGGAAAAAACTTATTCCAGAAATTAAGACAGGTTTCAATCGCTTACAAAACAAAAGCAACAAAAAATGTTAATCATAAACTCTATCATCTCCCTAAAGAAATGTTGAAGCTGTTAGTTCCCAGCTGCTTGGATTAAAGAAGAAGAGGTGTAATTTGGCTCTAAAATATGTTCCCTCTCCTTTCTCTAACTAGCCCTTTTGGAGTTGGGGGAAGAAAACCAGCCAGTGGAGGCAGAGTTCTCACTCTCTGAAACTTTAAAGAGGGAAGAGATGGCTCTGGCCTTACTCTTGTCCATCTGGTTGTATTTGATGGTGGTCTCTGGAGGTGGTATGTGTGGATTTTGGGGGGGCAGTGTTTGTAGCTCCCTGGACCCTTGTGCCATTGAGGACTCGCTTCATAGGGCAGCTCCTGTTCCCCTTTGGCAGAGCCAATGTAGTATACTCTTCAACCCCTTCTCTGGATTGGGTGACACAGGAGGGAGGAATGGAGTGAGACTGAGAAACCAACAATTCAGGTGTTCCAGGTAGGAAGTTATCAGGCCTGGGTTGGGTTGCAGGTTGGGGACAGTGACAGTAGAAAGGAGGGTATAATTGCAGGAGACATGAAATTAGTAAAAGAATATGAGGCTAAAGGAAAGGAAGGAGGCATGACTAAGAAAAATGATACCATTGACAGAAATTAAAAAAAGATTATCTGGGGGTACTCAATTTTAGGAGCTATTGTTATGATTTTGGAATTAGCCATTTTTGAGTTGAGCCATTGGAAATGCCTGTATTCATTCGAGATTTTATTTTATGTAGAGATAGAGTGAAGGCAAAGAGATAATTCATTATCTGTAACTCAAGAGCACAGGAATGAAAATAATTAAAGTGGGCATCAACTCTGAGTTTTTGGTTTAAGTTATCAAAGTGGATGAATTCTGGGAAGGAAAATAAAGTTGAGGACTGAACCCTGGGGAATATGAAAGCTGGATGAGAAGATAACGATTGTTTGCGTAATGCTTTTCTGTTGGCAAAGCATGGTACACAGGCAAGAGCCTTAAGAGTTCTCAAATGAGAGTTTTTTTTCACTTGCTATCTATGCTGGAGAGTCACAATGCCTTCATAGACTCATTCTCTTTTAAATAGATTCTTTATCTGCTTTCCATTACATTTGGTCAGCTCTGAATTTGACTTCAGTAGATATCACATAACATTGACTAGTTATGATGTTTCTAAATTAAGATTTCAAATTCAGCAGCAACACATTCACAGGTTGTATCTTAAAATTAGTTACTTTGAGGAAGGTAATGTAGGCGGCTAATGTCCCTGTTTGAGAATTATTTTACTTTGTTCTAGATTTGGAATACAGCATACTCACAAGGCTTTTTGTTACTGCATTTATTTGTATTGCCTAAACCAAACCTTTATTGCTAGTGTGGACTTTGTCTTAGTATGCAATATATGCAGCAAGATAATAATGATAATTTGTTTGATTGTTTGGAAATATGTTATACAGGTAGATAATTTATAGTATTAAGGCCAACGTCTGTATTAGTCGATGCCAGAGTATTTAACAAACAAGCTGGTCTTCTTTTCCTTTCTTAGAATTATTCTTCCCATTTTTTGCGTTCCTAGTCCTCAAATACTGCTTTTCTCATATTACTTCTTTGCTTTAATTCCACAAATATTTGAAAACCTAGTATGTGCTAGAAATTCTATAGTATAATCAAGTATACAAGTCTGTCATGATTTATCGTCCTTCTTAACAACCTTCACTCCTGCATATCATTCTGAGGATTCTACCTGACCATCTTCTCTTACCCTTTTTCACCATCCTCTGACCACCACCTCCACCACAGACCAACAACGTAAACATATCTTTCTTTTATTCAAATATTAATCTTTCTGTTTTCCATTTACACCTTACATCTGGAAGTGTTTCTTCCCTAGTTTCTTTCAAAACTATGATATGCCCACTTTTTTATCCAGCCTCACATGACTCCAGTACATGCTTGGTTGATATCTGACAAAAGTTGACAATTCTTCTTCATCAAGATTGCTGGAATGTTTTATATTTTTCTGTCTCAGGATAATTTTTAAAGTTGACTAATTTTCAGAAAATAGCTAGATTAGTAACCCTCATAAACGGCATAAAATATATTTTAACATTGTTGAATTAGTTTTGTAAATGTTTCTTTTATGACCTAAGCAATGCATATGAGGTCCATCTCAGTTGTACTGAACATTTTGTGTTCTTGATGAGAATGTTTGGAAATCGCCATGATACTTCCTGCATCCCTGGGTGAAAAATGAATTCCTGTCAGGGCTCCTTTACACCCTGACTTCTTTCAGCTCAGCTCTGGGTGTCTGGGATATAGGTAGCTGTGTTTTGTTATTGTTTAGTTTTCCTTTTGCAGTAAATATTCATCATTGTAATGTACATTGTTTTATTATCTTGATTTGTAATTTCTTGCCTAGTGTTTTCATTGCTATCTTATTTCCCCAATAGTTTCTTACAAATTCTTTAGATAGTCTTTTTCCCTTTGTGGAGCTGAAGGAATTCTAAACAATTCTTGGGCACTAATCTTCCTGTTATTAGTATCATTCCATACCCAACATCTTATGGGGGTGATTGGGGAATGCCAAACTGCAACTGAAGTGAAGTTGTAGGACTGGACTGAAGGAGAAAAGAGAATGAGCCTTTGTAGCACCTGACTGGTTGTGGCTCACGTGGGTCAGCTGTTACATTCTTCCCTCCCCCCCCCCCCCTCCCCCCCCCTCCCCCCCCACCCCCCGCCAAGGAAAGAATTTTTAAAGAATTATTAGTGGTAAAATGTGCGGCCTTAGTTTTTCCACATCATGGAATGTGTGCAAATATATATGGGGTCTTGGTTTAAAAAAAACTTTTTTTTTTAAAAAGTTTATGTTTTGACTTTCTCAGATGTAAAACAAAGATCAGGAACAGCTTTGAAGAGGTGCAAAGTGAATCGGTGCCAGTCAGCATGTCAGAAACAGAGCACATAGCCTCCGTTTCCTCTGATCAAAATATTGAGAAAACATCTGAAATAAAGGAAGACTCATGCAATTCGTTTTCTGGTGATGAAAACAGCAGCTTAGAAAATGAGTCCAAACTGTTGTCATTAAACTTTGATAAAACTTTATGTCAGCCTAATGAACACAATAATCAAATTGAAACACAGGAACATTATATTCCAAATCATGGTGGAGGTGAGGATTCCTGTGCTAAAACAGACATACGCCCAGAAGATTCTGAACAAATAGCTAATTTTCCTGGTGGAGATTTTACAAAGCAAGTTTTGAAAACAAATGAAGCAGAACAAACAGTAACACAAATATTGGCAGAATTAAGGTCATCTACATTTTCAGAAGCAGCTAATCAAAAGACTTATTCAGAAAGTCCTTATGATACAGACTGCACCAAGAAACTTATTTCAAAAATGAAGAATGTTTCAACATCAGAGGATTTGTTGGAAGAAATAGAATCTGAGCTCTTATCTACTGAGTTTGCAAAAGAACACCGACTACCAAATGGAATGAATAAGGGAGAAAATGCATTAGTTATGTTTGAAAAGTGTGTGCAAGATAAGCATTTGCAGCAGGAGCATACCATAAAGAAGTAAGTGTTTTATTCTTTCAGGTTATTTTTTTCACAGGGATTAAAGATTGAATTCTTTAAAGGAAGGTATCATTTTATCTACTTTTATTTCCACAATACAGCCATGTACGTGGTAGTTGAGCAGATGTCAAGTTTGCCTAGTTATTTGATATATAACTTTTTTTTAGAATGTGGTATTTTATTTTCATTATTTTAGAAATAATAGGTAAACAGTGTTTTTATGAGAGTTATACATAATTTACCTATGTCAAATACGTTAACATATATAGCAACATATATGTATCTATGTATAAAGGCACTGTTTTGAATATGATTCAAAATTTGTTTTACATATGTCTTAGTGTATAAGTTTAAAAGAATAAATGTTTTATTAAAGTATAAGTTTATTAAAGATCTAGAAAGATTTGTAAAGACAAATTATATTCTTTCAAATTTTTCAGTTTTGAAAGAATGTAAAGCATAATGTCAGAACTAAGATAAATTCAAAAGGAATGACAAGTTATAAAATTCAAAAAATTTTCTTAAAATTCCCACTGTAAATTCATTGGTTTAAAAAATTAAAATTAGGAGAACAGAAGAATTGGTTTAGTGTCATTCAGTAAATAAGAACATAGTTTTAGACTTCTCTTGGATTTGTGGAGTTAATTTCTATTTTAACAACAGTTTAATTTCATTTTATCTTTTCCTAATAATATTATATCACCTTTTGTTTTAAATTTATATATGTAAGTGATGCATATGTTTAGGTACTCCTATAACCTTTAATAAAGGAAAATAAAACTTTCTAGCCTTCACTAAAATACAGACGGATTCTTTTTAAAAAAATTTTTGGAATGGGGGTGTGTATAGAGAAAGGGGAGGAGGAAATCTACACTCTAGAGGAGGATGACAAAGGAAAATATACCATAATCCAAATATTGTTTGATATGCAATTGGCTTTTAATGATCTCCTTGCTTCTAGTATTTACTCTTCCAGATTATCAGTAGATCAGTCTTGCCCATGCCAGCTCACCCTTCATTGGTTTACCCAATGAATTTTAATCTCAGCATCCAGAGCCCTTCTTTTTTCTGTTTTTTTATTTTTCAATTGTGATAAAATACACATAACATAAAATTTACCATCTTAACCACTTTAAAATTTGTGCAGTTTGGTAGTGTTAAGTATATTCACATTATTGTACAACCTATCTCCATAGCTTTTTCATCTTACAAATCCGAAATTCTATACCTATTAAACAACAACTCCCTGTTTCCCCCTGCCCCAGCCCCTGGTAACCACCATTCTACTTTGTTTCTAAGAGTTTAACTGCTTTTGATACTATTTGCCATTTTGTGACTGGCTTATTTCACTTAGCAGATGTCCTCAAGGTTCATCCATATGGTAGCCTGTGTCAGAGCTTCCTTCCTTTTTAGGGTTGAATAATATTCCATTGTATGTATACATACCACATTTTGTTTATCTGTTCATCCATCAGTGGACATTTGGGTTGCTTCTAACTTTTGGCTGGTATGAATAATGCTGCTGTTAACATGAGTGTACAAATATCTCTTGTGAATCCAATGCCTTTCTTAATACTATCCAAAAACCAATGTCAGCTACTCCTGCTCATAACTTTACTGGAATGCTGCTGTTATTGAAAAAACTGTGATTTTATACTTGAACCATCAGTGTTTCTGCCATTCTTGCTTTTTGGGTAACTTCCTCATTTTCCTGCTATCTGTACTTATCTCTTAGACCTTCCCTTTGAGATCATCCTTGATGCCTCTTTCTACTTTCCTTAGATTTGGAGTCTTAACCACTTTCAAGCTTCTCTTGTAAATTATAAGATGTTACAGATTTAATAATAATAGCAGGAACACTTAAATGCTGTTAATTATGTGCCTGGCACTTTACATGTATTAACTCATGGAATCCTCACAACAACCCTATGTGGTATGAACTATTATTATTCCCATTTTACAGATGAGGTACTTGAAGCACAGAGAGGTTAAGTAACTTGCTTCAGGTCACATGCTACTAAATGGCAAAGTTAAAATCTGAACCCAATTAGTCTGGCTTCAGTGGATTTTTTAATGTGGTTATCTGAAATGAACAAGATACATGTTATTAAATTTATCTAAAAACATTAGGAATACAGTAGAAAATTAATTCCTCTTTTTTTGCTCCATCATGTCAGAACAGTGGCCACATGGTAGACTGGGATAAGCACAGTTCTGGTCAGAAGCCCAGAGTTGGAAGATTCCCACTGCCACTTGCAAGCTCTGTTTCCTTAGTTAAATCAACCTCTCCAAGACAGAGTTTTTCATCTTTATGAGGGGGACAGTACTTACCTGATGGGATTGTTTTGAGGACATTAAAGCATTATAAAAATGTCAGATATTATTTTAAATCTAAGTTAATTTTTTGTTATACATGTAATATTTTAAATTTCAAATAAAATGCTTTGTGATTAAGGTTAGCTCTAAAACAACTCATTTTTTTTCTTTTGCCTTCATTTAATTTTCTGTAAAGAAAACTACCTTTCAGTTCCTTTGGCTTAAATTTTCATGAATGCATCTATTTCCAAATGGCTTTGTTTATACATCCATTCCTCTGTTTTCTAACACCAATATTATTGTCCAAGGTCCCAACGAGAATTCTTAATTAAGAACAGTTATTTGTGTATAGGATGTGCATTTGGCATGTAAGAATAACAATTTCAGGGCTTGCTGTTCTTCACTTCTCCCTCCCTAAATTGTTTACTTTTGAGGTATAGTCAGGATTCTTGTGTTTCAAGTTGTTTTTTGCAACAAATTGAGTGTACACCTTAATCATGTACATAATCAAAGTTAAACCCCTATGCCATAAAAGGCTTGAAGAAACTTGCATGCTACACATTTTTCTCTTTTCCCAAGCATTTTCATGACTTTCCTCCTCACTGCATTCCTGTCCTCAGAGAGGTCTATCCTGATTACCTTATGTACAATCACAGCTCAAGTCACTCTCCCTGTCCTCTTGCCCTCCTTTAGTTTTCTTAATAGACCTTAATCACAACTTGGTATTTCATTATATATCTATTTATTGTTTAATTTCTCTGTTAGAATGTAAGCATCATGAGGGCAGGGACAGTTTGCTGACGTACCCCCAATATATAGACTAATATAGGTACATAGTAGGTACCCAGTGAGCATTTGTTGAGTAAATGAGGCATCTTCAAAGGAGAAGATGGCAAGGAATTAGACCTGGGTCCAAATCTCAGTTCAACCACTTACTAGCTATATAACCTGGAATAAGTTCTAGGCTTCAGTTTTGATTTGTTTTCAAATTCATAAAGCATAATAATAATAATTTTGTAGACTTATTAATTTATAGACCTGAGTGTTAAGTAATGCATTTAAAGCTAAACTTAGTAAATAGTAATTGTGCAATAAATGTCAAATAATAGCTGTTGCTAGTAATCCTAAAATATTAGCTGTTAACCCTCTTAGGTATCTTACTTTATAGTTCTGAGTACTTTTACAGGTAATTTTTAAGGTTTTATTTATATTTTTCTAGGGAACTCAAAATGAAATTTCTGCTTAAACTTTATTATTTTACATTGACTACTTTTGTAACTATAAGAATATCATTAAAATAGTCTAAAAATCTAAAGCAAGATTTCTTAACCACAGCACTATTGACACATGGGGGCAGATCATTTTTTGTTGGCGCCGGGGCTGTCCTGTGCATTGTGGGATGTTTAGCAGCGTCCCTGCCTCTATGCACAAGAAGCCAGTAGCAGCCCTCACCGCTGGAGCGGCTACCAAACAATTTCTCCAGACAGATGCCTGGAGGGGAAAAGTTGCCCCTGGTTGCCACTGACTGACCTGAAGGGATTCCAGTGCTGAAGGGATGAACTAGGTAATTCATATGCCTGTAGACATAAAAGAGTGTGGTTTTCTTTATCTGATTATATTTCTCTTAATTTGAAATATACAAATTTCTAGGAAAAAGTTAATAGCCTGACTGGCCAGAGAATGTTTTGTAAAGTATTATATATCATTACAAAAGGATTACTTGGGAATTTTCATTTCTTACTCGTAGGTATCTACACCCCAGTCTGCAAACAGATTATATTACACATTGTCATTTTTAATTATGTTTTACTGATACTGCCCTTTTTATATTTAGGTTAATTAAAGAAAATAAGAAGCATCAGGAACTTATCTTAGACATTTGTTCAGAAAAAGACAATTTAAGAGAAGAACTAAAAAAAAGAACAGAAACAGAGAAGCAGCATATGAACACAATTAAACAGGTAAAAAGACAAAAATCTTTAAAGTCTGTTCTTCAATATATAAAATAAATACGTTCCTGAATATTTGTGTGTAAATTGAAGTTCTGTAAGTTAAATCATACTTTAAATGCAGAAGATTGCTTGGTATGTGAAGCATTCTCTTTTATGAACTGGGAATCATAGTCTGATCTTTTTGTTTTATATAAATTAATATTTCTATGTGATATGTGTGACTGTATTCTATACATAATAGAAATCTGAGCGGGAAAGACTGTTTGTTTGGCAGTCAAATAGATTGTTTCAGAAGAAGCAGTATATACCTAAAAGTTTATATCTGGCATTAGAATGTTTTCAAGCTTATAGTTTAATATGTTTCCATTCTCAGTATTTTGTGAACTATACTGAAGACTGGCTCTCTTCAGATTTTATCTGGTGAGCTAGCTTCCCCAGCCTTTCCTTTTCTTTCTTTGTTTCTTTTTTCTTTTTCTTTTTTTTTAATGTACTGTGATGCTTGGATTGACGAAGTTCATCTTTGTTTTCTTTGTTTCTTTCTTTTTTTTTTTTTTTTAAATGTACTGTGATGCTTGGATTGACAAAGTTCATATTCAAGACTGGTAGTAAAGTTCAGCTGCTCTTTATCTTTCTGAGCTGCTCTTTCTTCTGTGGGAAGGATTAGAAACATTGTAGCCTTAAAAGTCTTTCTTTTTGCCTCATCTTTCACAGAAAGCTATATAATGAAAATAAAAGTAAACAGCTGGTAGTAATATAATAAAAAACCAAGTTTCACTTATCTATGCCTTGGTATACTTAATGAACCTTTACATAGTTGGAAGGTGACCATATTTGTAAAATTTTACATATTTAATCCTGATTTTTGTGTGGAAAGGGCTACTGCATGCAGACCAAACTTAGAATTTTAAAGTGTGAGGGTGCCTTAATAGTAGGCTGAATCTGTATTTTGCAAGGCAGGTCACTGCTGATGACCAGAAACTTCAGACTAAATAGATGGAGGTGAACCAGAGCTGTTCTTTTCACGAGCTTGTTAGTGGTTGTGCCTTTTTACAAGAGAAAATTCGATTCACCATTCTTTTGCTAGCCAGTATAGCAGAGTTTTCTTTCCTAATCTTATCTCTGAATCTGCACCAGTTAATATGGCAGCCACTAGCCATAGTGCTATTGAGCACTAAAAGGTGGCTAGTCCAAATTAAGAGGCGATGTAAGTGTGAAATACACACTTAATTTCGAAGACTTAGTACAAAAAAAGATAAAATGGCTCAGTTTTTCATGTTGATTACATGTTGAAATGATATTTATAGGGTTTAATAAAACATTTATTTCACCTGTTTCTTTTGGCTTTTTAAAATGTGGCTACTAAAAAATTGTGGCTTATATTTCTATTAGACAGTGTTGCTCTAAATAATTTTGTCATAAGGAAAATTAGTACACATGTACTATATGTAAACTAATATTTAGGATTTTTTATAACAGCTTTATTGAGATATAATTCACATACCATATAATTCACTCATTTCAGTATACAGTTCAGTGGTTTTTAGTTGTGCAGGGTTTGTCACAGTTTTAGAATATTTTATCATACAAAAAACTCTGAACCCATTAGTAGTCACTCCTCATTTCCCTCCAACCCCTTGCAGCTATCTCCCCCCAGCTCTAGGGAACAACTAATCTACTTTCTGTCTCTCTATATATTTGCCAATTCTGAACATTTCATATAAATGGAATCCTATAATATGTGTCCTTTTCCTTCATATAAATGGAATCATATAATATCTGGCTTCTTTCACTTAGTGTAATGTTTTCAAGGTTTCAATCAAATTGTAGCTTGTATCAGTACTTAAATTAATGGCCAAGTGATATTCTGTTGTGTAGGTATACAACATTTTATTTATCCTTTCATCATCTGATGGATATTTGGGTTGTTTGCACTTTCTGGCTATTATTAATAATGCTGCGATGTAGAAGTTTTTGTGTGGACATATGCTTTCTTTTCTTTTGGGTGTCTACCTAGGAGTGGAATTGTTGGGTCAAATGATAACTCTATGTTTAACTTACTGAGGAGCTGGCAGACTGTTTTCCAAAGTGGCTGCACCATTTTATATTCCTACCAGCAGTGTATGAGGGTTTCAATTTCTTCACATCCTTGCCAATGCTTGTTATTATTGGACTTCTTTATTATAGCCATCCTAATGGTTGTGAAATGGTATCTCGTGATTTTGATATGCATTTCCTTAATCACCAGTGAAATTACACATCTTTTCCTGTGCTTCTTGGCCATTCGTGTATCTTAAATAGATACTTCTAGGGAAGTATTTTCTCTACCCATTTTTAAACTTTTTTATTGTTGAGTAGTGATAGTTCTTTTTATATTCTGGATTATAAACCTTTATCAGATATATGATTTGCAAATATTTCCTCCCATTCTGTGGATTTGTCTTCACTTTCTTGATAGTGTACTTAGAAGGACAAAAGTTTTAAATTTTGATGATGTCCAATTTTATCTATTTTTTCTTTTATTGCTTGTGCAGTTGGTGTCATATGTAAGACTTCATTGCCAAATCCACAATCATGAAGATTTACTGCTCTATTTTCCTCTAAAAGTTTTATAATTAGGCTTTTATATTTAGATCTTGATTCTTTTTGAATTAATTTTTTTTTTTAATTTTTTTTTTTAACTTTGGGTTTATTTATTTATTTATTTTTATGGCTGTGTTGGGTCTTTGTTTCTGTGTGAGGGCTTTCTCTAGTTGTGGCAAGTGGGGGCCATTCTTCATCGCGGTGCGCGGGCCTCTCACTATCGCGGCCTCTCTTGTTGCGGAGCACAGGCTCCAGACGCGCAGGCTCAGTAGTTGTGGCTCGCGGGCCCAGTTGCTCCGCGGCATGTGGGATCCTCCCAGACCAGGGCTCGAACCCGTATTCTCTGCATTGGCAGGCAGATTCTCAACCACTGCGCCACCAGGGAAGCCCTTGAATTAATTTTTTTTATGTTGTATGATATACAACTTCATTCTTTTGTATATGGCTATCCATTTGTCCCAGAACCATTTATTAAAAAGACTATTCTTCCTCTGTTGAATGGTCTTAGCATCCCTGTTGAAAACCAATTGATACATCAACTTATTTTTAGACTCTCAGTTCTGTTTCATTGATCTATTTGTCTTTCATTACGCTAATACCACACTATCTTGATTTCTGTTGTTTTGCAGTAAGTTTTGACATTGGGAAGTGTGAGTTCTCAAATTTTGTTCTTCTTTTCCAAGGTAGTCTATTCTCAGTTTCTTGTATTTCCATATGAATCTTACTATCAACTTGTCATTCTACAGTGAAGCCAACTGGGTTTGTTAGGGATTGCATTGAATCTGTAGACTTCATTCAGAGAATATTGCCATCTTAACAGTAGTATGTTTTTCAATTCACAAACAAGGGATATCCTTCCATTTATTTAGATCTTTAATTTCTTTCTAAAGTGTTCTGTAGTTTTTGGAGTAAGTTTTGCAGCCTTCATTAAAATTATTCCTAGGTAGTTTATTCTTTTTGATGCTATTGTAAATGGAGTTGTTTCCTTAATTCATTTTCAGATTGTTAATTACAAGTGTATAGAAACCTTTTTTTTTTTTTGCTGCATTGACTCTTCGTTGCTGCACATGGGCTTTCTCTAGTTGTGGCAAGCAGGGGCTACTCTTTGTTGTGGTGCGCGGGCTTCTCATTGCGGTGGCTTCTCTTGTTGTGGAGCATGGGCTCTAGGTGCGCAGGCTTCAGTAGTTGTGGGTCGTGGGCTCTAGAGCACAGGCTCAGAAGTTGTGGCGCATGGGCTTAGTTGTTCCGCGGCATGTGGGATCTTCCCGGACCAGAGCTTGAACCCATGTCCCCTGCATTGACAGGTGGATTCTTAACCACTGCACCACCATGGAAGTCACAATAATTTTGTTATATTCTGTAACTTGGCTGCACTTGTTTATTACTTCTAAAATTTTTTGGCGAATTTCTTAGGATTTTCCATATATAAAATCATGTCATCTTGCATGTAGAGAGTTTTACTTCTTCCTTTCTCATCTGAGTGCTTTTTATTTCATCTCCTGCCTGATTGCCCTGGCTGGACCCTCCAATACAATGTTGAGTAGAAGTGGCAAGAGTGGATATCCTTCTCTTATTTCTGAAGCATTGTCTTTCACCACTAAGTACGGTGTTAGCTGTCGGCTTTTCATACATGCTATCAGGTTGAAGAAGTTCCTTTTTATTTCTAGTTTGTTGAGTATTTTTATCATGAAAGAGTGTTGAATTTTATCAAATGCTTTTTCTACATCTGTTGAGATGATTATGTGTTTTTTGTTCTGTTGATATGGTGTATTACATTAATTGATTTTTGGATATTAAACCAACCTAGCTTTACTGTGATAAATCCCTTTTGGTCATGGAGTATAATGCTTCTTATATATTGCAGAATTGTTTTGCTAGTATTTTGTTGAGAATTTTTCTGCCTATATTCATAAGAGCTATTGCTCTTGTAGCTTTCTTTTCTTGTGATGTCTTTGTTTGGTTTTGGTGCAGCGTAGTACTCACCTCATAGATTGAGCTGGGAAGTGTTCCTTCTTTTTGGGGGGGACAATTTGTGAAGAATTAGTATTAATTATTTAAATGTTTGGTAGAATATACCTATGTAGTCACCTGGACCTGAATTTTTCTTTGTGGGTAGTTTTAAATTTTTTTTTGTTACTAATTTAATCTCTTATTACAGGCATGCCTTTTTTTAAATTGCACTTCATAAGATATTGTGGTTTTTACAAATTGAAGATTTGTGGCAACCTGTGTTGTCAGATGGTGATTAGCATTTTTTAGCAATAAAGTATTTTTTAATTAAGGTATGTACAGTTTTTTTTAGACATAATGCTATTGCACACTTAATAGACTACAATATAGTGTATACATAACTTTAATATGCACTGGGAAACCAAAAAGTTTGTGTGACTTGCTTTATTGCGATACTTGCTTTATTACAGTGGTCTGGACTGAACCTGCAATATCTCTTGAGATATGCCTGTAGGTCTATACAGATTTTCTATTTCTTCTTGAGCCAGTTTTGGTAGTTTGTGTCTTTCTAGGAATTGTGCATTTAATCTAAGTTAAATTGTTCATAATATTTATTCATAATTCTTTTTATTTCTGTAAGGTCAGTATGTCCCTCTTTCATTTTGATTCTTGGGATCAGTCTAGCTAAAGGTTTGTCAGTTTTGTTGATCGTTTCAAAGAAGCATTTTTTGTTTTGTTGATTTTTCTCCATTTTCCTATTCTCTATTTCATTACTTTCCTCTCTAATGTTCATTGTTTCCTTTTTCTTACCAGCTTTAGATTTAGTTTGCTCTTTTTTTTTTCCCCAGTGTCTTAAGATGAAAGTTTAGTTTTGATTTGAGACCTTTCTTGTTTTTCAATATTGATGTTTATAACTACAAATTTCCCTCTAAACACTGCTTTAGATGCATCCCATAAATATGTTGTATCTTTATTTTTGTCACCTTATTTTCTAATTTCTCTTTGATTTCTCCCTTGGTTATTTAGATGTTTAATTTTTACGTATTTATGAATTGTCAAGTTTCTCTCTGTGTTACTGAGTTCTAATTTCATTCCATTATGGTTGTCGAAGGAAGATACTTTGTACGATTTCAGTGTTTTAAATTTATTGAGATTTGTTTTAAGACCTAGCATAGGTTCTGTCCTGAAGAATATTTCATGTGCACTTGAGGAGAAGGTGTATTCTGCTGTTGCTGAATGGAATGTTGTATAGATGTGTTAGATTTAGTTGTTACATAGCTGTGTTCAAGTCTCCTATTTCCTTGTTAATCTTCTTTCTAGTGCTTTTCATTACTAAAAGTGAGGTATTGAAGTCTCCAACTATTATTATTGAATTGTCCACTTCCTTCTTCATTTCTGTCAGTTATTGATTCATGTATTTTGGTGCTATATTATTAGGTGCATGTATATTTATAATTGTCATACCTTTCTGCTGGATTGACCCTTTTATCATTATGAGATGAATCTAAAGTACCTTTTTTTTTTTTTTTTTTGGCTGTGCCGCGTGGCTTGTGGGATCTTAGTTCTCCAACCAGGGATTGAACCTTCGCCCTCGGCAGTGAAAGCACAGAGTCCTAACCACTGGACTGCCAGGGAATTCCCTAAAGTACCTTTGTAAACAACATTTTGTTTTTTATTCCAGTCTGGATCTTGTTTTCTATTCCAGTCTGAAGATCTCTGCCTTTTGATATGATTATTTACTCTCATTTAACGTGACTGTTGACAGTTGGATTTTTGTCTACCATTTTAAAATTTTCTATATGTCTTTCTGTATGTTTCTGTTTTGTTTCCCTGTGCCTCATTTACTGCTTTATTTTGCATTAAGTAAATATGTAACATTAAAATTTTTTTCATGATATTTTCTGAGTTATTTCATTGATAATTACTCTAGAGCTTATCATCCATCTTATCAGAATCTGCTTCAGATTTATCCTGACTTAATTCTATTGATATATCAGAACATTGCTAACATTTACTTTTGATTTCTATGGCTGAAGTATATTCATTGCCATCTTTATGCTTGTTTACATTGTTTATATTTATTTGAAATATTGGTGGTCTGTTTGTTATAACTATAAAAATAATCTGGAAATAATTTTCTTTACAGTTAGAATCAAGAATAGAGGAACTTAATAAAGAAGTTCAAGCTTCCAAAGATAAAGTACTAGCTCAAGACACTGCAACTAAAAATGCAATTCAGCAGTTACACAAAGAGATGGCCCATCGGATGGAACAGGTATTTTTCAAGTCATTATTACTATTAACTTTCTGATGATTTTTTGTTTATTAAGTAACCCTTTTAGACAGTTTTGGACATTAGTGTGTATTAGGATTAGGATTTTAAAAATGCTAAAGCAATACATAAATGCATGCTAACTACAAAAAACTTCAACCTTTATTCCTGTGATTCTTTACAATATGCTGACCCTGAGTATTAGAAATGTTATATATTTAAAACTTACACTATCAGTTCTCAAACCTTTTATACTAATTAAAGAAAAATGTAGAAGATAAGACATTAAGAAGTTGTTGGTTATAGTGGACCCAAACATAGCTTCATTAGAATAACCTAGTGAGCTTTAAAAATATATATATTCTTGGGGACTTGCCTGGTGGCGCAATGGTTAAGAATCCGCCTGCCAACGCAGGGGACACGGGTTCAATCCCTGGGCCGGGAAGATCCCACATGCTGCAGAGCAAATAAGCCCATGCGCCACAACTACAGAGCCTGCGCTCTAGAGCCTCCGAGCCACAACTACTGAAGCCTGTGCACCTAGAGCCCGTGCTCTGCAACAAGAGAAGCCACCGCAATGAGAAACCCAGGTACCACAACAAAGAGTAGCCCCCTCTCTCCGCAACTAGAGAAAAGCTCGCACACAGCAACGAAGACCCAACGCAGCCAAAAATAAATAAATTCATAAGAGAAAAAATGTGTGTGTGTGTGTGTGTGTGTGTGTATTCTTGGGGACTTCCCTGGTGGCGCAGTGGTTAAGAATCCACCTGCCAATGCAGGGGACATGGCTTCGAGCCCTGGTCCGAGAAGATCCCACATGCCACGGAGCAACTAAGCCCATGCTCCACAACTACTGAGCCTGTGCTCTAGAGCCCATGAGCCACAACTCTTAGCCCGTGTGCCACAACTATTGAAGCCTGCACACCTAGAGCCTGTGCTCCGCAACAAGAGAAGCCACTGCAGTGAGAAGCCCGCGCACCACAATGAAGAGTAGCCCCTGCTCGCCGCGTCTAAAGTCCGCACGCAACAACAAAGACCAAACGCAGCCATAAATAAATAAATAAATAAATAAATAAATTTAAATACTTATATATATTCTTTGGAATTATATTTTAAAATAAAAACAAAATGATAGTAAAATGTGCACAATAACAATTCAAACAGTAAAACATGTCTTCTTCCAAACTTTTTCTCCCACTCCACGCCCTTCCCAGAGGCAACCATTGATGCCAGTTTCCTGTATATCCTTCTCAGAATACTTGTTGCATGGACAAGCATGTATATATTTCCTTTCTTCCTCCCATCCTCCCCCCTGTTTTTAAACAAATGGCAACATACTACGCTCACTACTCTGTATCTGTTTCCTCTCTAATGATGAGTGTAGGTGAGGTTAATAATAGTAGCTGAAAATGGTTTACAAATATTCACTTATTTAATATTCAGGATAACCCTAAGAGGTGGGTATTATTATTGTAGATTTTGGAGATTGTTCCATTCAGTTGTTTCTAGATTGGCTTCATTCCTTTTCTCCCCTAACTTTTCCTCTCAACTTTTTGATTTGAGAATTTTTAAGCCTGTAGAAAAGGTAAAAGAATAGTAAAATGAACACTTGTTTACCCTTCACCTAGAGTCACCAAACCTGGTGAGTTTTATTTAGAAATAGCTTCCTAGCATGAGTGTGCACGTGTTCCCGCACACACATGTGTACACTCCCCAGTTTAATTTTCCAGTTTGAGGTTTCTCCATTTCTCAGAACAGTTATGTAGAATGTATCTGAACCTCAAATTTACAGGAGGGTAGAGTTAGTTATAAATTCTTAGGGACTTTATAGCATGTCTCCCTCAGCCCCACATGACCTTGTATTGGTAAGTATTCAGCCCTAACGAAGCATTCTGGATTCCTGCTGCTTCTTAGATTTTTTGGCCCTGAAATTTCCCATACTTTCTTGTGAGCTCAACTGTGCATTAAAAAAACATTTGTTGTATTTCATCTAAAATTTTTGGTGTTTTGAATGGGGAGGGTTCATCTGCCATACTTGGAGAAGCAGAACTACTTCTACAGTTTATCTTAATTTTAGCTGACTATTGAATCCTATCAATTATGTTACTCATATCTTCATCCAAGTCAATGATAAACATCTTAAACTAGTCAAATCCGAAGACACTTACTGACTCCTCTTCCTCTATCTGTGCCATAATGGACTTTCAATAGAAGCTTAAAGAGTAGTCACTTAATTATCTCATTTAATACTCCCAACAATCTATGAAGTAGGTGCTGCCATTATCTGGGGTGGGATATAGAAAATGTGAACTTTTAGCACCCCAGGTTATTCTTTTTTTTTTTAAAATAAATCCATTTGTTTTATTGTTTTATTTATTTAAATTTTAATTTATTTATTTTTGGCTGTGTCGTGTCTTAGTTGCAACACGTGGGCTCTTCATTGCGGTGCGCGGGCTCCTCTCTAGTTGTGGCGCGAGGGCTCCAGAGCGCGTGGGCTGTGAAGTTTGCGGCACGCGGGCTCAGTAGTTGTGGCGCACGGGCTTAGTTGCCCTGCAGCATGTGGGATCTTAGTTCCCGGACCAGAGATCGAACCTGTGTCACCTGCAGTGGAAGGCAGATTCTTTTCCACTGGATCACCAGGGAAGTCCCACCCCAGGTTATTCTTTTGCAGCTGTTTCAGGGATGACTCTGAGTAACAGGACATTCTGGTGCACATTCCCTGCTGTAGTTAAGAACCTTATAATATGTTATCTCATGTATTATAATTATCTTTTTTCTGCTTCTTATCTCTTAACTTCAGTGAAGTTTCCATGTTGCTACCAGGTATCTTTTTAAAATACAATTTAATTTAATAAAATTTAAAACACCTTTTATTAAATCCTTCTTTGGCTTCTCTTTGCCTTTAGGATAAAATCTCAAATCATTAGCATGACAAGAGAAGTCCTTCTTCCTTTCAGGATCTGATCTCTACCTCCTTTTCTGTTTTATAACTACTTCCTCTCCACTGCAATCAACACACCAAGTTTAAGCACTACAGAATAATTTAATGTCCTCTAAATGTATCATGCTATTTTATACTTTTAGGCATTTGTGCGTGATAACCACTCTACCTTGAATTCCTTTCCTTGACTGATCCCTTTACTGAATCCTTCAATGTCTAGCTCAAGTATAGCACCTAGTTCAAGTACAAATAGCATCTTTCACCCTTCATGCCAACCCTTCCCAGGGACTGTTAGTATTTTTGTATTTTCAAAGAACTTTGTACATTCATCCACTAGAAATTATTTGTTTTATAATCTTCGTTTATGTGTTGTTCTTACTAGGTAGTGAGCTCTTCCAGGACTTACCATGGCTTATTCTTCATTGTGTTCCCAAAAGCTAATCCATTATCTAAGCATTAAGTTATCATGGAACTGGACTTCTTTTAAAGTTGACATTACCATTAGTTGACTTTTTCTAAGTACAGTTATTCAATTATCTAAAAATCTAGCTAATTCTGTCAGCCAGTTCCATCACGGTTTTTGTCAATCATTTGTCCACAAGCATGTCATCAAATCCTCAGGGATCTCTGCCATCCCTATTCCAGTGTTTTCTTTAATTTCTCTTGAAAATTAGTAGGCTATTTCAATGGGGGGAAAAAAATCCCAATTGGATGATTTTTCAAAGTGCTTATATGTATAGTATTTTGAGTGGTTACTAGATGTGCTTATCAGCTGTAGCAGAACTTCATGAAACATTTTTTGTCAGTCACTTTTCATCAGAGCATAGGAGGTTTTCCCACATTATCCTAATGCTAAACCTACTTCAATTCAGTTATAGTATTAGTTGGAGTTTACCACTAGATGCCATTGAAGATCCTTAAAGTTTAAGGATCCATCTTCTGTAAAATAAGTATGTGCTTCATCATATTTGCAAACTATGAATTTACTTAAATGAAGGGCTATCTGTAGAAGTTTTCATTGTATGAAATTTCACAGTATGGAGTACCAGCTTATAGTTACAGAGAATTTTAAGTTAGTATATAGATAGATGTCACACCTAATCCAATTAGGTATTTCTTATTAAAATGCCAAATACTTTTCATACAGAGGAACTCAGCGATCACTAATTAGCATATTACTTACTTTTTTGTGAGGGAGCTAAGATTATAGATTTTAGAAATTGTCAGCCATAGAGTCAGGATCCTGACAGAAAACAGAAGCTGGTGATTTGGGGAGAATTTCATAAAAGGACTCTCTACAAAGGTATGGGTGAGATTTAGGGAGTCCAGCCTGGGAAAATGCAGGATCTTGGGGCTGCTGGAGGAGCCATTATCACTCTTTGGGCTAAAGGAATAAGGAAATGGTGCAGGTAGTACAACCCAGAGAAGGTAGTTGCATAGAGAGGTCATCTGACAGGAACAGTGTGTGATTCTGGAGGAGCCAGATCTCATTCTCTGCCTACCCTCCTAATCTTCTGCTTAGTGCCTCCTGTTGGCCAAACCCAACTGGCAGTATGAGGGCAAAGAAACTTGTTGATATGGTCCCTGATGGTCACTTTCACAGAGCACAGGGTGGGCTGGGAAAGAGTGGAAAAGTGATCTGAAGGAGTAAACAGAAAACAGCAACCATATTAGCTAAAGGAAGAGGAATAGGAAAGGGAAGAAGCAAATATTAGTGATATTAATTTGTTCATTGTATCATTTCTCTTTTTTAAAATTTCATGACACAGGTCCTGAAAATCTTGTGTAAAAGACCAAAAAATACATTGGTGATATTATAGGAAAATGTTATTTGTTTTAATTAATTTTTATTTGAAAAATATGTTTTATTAATGCTAGATATTTTTTTCAAAGGCCAACAAGAAATGTGAGGAGGCACGCCAGGAAAAAGAAACAATGGTAATGAAGTATGTAAGAGGTGAGAAGGAATCTTTAGACCTTCGAAAGGAAAAAGAGATACTTGAAAAAAAACTTAGAGATGCAAACAAAGAATATGAGAAAAACACTAACAAAATTAAGCAACTTTCTCAGGAGAAAGGACGGTTGCACCAGCTGTATGAAACAAAGGTATAACTTTTGATATTGTATCTTATTTGAAGCTTATTCTCTTTGCTTTTCCTTATTTAATCAGATAATCATAACTTAACATGGTTAAACCACTGTTAAACATAAAGTTGTTTTTCTTAGTTTACCTTCAAAGAATGTGAATGCTTTAATAATTCCAATATCTTGTTACTTAGCTGCAGAAAGTTTTTCCTATGAAAAGATGAGAAACTGACACGTTGTTTATTAGACAGATCTTTTTAAAAACTTTCTTTTAAAATCTGCATGTTGAAGAAATGACTTTGTGCTTCAAAGGAAGATTTTATTTTAGTAAAAGATATAGATGGTGTGTCAAAATGTGAGTAGTTTTTGAGCCAGAAGT
Source organism: Balaenoptera musculus (assembly GCF_009873245.2). Classification (NCBI taxonomy): domain Eukaryota; kingdom Metazoa; phylum Chordata; class Mammalia; order Artiodactyla; family Balaenopteridae; genus Balaenoptera; species Balaenoptera musculus. The sequence continues at coordinate 16,366,539 of NC_045800.1, forward strand.
ATACTTTGACCAGAATCTTAATGTAACACTTACACATCATAGAATAGAATTTATATTTTACTTGTAGAAAAACATGTTCTTACATGCTGTCCAAGGAGATTTAATTAGTGTGCTATTCAGAGTCCTTGCTATTAACTAGCATCCTCATGGCGTGGTCTTGTGTCCAGTAGGTTATCATTTCTTGGTAATCAATGTTATTTTTTATTAATTAACTTTTAGTTCAGGAATGTTGTCATTGTTCTCAAGAATTCTGGCAAAACCAATTTAATTCATATTTCACCTTAATGTCAGCCAGTTGAGAAGAATCAGAAAGGTATGCTTATACTTGCAGCGTACTAGTTGGTTAAAATATAAATGTTAATCATCTTATGTCTATTAATTGGTTTTAGGCTTTTACTGTCCTCTTATGATTTGAACTTTAAGTCAGTTTATAGGCCATAATGTGCTAGCCCTGAATTATAGTGTTATTGCATTGATTATCTTGAGATATAAAAGATACACAAATGATTGGTTGGTTGTTTAAATGAAAAATATGACCTAGTGATATTATTTTAGGAAGGTGAAACTACTAGACTCGTCAGAGAAATAGACAAATTAAAGGAAGATATCAACTCTCACATCATTAAAGTAAAATGGGCACAAAACAAATTAAAAGCAGAAATGGATTCACACAAGGTGAGTACTGTAATACAGTGGAAAAATTATTAGAATCAGTTTTAAGAGCACGTGCAGTAATAGTTATTAATGAGGCATAAAGCTTAGTGACTCCTGTAGGATAGCTTGGGCCTGAATATTTGGTGATTGTGAAAAGATATTTCCTTGCATGATTTACATATTAAATTGGATAGAATGTTGTTTTATCATTCATTGTTTTTAACCCCCCAATGACTTTGTTCTTTAAGCATTTTTAGTGTGCTGTATTTTATATTAAACATTGTCAGGTTCAGGGGGAAGAGGAGAATATGTAGGTTATCAAAATTGAAAGTAAACTCTGGAAATTCTTAAAAAATTATTAGTGATACAATTCTTATAATCAAGAAATATGAATTTTTATTTAAATATAAACATAATAAAGAAAAGTTTCCTTATCTGTTTATTATGAATATAATTCTGTTGGTATTGTGTATAATGAATATCATATTATTAAACAATATAATAAAAAGTGGTGATAAAGGCTGGTACCTGATGCCATAATTTTAAGCACTAACTGAACTGGTATAAGCAGTAATAAAAATCTGAAGATGATAGAATGTGAAGTAAAAAAAAAAAACTTTGAAATATTATTTAAACAAAGCCATGTTATTTATAACAGTTACCACATTTTCAAAAATAGGCTTAATGATATTGTTTAAATTATCATTGGCATCTCTTTAAATAATCCTAAGTTGGTAGAACTGTTAACCTTTGGATATTTGTACATTATAATATCAGAGAAAACTGTAGGGAGAGGTGTCTGTGTTGACAGTGGTCAAAGATAGATTAGAGAATGGTAGGTTTCTGACCTAATCGCTGATCAGCAAATGAGTGTTAGGAAACTATATGGGCAGAGAAAGAACTGCCAGAAGGAGTAGGGGCAACAATCCTTAGGGCTCACACAGGGCTACAAACCATTTAAAATTGTATTTGACACAGGAATCTCTCAATTGCTATGTTTTGAATAAATGAAGTGAGTACCTACTATGTATCAGGCTCTGTTTTAGTTATTGATGATATAGAAGTGGGGGAGAAAACAGATAAAGTTCTGTTCTCTCTCTCTCTCTCCTCCTTCTTGTTGAGCTAATATTCTCATATTTTAAAAAACAATATTTGAAAAAAAAACAATGTTTGAAAAAGCCTTCAAATGTTTATATTTTAAAAATAACACAGTTTTAATGTAAGTCAAATTATTTTTAAAAGACCTGCAACTGAAAGTATGTAAGTAGGCACTTAAGTGTGTGGTAGGTTTATCCAAAAACAAAATGATGTATAAGAAGCGGTGTGTGAAGGATAGATGCAGTTTACATTAAGAGATGACAGGAAAGGCATTCCAAGTGGAGGAACAGCAAGATAAGAGAGAAAAGGGAGATGAATATTTGGTGTTTGGGAAAACCAGCCTAACTAGACACAAGGTTTATGTTAGGTATTCCTTCGTTAATTCAACATTTATGATGTGAACAATTAATATGTGGCAACTGCTGAGCTAGGTGTTATCCAGAAGCTGTATCCTCAATGGGGGAAGCATGTAAGCTACTGGACAACGTATCAGGTGTTACAATCTAGGAATTCCCTGGATTCTATCTATGGGAAGGCAGAATAGCAGCTTCTGCCCCTTTCTGAAGGGAAGCTACTAGGAGGAGATGATACCTAAACTCTCATTTGAAATCCACATGATAGCCCAAATTATGGGACTGGATGGGTACTCTGAAGGAGAACGTTGGAGCTACAGGTTAGGGCTGTACTTGGACAGTCACCACAGGAAGTCTAGCTAGTCAAGGAGACAGCGAAGGCAATGATGAAGTGGGCAAAAACAGGAGTATGTTGTCTTGTAAACATAGGAAGGCTATTCAAAGAGTCAGGAGTGATCAGAACTGGAACAGGTAAGTCAAGAATAAGAAATGAGAAAAAGCAATTGGATTTGATGAGAAAGTAGTCCCTGCAGACCTTCAGAATTGTTATTTTAGGAGAGTAGTTGGGAACAGAAACCAAATTGCAGCATGAATCTGTAAAAAAGTTTTGAATAGATACCTTGGCCATAAACCAAAGAATTGTCTTTTATGTGGGTCTACAAAGAACTGCTTAAACACTTTGCTCTTTTTGTCTTTTCAGGTTAGTAACTTCTAGTGATTTGATGAAAACTCTATCAAATTTAACTTTATTTAATGACTATCAATTAACTGTTCAGGCCACATTTAGTTTTTTGTCAGAAGCATAAAATGTTATTACTAGAATAGTATCTGACTCCAGTGGCAGTGCTAAGACAAGAACTTTCTCTACTGTCTGGTCATTATTCTCACCATTCATCACATCACTATGCCAACCTTGTTGCTGTCTGTAAAGGAGAAACCCAGTTTTCCTTCAGTGTAGGGAAAAATCCAGTTCTCCCTACCGTGGGTTTCTTCCCTTTGTGTCTGTTTTACTTTTACACAGAACACTTCACTTCTGTCACTTCTGGTTACCAATGTGTGAAGGCTTTTCCCCACAACAAGCAATTCTCTGTGATACCAGCTGAGTGGCCTACAACTTAACTCAGTTTTGACACTATCGATCCGGAGATAGTGTCAGATCCCACAGGTTAAAGGCTCAATTCTACAAGACTTCCCCCACCTCCCACTTCAGGCACCAGTCCCAAGCCCAGGTTATCACCTGTGCGTCTGATCAACTGGCTATAGATTGGAGGTTCTAACAACCCCCCCACCTTGGGTTCAAAAATTTGCTACAGTACCACACAGAACTCGGGGAATGAGTACAGTTACATACCTTTACCAGTTTATTAAAGGACATTAAAAAGGGTCAGATGAACAGTCAGATAAAGAGATACATAAGGTGAGGTCTGGGAAGGTCCCAAGTGCAGGAGCTTCTGTCCCTCTGGAGTTAGGGTTTGTCACCTTCCCGATATTGGATGTGTGCACCATCTGGAAGCTCCCCAAGCCTCATACTTTTGTTTTTTTGCGGAGGCTTCATCACATAGGCTTGAGATTGATCATTAACTCCATTTTTACCCTTCTGCCTTCTCAAGGGAATGGGGGACAGGGTTGAAAATTCCAAGCTTCTAACCATGGCTTGGTCTTTCTGGGGACCAGCTGTCATCCAGAAGCCATCCAGGAGTCCAGTCAGAGTCACCTCATTAGAACAAAAGACACTCCTATCACTTGGGAAATTATGAGGATTTCAGGAGCTCTGTGACAGGAACAGAGGTTAAAGACCAGTATTAGAACAAGAGATGCTCCTAATGTTTTTATCACTTAAAAAATTACAAGGGTTTTAGGAGCTCTGTGCCAGGAACTGGGGACAGAGACCAATATATATTTTCTGTCATCTCACATTGTCTTTTTGTCAATGCAGGAAACCAAAGATAAACTCAAAGAAACAACAACAAAATTAACTCAAGCAAAGGAAGAAGCAGATCAAATTCGGAAAAATTGTCAGGATATGATAAAAACATATCAGGTATGCTTAAATTTTTGAATAGATTAGTAACAAATTATGCCAGATATCAGTACTCTTGTTTCATAAATTTTTGTATCTACAATATTCGAAGTGTGGAATAGATTTGGTAGGGCAGCTAAATTAAATACGGGCTATTTCCTAAGTACTTGCAGCTTAAATCGAGATCTTACTAGAGAAGTTTTTAACCAAATAAAAACACTAGAAAACGTTAGAAGAATGAAGAGTACAAGAAAAGGTATAACTTAAAAAAAAAGCCCACTCTATGATGTTATATATGTTAAGTATGCTCTTCTAGTTGGTGCAAAATTGACATATTTAAAATCTTTGAATACAGTCATCAATTTTACATACATGAGCTATGTATGTCACGATGAGGAAACTTAATTGCAAAAGCCTTCTTCACATTTCAAAACATAAAACTTTAAAAATTGTCATACTTTTGTCATTTCTTTCCCATTAGGAATCAGAAGAAATTAAATCAAATGAACTTGATGCCAAGCTTAGAGTCACAAAAGGAGAACTTGAAAAACAAATGCAAGAAAAATCTGACCAGCTAGAAGTGAGTAGCTTTGTTCTTTGTATACCTTGGATGGTATAATATAGAGGAGAGAAGCAACAAGTACTTATTGCCAGCTACTTTTAAGGCCTTCTGGAAGGAGCAAGTAATAAATTTTAGATCTGGTTTAGCATATAATGATTTGTGGTTTCTTTTAAACTTTTTTAAAGATGCATCATGCCAAAATAAAGGAACTAGAAGATCTGAAGAGGACATTTAAGGAGGGCATGGATGAGCTACGAACACTGAGAACAAAGGTAATTTAGTCTTTAGTCGTGACTCCAGAGGAAGGGTAAATATCTTTAATTTTGTACTCATTCTGATTTTTAAATCTTGGGGAAAGGATATTTATATAGAAATATTCCAGAATCAAAGAGTAGCATGTCAATTCCCTAGCAACAAAATTGACTCTTAGAGAAATAAAAGTGTCTTCCATTTCAGTCCCTTTAAAGTGTTTGCCAAACATTCCTGTTTCACAACACATTTGCTTTATCTGTAAGTTATCCTTGGTCCTCTGTTACATGGGCTTTAGAGCTGTGTCAGAAAATAATAGGGACTGCCCTGGTGGCGCAGTGGTTAAGAATCCGCCTGCCAATGCAGGGGACACAGATTTGAGCCCTGGACTGGGAAGATCCCACATGCTGCAGAGCAACTAAGCCCGTGCACCACAGCTGCTGAGCCTGTGCTCTAGAGCCCGTGAGCCACAACTACTGAGCCTGCGTGCCACAACTACTGAGCCTGCGTGCCTAGAGCCTGTGCTCCGCAACAAAGAGAAGCCACCACAATGAGAAGCCCGCGCACCGCAACGAAGAGTAACCCCGCTTGCTGCAACTAGAGAAAGTAGAGAAAGCCTGCACGCAGCAATGAAGACCCAATGCAGCCAAAAATTAATTAATTGATTAATTAATTAATTAATGAAAAAAGAAAAGAAGAAAGAAAATAATAGAAAGCCTTTACGTTTCTCCTAGGTATATTTAATAGTCTTGTATACAGTTTTTTTTTTTAATGTTTGCTTATTTATTTATTTATTTGACTGCGTTGGGTCTTAGTTGCGGCACACAGGATCTTCGTTGCATCATGCAGGATCTTCTGTTGTGGCACGTGGGCTCTTCGTTGCGGCGCGAAGGCTTCTCTCTACTTGTGGCATGTGGGCTCAGTAGTTGCAGCACGCGGGCTCTCTTAGTTGTGGCACATGAGCTCTAGAGCACGCAGGCTAAGTAGTTGTGGTGCACGGGCTTAGGTGCCCTGCGGCATGGGGGATCCTAGTTCCCCGACCAGGGATCGAACCCACATCCCCTGCATTGGAAGGCGGATTCTTAACCACTGGACCACCAAGGAAGTCCCTTGTATACAGTTTTAATTTCTAACAACCTCTTAAATATTTTCCAATGTTATGGTTCTCATTGTAATAATATTTTCCCTTTTAATTAAGTGTGAAATATGTTATCATTATATATCTTTCATTTATTTAGAAATAGGCTTTTAGGTAACCACCTTGAATTTGCGATCACTTAATAATTTTTAAAGTGTCTTTCATGTACCTTTCTATTTGTTCTTCATGCCAGTACTTTGAGGTAGATAGGGAAGGTACATCCTCTTTTCAGATGAGAAAGTGGAGATTCAGCAAAAATGAAGTGGCATGCTAAAACTCCCATGACTAAATCATGAGAAATCTGAAACTGAAACCCAAGACTGTTAACTTCCTATTATATTTTCTTTATGTTAATTATTATTGCTTCAGAATTTAGCTTAGATTATTAATATATAACCACTGTCTGAAATAGCTAATAAAGAACAAGAAAATATTGTTTGTAGTTTAACTTGATTATGATTATTTGATAGGTAAAATGTCTAGAAGATGAACGATTGAGAACAGAAGATGAATTATCAAAATATAAAGAAATTATTAATCGCCAAAAAGCTGAAATTCAGAATTTATTGGACAAAGTGAAAATTGCAGATCAGATACAGGAGCAGCATCAAAGGTATAAAATGAGCAACTTCTGTTTATGCTAATCAACAGGCTTTTTGATTCTATCTCATTTCTGTTTTTAAATGCAATTGGTGCACTAAATAAGAATAATTTTATATTTTACTAGATAAAAAATTTTTAATTCCTGTCTTCATTTGAACTTATTTTGGGTTATCTTTGGAGTTCCCATCACGGCTTCTAAAACTCAAAGTTTATATTCCCTAAACATTGGCAGTAGTTATTTATAAGACAGAATGGATTGCAGTTTTTTATCCGTTCCTTAGCTTTCAAATTCTATTACTTATACACAGTAGTTTTTCTTCTAAAAGGTAGATATGTATCTGTGTCTATATCTTTGCATGTATGTAGCTCAAGGTCAGGAGGTAACATTATTCCTTGGCTTCTTTTCTTTTTTTTCAATAAATTTATTTTATTTATTTTTGGGGGGCTGCTTTGGGTCTTTGTTGCTACACACGGGCTTTCTCTAGTTGCGGTGAGCAGGAGCTACTCTTTGTTGCGGTGCGCGTGCTTCTCATTGTGGTGGCTTCTCTTGTTGCAGAGCACGGGCTCTAGGCATGCGGACTTCAGTAGTTGTGGCGCATGGACTCAGTGGTTGTGGCTCCTGGGCTCTAGAGTTCAGGCTCAGTAGTTGTGGCGCACAGGCTTAGTTGCTCCGCAGCATGTGGGATCTTCCCAGAGCAGGGCTCGAACCTGTGTCCCCTGCATTGGCAGGCGGATTCTTAACCACTGCACCACCAGGGAAGTCCTATTCCTTGGCTTCTTATAAAACCATTTAGCTAAATTCTACTTACGACATTACCTGAGAGAGGCTGGATTCAGGCTGGATCCAGGCTGGATCAAATACCTTCTTTTTCATACCCTACCAACACCCAGGCTGCTGAGTGTTGCTGAAGAAATCTCAACGTCATCCAGATTGGTGCTGCTATAAATTCATGGTTAGCAACCTCAACTGGGAATACTAATGCACCTCCAGTCCTACCGTATGTCCTTAGTCAGAGCCTTCTCCCCATCTTCTTAGCATTATTCCAAACCTTACTGCTTTCTTCACACTTCTGATCTTCCCTCTCACCTTGCTCTTTACTCTTGTCAGGCGATTACCTCTTACTTCACAGAAAAAAAGGGAGCTGTCAGGTGACACTTCTCTCAACCTCTTGCTATCAGTCCTATGAACTTGCCTGCATCTGCAGTCATTTTTCTTTTCCTTCTGTTATTATGGAAGAAATGTTCCTATTCTTTCTGAATCAAATTGTGGTCTCTACTCCTACTGTGGATCCCATGCTCTTCTGCCTTCTCAGGGACTTTCCTTATTATTTCTTCTTTATCCTTTATCTCTTACCTCCCTCTTTTTACTGACTTTTCTTCTTTCTATGTTTAAATGTTATATCTTAAAGACATCAAAACTCCTATGATCTCCTTTCTCCCTTTCTTCACAACCAGAAATGTCTTTCTAGAATCATCTATGCTCGTTCTCCATTTCTTCACATGCTTTGTTCTTCTGTTCCTCTCCATTTATTCTTATTCCCCAGCATTCCATTACAAACTGCTAATGCATCCTTAAATATAGTAGATACTTCCCAGGTTAAGCCTTGCTTGAATTTTCAGTATGGACACACTAAGCCCATTACCTTTCTTGACATGCTCCGTTCTTTTGGCTTCATTTCCTTGTGCTTTCCTGGTGTTCCTCCCCACTTTCTGGCCAATCTTTTCTGTCTTCTTGGCAGCCTTCTCTTTATGTCATAAAGCTGTTTTTTGTTCTTATTTTATTATAACCCTGGGTGATCCTAACTCTTCCAGTAGTGTGCTGCAGGACCTTCAAGTTAATTATCGTCAGCCCTTTTTGCTGAGCTCCAGATACACAAGTATCAAAGACACCTCAAACTTATAATATGTCCAATACTGATTCATATATCTTGTCCACAAATATGCTTCTCTGATGTTCCTGAGATGAATGATGAGTGTGACATCCACATGATTTTCCAACCCAGGAACCTGGGGGTTACCCTTGGCTCTTCTTTCCTTTCCCTCACACATGTAACCAGTCACAAAATATTTTTGCTGCCAACTCTTTCATATCTTTCAAGTCCATTTACTGTTTACATCCCCACTGCTACTACCATTGTCCAAGCCATTATCAGCTCTCATCTGGCAAACTGCCACGGCTTCCAAACTGTTTTGTTTTGTTTTTTTGCTTACTTCCCTTTTAGTCTGTTTCCTACACTGTGGTTAGCATAATCTTTTTTAAAAAGGAAATCTCAAACCTCTCAATGATTTCCCATTGCTTCAAGGATTGCCTAGTGAGTTCAGATGGCTTAACATGGCTTGGAAGATCATTAGTAACCTTGCTTCTCCCTCTGTGCCTTCTCCTTCTTTATTCTGTATTTCAGCAATAGTTGGTTAACAAATGTTAATTAATTGTCTCCTAGGTGCCGAGCCCTGTGTTAAGTGCTAGGATATAGTACTGTCCTTATCCTCATCAGTATTGAACATCTGTTTGTTAGTACCAACAAGAAGTCATTCTCTTGTTCCCTTCCCAGCTTTGCACATACTCTTTCCTCTACCTGGAACATATTTTGTTTTCCTACTCACTGTTACTTTTCCTTTAGCTCAGGAATTAGCTAACTATGGCCCAGAAGCCAAATCCAGCTCACTGCCTCTGTTTGTCAATAAACTTTTTTTTGGGAACATAGCCACTCTCATTCCTTTATGTATTATGTGTGGCTGCTTTCACACTACAGTGGCAGAGTTAAACAGTTGCAACAAAGGCCATATGCTCCAGAAGCCTACATTGTTTACTGTGTGGGCCTTTTATAGGAAAAGTTTGCTAACCCTTTAAATATTAGTTTACTCATCACTTACACTAGCTTAGGTGACCCACTCTGTGCTTTCATCATCAAAAATGGTTTTTCACACTACTTGCCTAAAAGCTCTTTGAAAGCAGGGGCCATGTCAGTCTTGCTTATGTATATTCCCAGCTCTTAGTTCCTAGCATATATTAGGCATGCATAGTAATCCAAATAAATATTTGGATGAATGAATAAAAGTACCTTCATAAAGCATTTCATTCAATGAAAATTCTCAAACCATTAATGTCTTTTAATAGTTTAATTTTTTTCTTAAATATAAACTTTGTTTTTTAGAGGTAAACAAGAAATTGAAAATTTGAAGGAAGAAGTGGAGAGTCTTAATTCTTTGATTAATGACCTACAAAAAGACATCGAAGGCAGTAGGAAAAGAGAATCTGAGCTACTACTGTTTACAGAAAAGCTCACTAGTAAGAATGCACAACTTCAATCTGAATCCAATTCTTTGCAGTCACAGTTTGATAAACTTTCCTGTAGTGAAAGTCAGTTACAAAGCCAATGTGAACACATGAAACAGACAAATATTAATTTGGTAAGTATAAGTGTACATTTAACTTTTAAAGCAACATAGCAAGAAGCACAAATTAAATTTCCCTAAAAGCATAAACTTAATGGTAGTTGATTAAACTCTTTTTTTTTGGCACTGACTTTCTGATAATTTCAAATCCTATGAGAAATGTCAGTTTTTCCTTTCAACTTATGCAGTTTATAATAAAAATGTTTCCCTAACATGGTTAGGAAGAAATACTTCACTTCTGAAAGTAAGAAAACCAGGGTTTTTGTCATTCCTAACTGGATTTACTATATATTTCTTAAAAGGGCTTTAAATTTCTATATTTTTATAGCTTAAAAATGGTTTAATATTTCCAAGTAGTGAGAGTATCTTCAGGTTACTCATAAAAATTATTTGAGACTTTAGTCCAGACATAGAGACCTGAAAAAAAAAATACAGAGACCTGTATCACATGTTGTTTTACATGTATAGAATGGCAGATGCATTAATATATCCCCCTGCGTTACTGTATAAAGAATTTGAGGAGCTCAGTAAACAAAACCTGATAAGGAGTGATGACAGAAGAATTTACTGTGAAAGACCTTGTATTTTTAAGGTTTTAAACTGTGAGCAGTAATTGAAACAGATATTAAAGTTGGTATTTTTTATCGTATTTAATATTTAGGAAAGTAGATTGTTAAAAGAAGAAGAACTGCGAAAAGAGGAAGTCCAGACTCTGCAAGCTGAACTCACTTGTAGACAAACTGAAGTTAAAGCATTGAGTACCCAGGTTGAAGAATTAAAAGATGAGTTAGTAACTCAAAGACGTAAACATGCCTCTAGTGTCAAGGATCTTACCAAACAACTTCAGCAAGGTATAAAATTCTTCTACACTTAGACCTTGAATGTTTTTGTTTCTTCTCATTGTTAAGGATTTACAGAAAAAATATATTTTACTTCAGTTTCTCCCACATTGATTAGAGCTGTATGTTCTTTTTAATGTATTAATGTTAATAAACCACATGGCTGACCTTCTTGTAGTTCCATGAATAGTTTATAGCATGTTCTATGTTAAAAGACATTTATTCACAGAACCATGAAATGTAATAATTGGGAAAGTACCTTACCAGGGCAGTAGTGTCTAGACTTTGTTGATCACGTACTGCTGTCAATAAAAAAGTATTTAAGTATTTGTTCTCCAATTTGTAACTAGTTATTTGTAAATTTTAAACATGTATTACTCTAGTTTATGCACATTAGAAAAACATGAAAAATACAAATTTAAAAAGATTAGATTAAATATAAGTATAAATAGAGTTCTGATATTTTCTCCCTACCCTTGTCTGTGAGTTGTTTTGTGCAGCATCTAGGGTACCTGCCCCCACCTTGTAGACCTCCCACTTAGAAATCATTGAACCCTCACCCTTAATCTTAGGGGAAACAGATCCAGAAAGGTTATAAATTACCTGAACACAACAATTAACATCTAGAACTGGAACCCAGATTTCTTACATTTAAAAATTCATACAAATTGGGAGTCTGTGCTATGTGATTGGATACAAAGATGAATAAGAGATGTATTCTGACATCCTATTCTCTACTATTCCCCACTGCTTTATTTGTATTAAAATAGGGTGAAATATAGTAATATGGTAAAAGAGACTTAGCATTTACTTAATATAAATATATTCAGATATTTGCCGTAAGAATTTAGTTTGTTTTCATAGATATGATTGAAGGGAAATTTGGGGGAAATTTTTGGTACTGTAGAGCTCCTCGAAATCTTTCAGGACTCCAAAAGTTAGGTTCTGTGTACCTAAGTGATGCCAGTATCAGTTGTTATCATAATGTTGTTTCCATATGTTTTGTATATGACCTGTACATTTCTAGATGTCATTTTATATGAATGACCCTACAGCCCTCCTTTCGAAAGTACATATTCAAGAAATTTCTCTTGTTGTTTATGCCATTTTGGCCTAAGTGATTTTAGCGATTAAAATCAGAGATAGTGGGGGCCAATGGTCATGACAGTTGTCACAAGTAATCCTTTCTTTTTCCTGCAGCACGAAGAAAGTTAGATCAGGTTGAGAATGGAAGCTATGATAAAGAAGTCAGCAGCATGGGAAGTCGTTCTAGTTCATCAGGTGAAAAACTAATGGTTTTACAGTTGTTTTTTAGTGATTGATTATAAAAAGAAATAGCATTTTTCGGGAATTCCCTGGTGGTCCAGTGGTTAGGGCTCTGTGCTTTCACTACCGAGGGTGCGGGTTCAATCCCTGGTCAGGGAACTAAGATCCCACAAGCCGCAGCACAGCCAAAAAAAAAAGGAAAAGAAATAGGATTTTTTGTTTTAAAAAGTATCGATATGCTTTTCTTTAATTTTGAATTATAAAAAGTAGTAGTTGTACATAATTATGTTGTAAAAAATATTTCCAGTTAAATGTTTAAGTTTAATCATTAGACAGGGTTTCAAGTTTGTCATGGGGTTCTATACCATCTGTCTCCCTACCTCCTTTTCCTTACCTGCTTCTTTATTCTGTGCAACAGTTTACTCTTCCATTTTAAAATTCAGATTTGTATCCATCTATAGAGAGATTTGGTATAGTATGCTCTTTCTTTTTCTTTTAATTTTATATTACTTTTAACACCTGAGAGCTAATGAAATGGTCATCATTATATATCAGATTTTATATATATATATGTGTGTGTGTGTGTGTGTTTGCGTTTGTGTGTCCTGGAATGCCAGGAACCGTGCTAAATGTTTTAAACATATCATTTACTCACAGAACAGCCATGTGAAATAAGTGTTGTATTCCCATTTTACAGATGGGGAAACTTAAGATTCGTAGTGTTTGCATGACTTTTCCAAAATCCACAGTAACAGAACTCTCAGGCTCTTGAGTCTGCACGCCACTACATTATACTGCCTCCCAGGAGTTGCACATTAGGGGAAAAAACATCATCAACTGTTACAATAGTGGGAAAATTGTGTAGTAGAAAGAACATGGGTTTGAGGTTACACATGGGTATTTAGATCCCAGCTCTACCATTTATTTGTGCATGACCTTGGATAAGATATATTACTTGTCTTAAATCTACACAATAGGGTTGGGAAAAAAATGTGTCTTTGTAGGTTAAAAAGGATTAGAAATTCTTCTCAGATGATATTGGTAAAAATAATAGCTAACATTTACTTAGTGCATACTATATATGCTGTTCATGCACTTCAGACATGTTAACTAATTTAAATGAGGATAACAGTCCTATGAGGCAAATCATATTATGATTCACATTTTGAGATGAAGTGACCTTGATACAGAGAGTTAACTTGTCCAAAGTCACACAGCTAGAAAGTGGAGAAGTAAGATTTGAACCTAGGCAGACTGGCTCCAGAGCTTAACCCACTGGCTATATTCTGTCTTCTGTCTTTATCTGTGTCTGTCTCAGTTTAATTTTGGTGTCACTTCAGACTTGTTTTTCTGACTTTTCTGGAGTTTCTCGTTTCTCTATTGCACTTACTCATTCTATTCCTGAGAGACATACTAGACCCTTCTTCCTTTCCTTCCTTCCTCCCTTCCTCCCTCTCCTCCCTCCCTTCCTCCCTTCCTTATTTATGGCTGCGTTGGGTCTTCATTTTTGCGCACAGGCTTTCTCTAGTTGCGGTGAGTAGGGGCTACTCATTGTTGTGGTGCACTGGCTTCTCATTGTGGTGGCTTCTCTTGTTGCGGAGCACAGGCTCTAGGCGCGCGGGCTTCAGTAGTTTTGGTGCACAGGCTTAGTTGCTCTGCGGCCTGTGGGATCTTCCCGGACCAGGGCTTGAACCCATGTCCCCTGCGTTGGCAGGCAGATTCTTAACCACTGCGCCACCAGGGAAGCCCTAGATCCTTCTTTCTATCATCAATGTATTCAGAAACAAGAACTCAGGTCAGGTATGACTTGTGTTCTGTATCCAACTCTGTTAAATTGAATATATGAAAATGATAATAGAAGAAATAATATATGAGATTAGAGTTGACTCCAGACTAAGTACAATAAGTGGATTTTGTTTGTCTTCAGGGTCCCTCAATGCTCGAAGCAGTGCAGAAGATCGATCTCCAGAAAATACTGGGTCGTCAGTAGCTGTGGATAACTTTCCAGAAGTAGACAAGGCCATGCTGATTGAGAGGATAGTAAGGCTGCAAAAGGCACATGCTCGGAAAAATGAAAAGATAGAATTTATGGAGGATCACATCAAACAACTGGTGGAAGAAATTAGGAAAAAAACAAAGTATGTATTATTATGGTACTGTAATCTGTGTTCAAAATACCATTATTCACATGGTAAAGTTATTGTGTTCAAAATTAATCATATCAAGAGCCTTTCTTTCAAAAAATAGTTCTTAAAACTAAAGTCATTCGGTTCCCAATCTTTTGTTGATCACTTATTTATGTTCTAGGTTTTGGGACTACAGACATGAAAGAAAACACAGGTCTTTCCTTTAAGGTGATACAGAGTTCAGTAGTCACTGATTTTTTAAGATACTAAAATACCTTTGGACTTAAAAACAGTGCTCTACTTAGCTTTTTATTTTCAAGACGGTGGTTTTAAGAGATAATGGGGTTGTGGATTATCATTCCTGTTGGGCAGGACATAGTGAGATATTATTGGGCATCTACTAAATATAGTAGAGAAATATAAATATAAGGCACTGTGCCTGTGACTTAATATCTCATTGATTTCTTAAAACTACCCAGGGAGAGAATGAGTCCTCTAGTTCAGGGGTCCCCAACACCCGGTAATGCAAGCTCCCCATCGCTCGCATTACTACCTGAACCAGCCCACCCCACCCCCCCAGGCCGTGGAAGAATTGTCTTGCACGAAACTGGTCCCTGGTGCCAAAAAGGTTGGGGACCACTGTGTCTAATTTGACAGGTTAATTAACTGGGGCTCAGGTCAAATTACTAAATGTTCCAGACTCACCACTCATCCTGTAAGTGACAGACCAAGAGTTGGAAATCCAAACCCAGCTCTGACTGACTCCAGAGCCTGTGCTGGGCCAAATTCCTCTCACAGATACCATATTCATTTAAGTAATATTGTGGGTCTTTACCCATGACTTAAAAATTTTTATTTTGAAATAATTTTAGACTTAGAGAAAAATTTGCCCATGACTTTTAAACGAAAAAGAGTAAGACACAGTTTTAAGTTTAATGACAGGAAAATAGAAAATATTAACTGAAACTGGAACAATAAATTGCTCACATATTTTGATTTAAAGTAATAAGGAAAAAATAGAAAAGCAATGTTTATGTATCTTTAATCTAAATACCGTGTTAGAACAAAAATGGGATTAAGAAACCATCTGAATAAGGAAAACCCCTTTATTTTCTAATATAGTTCTGTTATTAACTAATAGATAATTACTTTATGCTAATCATCTTTAAGCTTATGATTACTCGACTTTTGCAAGTTACAGTGTTTGTAATTCTGCAAGGCCATAACTGATAGTGTCGTTTTATTTTGCAGAATAATTCAGAGTTACATTTTACGAGAAGAATCAGGCACACTTTCTTCAGAGGCATCTGATTTTAACAAAGTCCATTTAAGTAGACGGGGTGGCATCATGGCTTCTTTGTACACATCCCATCCAGCTGATAGTGGATTAACATTGGAACTCTCTTTGGAGATCAACCGAAAACTACAGGCTGTTTTGGAGGATACGTTATTGAAAAATATTACTTTGAAGGTATTTGTATTTCTCATTCACTTACCAACCAATAAACATGGCAAAAATGGTGCCTCTTTCATAGTTCGATCCAACACATGGATGGACTATTTCTGTAATGCAGGGTAGCCATTTTTTCCATAGATAAAATTTTGTGTTTTTCTCTTTTTGAAAAGTACAATTTTTAAAATTAGCAGGAAAGAAAGAAACAGCAAGAAAATCAGTTTAGCTGTTGGATAGACGCTAAGATGAGTCATTTACTGAGTCATTTACTTTGCAATGGGTGGCCTTTGACATATATTACAATTAGTTATAATTGATTACTGAGACTTTAAGATTGAGGCATTTATTTTCTAATGTATTCCAGCTTTATTTTATTTTTTGCAGCTATTATCTGACCCAGTTATTCTATCTGTGCTGTTTGGGCCTTGATGGTTAGTAATGGATTTAAAAAATAATTTTTTTAATCTGGTAATATTTTTAGGCACTAAAATTTGCTATAGCTTCAGTAAAAAGAGTGTCTGACTCTGAAGTGTACAGGATTACTTTACTGAAAACAGCCGTGTGCCTAGTTTATCTCACATGGCATTTAAGACTGTCACCGTTTCAGTTCAGAATTTAGGCAAAAATAGTTCAAACTGAATCTTTTTACTTATTATACTTAGTAGTTCTGTTTTTTTTCCCCTCTTTTTCCAATTGTTAAAGGAAAATCTGCAAACACTTGGAACAGAAATAGAACGTCTTATTAAACACCAGCATGAGCTAGAACAGAGGACGAAGAAAACCTAACACAAAGTTCTTCCTCAGTAAACAGACAAAAGCTACACAAGGAGCAGGTGCCATTGCCCAGTATTGTTGGAAACTTTTCCCTGCTTTGTGTGTCAGCCAGTAAAAAATTTGTTTTGCTTCATCTGTATAAAAAAGTACCTTTTTACAATACAAATGCATTGCTGTGTATACTGTAAGAATGTAAGCTTTGATGAAACTTGTTTTTGTGTGGTGACAGCCTGTCATTGAATCAGAACAACTTATTTAATTTGCTGATAGTCATATGAAGTGCTGAACATTATGACAAGGGCTTTTGAAAACCCCTTCTCCATACTTCTTCCCTTTAAAATATATAATGTCAAAAATGATTTCACTTTTTAAAATTATGCATGAAAGGACAGGTGTTAATCATTCAGTAATATGCTATTTCTCCAACATGAAGAAAACTAAAGAAGTGATAAAAACTCGTTTTGACATTCTAATATAACATTTGCTTGTGTGTTAGGGATGCCAGTGAGTTCTTAAACCATTTGATTTTAATGGAAGCTAATAGGAAAGCTAGCTTTTGGTAACTAGCAATGATCAGGTATTGTATGCCCTGTCAGGTTTCCTTATTTGTGCTAGGTACATTTTTTTCAGATTCGAATTGAGTTAATAGTTGAGTTTTTTAAATCTCCAGTTACATAAAATATGATTTTAAATAACCTGCTCATTTAGAGAATTCCTGTGGACTTCAGTTATTTTTTAAAATGTGAAATGGATTAGTCTCATTAGAACAGAGAGATGAATAATGAATTCTTTGAAACTGAAATACTTTAGTTTTACTGACATCAAGTATAAAGATAAATTTAAGATATTTATAAAGAACCAGTTCCCAAGAGAATCCAGCATATGGCACTGTTAACCATTTTATCTGTGCACCATTCTTTACTGTTGGTATAATTATATATTATAGTGAGGTGATCTTACAGTCCCCAGATATGATGTGTTTGGTATATTTATTTAAAATACAAAATAATTACATCTCCGTAGCCAAAGGAATTTTAGAACCAAATTTATGTATCCTGTTGGATTTTTACAATATTTATGATGTACACTTAAATGTTGACAGTCATAGTATCAGTATTTCTGTCATTGAATTTTTTTCTCACCTCTTATAATTTCTCACTTATTTTAATTTCTGTGTGTGGTTTTTCACATTTCATTATATTCAGATAATTTCTGTAGTAGATACCTTGGCACATACACAGGTGTTGCAGCAAGCCTCATTTTCGTTTTGGATTTTCGCAACCTTCTTTCTCCCCTTAAGAGAAGTAAGCTTTGCGGTGATGGATTAAAAGCCTTTAAAGAATTGTGTGGCTTTAAAAGTTGGGCGGGGCTTATGGTGGCAATTTCCCTTTAATGTGTTTTAACTTTTTTTTAAAATCAACATTGCTTTAAAAGATCAGTTACTAAGGATTAGATAATTCAATGCAGCATTTTTTCTGTATATTGAGTTATATGTTGTCATCCAAAAACAAAATCTTTTCACTTCAGAATGGAAATACAAGTCCAGAAACATTTTATATTTAAAATAGCTATAAAAGTTTTAACCTTACCATAATGTATCTTGTTCTTTTTACCAGTGATAATTTATCAAAATAAAGAAATGAGGGTAAGTGCAATCACATCTGAATTATTTTCGTAGTTGTTTTTGACAATACTATTGATACTCCCAAAGACTATTTAGAGTAGTCAACATAACTAAATTTTTACAGCTTCTTATGTGATATAGATTCATACACTACAGTATTTGTTTTTTTCCTCCCAAGACACAAATTTATTAATGGAGACCAAATAGTGGTCAGAACCATAGTATTCTATGTCTATACACCTTAAAAATATATATACATTTTTTGCATACATATATTACATATGAAAATGAAACATTCCAATATTAACATTTGTGCCAGCATTCATTTAGAGAAGTTTAATGGTTAAACAATTTTAGAAGAATGTAATTATAAACCATATTTTGACTTATTATTACTTTTCGCACCCATAAATGTATGGAACTGTGGAAAACTTGAAGAAAATGCTTTATTTTCCTTTTGCTCTTTAGTTTCTACTATATCCTTTTGTATATGGATCAGGACTGAGCAAAGTGTGTACAAAAATGTGCATTTATCAGCTCCCTCTCTCTAAACTGATTCACAAACAGATTCTGATGTAAGCATTTAGAGGGCCTTCTACCCTTACTGTACTGAATATATGGAGAGAAGAATGGGGTGTCTAGAAAAGGAAAATAGTCTGGATAAACTTGAGATCTAGGAGAAATTTTGTTTTATGTGTTTATTATTAATTGAACACATCAAATGCTGTTTTTGTTAGCACTATTTTGGTTTCTTTGAGCAGGAAGTGATTTTTGTGTGTGTGTGTATATATATGTATACACTTCACTAGGTTTTAATTTTAAAGTGAATACTTGCTGTGACTCCCTTTTTCCCATACCACTTCAAACGTTAGCCTGATAAGTTTTAAGGATTGAAAATGGTGGGTTTGGGCAGAAGAATGAGTTTAAACTTTAGTGGTTTTTTTTTTTTTTTTAAACTTTCTATCCATAACCATTTAAAGCAGATTATCTTGAAATTAAATTTTGTCAGGCTACCAACATGTTATTTATTCATGTAATAAACACAGTTATTAGAAACCTCTTATTGCCAGGCACCATACAGGGTATCATCATTATACTGATAGACCAGACAGGGCAATTCCTGTCTTTACGGAGCTTATGGTCTAGTGAAAACAGCTGGGAGGCAGTAGGAGCAGCTCTTTAAGCCTCTGCAGCTCACAACCAGCCCCTGTTGGAAGAGGGTTAATTCACTTGTGCAAGTATGTGACCCAGAAGTCTCACTCTGGCGTGAAGCTTTGGGAAATGAATCCTTGCTGAGGTACACTGAGAGCAGATTGCTGTTTTCGTGGTGGTTCTGCACATTCCTAACTTTTTTTCACAGCTTGATGTTTAATTATTCTTTAAGAAGAAGGAAAAAAAAATCCAAAGACTATAAAATGGTATTTGATTTTTGCCATTTTAGTAAATTATTAATGTCTCCTTGATGCTCATAAAGATGAATCTAATCACATTGTCATGCATATTTCCAAACTTTGTTTTACAGTATACTCTAAAGACTTTTACATATAATTTTAGGCCAAGATTTACCAGTAGAAGGAAAAAAGCACTAGAAACCATTAATATTGTAAATGTTATATATGCTACCGTGGTGAAAATATTTTTATCAATCATGTTATTCCATATCATTAATTTGCCTTATGGATGCTGAGTCCAGTGGTCTATCTTCCAGTAACCTTTTTAAAACAAAACAATTCTTTTTTGACACTAAGATTGTTAATTTTTAACACCAGTTGGTGGCACTAGAAACCTGAAAATTTTCAAGGCTGAACAAGAGAAGATAATCAAAAGAGAATCCAAACAAAGAATTTTCAGGGAAATAAATGAGAAATATAATTGTATATTAAAGATGTATTTTTCTTCTGGAATGAAATTCTTTTTTAAAATGCATATGGCTGTCCATTTTGACTATGATGAAACTTGTTTACCTTCCAAAGTTCATATATATATATATGTGTGCATTGTACAGATAATCTTTAGTTTGATTATACTGTTCATTTTGTAAATATGTTTCTGTATAAAATGAATCTTTTCAAGAGAATTTTATGTATATATTGTACTTATTAAATAGGTAATGCCTATTTACCAAGTTGTATTTTACTGGCATCTTTGATTATTTATTTACGCACACCACTTGCTAACAGACTGATTCTCCAGACTTGGCAAAACCTGATTCAGATTGCTTGAATTTTCTTTTTTAAACCAGATTAAGAATTTTTGCTTTCCATTTTTGTCTTTACTGATTACCATTAAAAGTCAGTGAACAATAGTAAGCAAATTGAATGCCACGTTGTATTTTAAATTTTTGTTTAAATTATTGATAGCAAAATTTGGCCTTTTATAAAAGGCCTTTTATACATGCCTATGTGAAAATTTCTCATTGAACTTGACAAGCCAGTAATAAATTCAGATTTTCCACAAAATTATGGAACTTACTTGCCCAAATTATCCAGCTTTAACAATAAAGATCTAATACGTTCAATAAAAAGATATTGAAATGGCATTAATTTCATGAAGGTAACGTGTATGATGGATATTTCACATCACAATGTGTTGTTTTCCATTTCTCTTAACAGTTCAAGTACACAGATTATGCAACATTCCTTAAAGAGTTTACTATTGGAAAGAATCCCCTGAAATCAGGATCCTTGGAATAAAGGTAAAATTAATAGAATAGAGGAAGCTTTCCTGACATCCTTAATAGTCTGCGTTCGGCGGCTTGTAGATTTGTTTGCAAGAGAAAGGAATATATAAAAGAAGAGGGTGAGTTATTGGAAGAGTATTGGCTTACGGTTCTTAACTTCAGTGTGACCCGCAGTCATAAAAGACCGTTCCAACAAACTTAAATCCAAGTCTGTTTTTTCTTAATAAAGTTTGCTTCAATCAATGAGTGTAGAATGAATGCGCACTTCTTCAGGACCAGCAACTTGGGAGGATGCCTCCGGCTGACCAGTGCTAATGCTGGTTTAATGATTCTGAGAACAGTGTGACCAGACTTGATGTCCCTGCCCCTGCAGAGATGCACCATTAATTCCTAAGTTACATTTGAGACTTGATTCTTATTTTTTAAAAGAAGCATCCACTTAAGTAGTTTTCTATTTCTGAGGAATTTTCAGCCTTTAAATTGTCCAAAGGCCATACTTCTTGCCAGTCAGACTTGACAGTCTGCCCCCTAATTGTACTTCAAAAAAAAGGATACGATGTTAGACCTGAGAGGAAAATCTCTACCATTTAACCCAGTGCAAAAAGAGTTCTATTGAAAGTTTAGGATTCACTGAAATAAGAAAACTTAGCTTGTTGATAGTCAACTTCTAGTTACATTTACTTGGGAACTATATTAAATACTAGAATGGCTTTCCACATCATCCATTTCACTGTGTAGTTTTTGCTTTTAATAACTAATTAGAGGCCCAAGGGCAGGAAATTGTGTGTATGTGTTTTCAGCATCCTTATGCTTTACTTGTTCCAAGAAATAGCAGTTAAACCTGCCACAGTAGCTTTTGTTTCTTTGGCAGTTTCTTCTTCATGAAGTCTGACCAGGGAAGATACCCCCAAATGCCCACTGCCTCTGATGCCCTTGATCTAGTCTGCCCGCCCGCATGAAACACTTTCAGCTCTATTCCCACCAGAGCCCCCATAGATCCTATCTCCCCCAAAATACAGGTCCCTAGGAGTCCATGCTAACGGAGGCTGTTGCTTTGGGCTCTCAACTGGCTTCTTCCTGGATTTTGTGTTTTGTTTTTGGGTTAATTTGGGGCAAGCCTGGAGGGGTTGGAAGGAGACCCTGCTGGGACTTGCAGGCCGAGAAGAGTCTGTTCCTGGCTTTCCTAACTGAAATTCAGAACCCACTTTCTTATAGAAATCGTATTTTGAAACAGTGACTGACTAAGTCTTATCAAAATTTATGAGTAAAAAGGCTTTGTGTGCTTGCCTGTAACATTTATTACCTTTTTTCTTTATGTGGTTAAATGCCTTCTAAGCTCCAAGGCACCAACTTTCAAAAAAAGTTAAAGCAGAGGCTTGGAAGCATAACTTCATGGCAGAACGGTGCTCCACATGCTCAAGCCCCAGGTGCCTTCTGAGAAATTGCGTGATCCAACATCACAGTCTCACAAAGGTGTTCTGAAGTTTAAGCAGTCTATCTGAGTAACCTGTTTGCAAAGTGCATACTCTGAAGCACAAATGTTGCTGATGGCTTTTAGAGATTGCACTCTACCTGCAGGCATGACGTCGCTCCATTTCAGTAACAGCTTTGGGATAAAGCGGAAGAGGACCTTTCCTTTTGTCTTTGCCCACACCTGCTGCCTCCCCCAACACACAACTTATACACACCCAAAACAACAACCAGAACTCTACCTGTGCAGAGCTGGTTTGGCTGTCTCTGAGTTTCCAGCCTTCATGGATTCCTTCAGCATCCTGCTTGGATGGGCTTTTATTTACCAAGTCAGTCAAGTGAGGAAGAGATTAAAGGGAAAAGAGAAAGTTCAGCGACATTCCTTGTCATGTTCAGTTCCTTGTCAAATTACTGTTTCGCTGGTGGAAGTGCTCCATGTCAGAGACGGGCTTGCCTGTGCTGTGGATGATGTACTGCAGGAGGCAAGACCCATGTAACGTGGCTGTTTAGAGAGGATGTTCCATGGTGATTCCTGATCTTACCTTGTACCTTTTTGTAGTTATAAGTCGAACTAGAGATGTACCAGCTTGACATATGTGTATGTATTTTTTTTGTTGAACGAGGGGATTCCAGAGAGTTAAACACTGAAGTCCTAGTAGAAATTAACTTTGTGTGATTGTGTGTTGGGGGCATGGAGTAGGGGTGCAGGGTTAAAGGACTGTTTCAGTTTTTAAAAGAATTTATTAATGTATTATGTAATTTAAAGTTGACTTCTATTAAAGCTTCCAAAAAAAGAAAAAACGCCAGTCAATCCTAGGAAACAGAGTATACTGAAATGTTTTTCTAGATTAACCTCTGTCTTAAATGCTCATTAACAGGTAAATAGGTGTCATATTGTATTGCAGGCTGTGGAGATGAGAAGCAGAGACCTTATCAGGTTTGGGGGGATGGGTAGAGTTGGGGTAAGGACCAAGTTCAAGTGAAGGTGAGGTCTGCAGTGATGGCCTGAGGGCCATGGAGCTCATGGTCTGATACAGCTGGCTACATGATCCATCCCCCAATGAAGTTAAAAGCCCCTCTGATTGGTTCTGGACACTTGTCAGTATAAGAAAAGTAGCTACATAAATGAACATGGTTTGTCCTGCGAGGTGCTCTAATGTGTTTTAGGAGTTTACCCAATGCTGTATTTACTTAACACAGTAGCATTTAGAACCTAGTCTCTCTGGTCAGAAATAAATCAAATACAATGTACTGTATTGCTTTTGCATTTTGAGAACGTTTGTTTTCCCTTTGAAATGATAAGGAACACAGCTAAAGGACAAACATATCAAGGCAGGGGCAGGGAACAAATACTAATTAACTGCTTTGAGGGAGGCTCTGACAACCGTATGAGGTAGGAAACAGGTGCACAGTAGTTCTGAGGATCTTCTTGCTAGGGATTTGTTGAGCTGGAATTTGAACCCGGTTTTGGGGTGCCTTTCACTATCCTCTGCTGCCTCCCAAAAGTCAAAAGTACTGATACTTCAGTGAGTGGGTTGAAGTCATATTTAGATTCTTTTTCTTTGCACTAATATGTTTTAAACAAAAGACCAATAATCTATTAAAGAAGATGGATGTGCAAGTTTGTGTGATTTAGCAAACTCTTAGTTGGAGACTTGGTGCCCCTCTTTTCTTCCTCTTTCTGATTGTCTTTTGACTAAGCTCTTCCTCTAACTGCAATCAGAGAAGAACAGAAATAAAATCAGTCATTTTGTTCCCTTTTAAACTCAGTAAAGATTTACAGGGGACTCACAGTTGATAGATGATATTATAATTTTCTTGACAGTCTGGGCAATGAATAGGTGTTCCTTAAGCTTCTGAATTACCTACGGGTATACCTTTTCATGCTGCCCTGTTGGTGACTGTAACCGAGCCTCCCTTCCCTGCCCCATCTCCATCTAAGGAACCAGAGAACGCTGAGGGCTGTAAAATGATCTGGACATGGACTTGGACAACCCTGCCCCGCCACTGATTGTGAAACCTTAAACACGTCACTTTACCACTTTGAGCTTCAGTTTTCTCACCTGTAAAATGGGGATGATAAAACATTTTTCTGAGGACTAAATAGGATACTGAATGCGGAAGAAC
This sequence comes from Balaenoptera musculus, assembly GCF_009873245.2. Lineage (NCBI taxonomy): Eukaryota > Metazoa > Chordata > Mammalia > Artiodactyla > Balaenopteridae > Balaenoptera > Balaenoptera musculus. The sequence goes on from NC_045800.1 coordinate 16,390,971, forward strand.
TTTGTAAACTGCAGAGCTCTGAGATGTGGACATATAAGCTAAGTCTTTAAAAATAAAGGGGTAATTCCTGTTTTTTTTTTTAAAAACTATTATTCAAATTGTTGAAGGATGCATATATATGTGGATTATAAAAATTGTTGCTTTAATAGAATAACCTTTACAACAAAGTGAAAAAATACTGTTATATATACAACTATGTGTTTATGTAAAGGAGAAGTTCTGATTGGATACATAGACTCAACAGTGGCTTCCCCTGAGGAGTGATTGATATACTTTCATATTTCACTTTAAATTCTTGTTTCCAAAATATTTTTCAATGAGTATGTACTCTTTTTTGCTATAGTTGACTTTTAAAATTGTATTCTAAGAATCATATCACATGCTGGTACCATAGGAGTGCATAGTAAGAGAAAGGGAGGGGGGAGGGGTGGAGATTATACACACACACACACACATAGTTACTATCTGGAAAGATCCTATTGTTCAATTTTCTTTTGCAAAAGATTGAGTTTGGAAAGAGGTAGGAGAAGGTGATATATTGCCAATGTTCATTTGAGCAGCATTCCCTGAGAAGATCTGTAATTCAATTCTTGCTTCAGACCTTTGTGCAACCTACAGACACCTGCAGCCTGATGCCATTTCTGAAGGTGGGATGGCGGGTTCGGCGGCCGCATGATGAACATAAGTAACGAGAAGAATGCAAGTTACTCATTTTCGAGCCAACCCCATCCTCTTGTGCACAGCCACTGAGGTGTCAGCAGGGGGAGTGTTTAGACGGCTGGAGCTTTAAAATTAACACTTGTTTGACATTGTCACATAGACTTTGTCCCGAGGGCCTGGTTCTACTGTGAACATACTGTGGGTGTTTCACCCTTTTGTAGGAAGGAGGAAGGAAAGTGAAAAAAAGCGCTGTGGGGCTTAGAATTTTGCTAATACCAGCCAAAGGGAGGTGTTCACATGACTTGCCTCCTGTAGCCCCTGGAGGTCAGGAGGTCTAACCCGGGTTCCGATTCCAGCCACCCCCTAGCTAACACACAAGCACTGGTGGGCTGTTGAAGATAGGAAGGCAGACGGTTAGCTGGCATCTAACCACGTGCTACCCCTGCCACGTGGTTGGCACTCATTCTCTTAGTTTAAGAAAGCTCCATTGTCAATATTTCGTTTAGGTTCTGTGGTGCTTTCAAAGCAATATAGATAACTCAAGCACTGCTCCTGACTCAATGTGTGTTTTGATAGAACTCAAGCTCTGTTTGCTGCCACTAAGACTCAGTCATTACGCTAAGCAAGATACACATGTAAAATAAATTGTCCATCCTTTTCTAGAATTTCTGCCTGCTTTTGGATTAATTCGTTTGTATGATTCAATTATATCTCCAGTACTGGCTTAGGAGTTAACCCTTTTTTTAAAAATGTCTTGGTGGTTACCCTGGGGTTTACAAAATATCTTAAAAATATGAAATGCTTCACTTATTGGTGAGTCATCACTGTGCAGGGGCCATGTGAATCTCTGTGATGGATGCAAATTTACAACACGTGCTGCTGAAGCAAGCACCTTTTCTAGATTTTCTTCTGCCTGTTTTAGGGTTGGATGATGAGAAGCAAAGACCGCAGGGCTCTGTGGAACCGCAGGTCTGAGAGATGAAGGAAGGCTCAAGAGAGAGCATCCAAGCCCGAGTGACCAGACTTTCAGGTCCTACAGGCTAGTAAAATTTCAAAAACAAAATTCTGAGCTTGCAGACTTTTATTTTGCTAAGTGAGAATCAAAAAGAACTGCAATTTATCACCATAATTTCATGAAAGACAGGATGTTTTAACACTTTTCAAAAAAGGCTGAAAGATTCCACTTTTCAACTGCATGAGTTTAGTTCTGCAAAATGCTCTATTTGTTTTCTTCCTTCAGTGGAGCCTGGTATTTGAAAACCAATGATTCACTTCAGTCACTCATTATAAGATGAGGGAAAAGGCTCATGGGAGGAAGTGATCTGCCTGAGGTCACACCTCATCAGGCTTTTCTTTGCTCCAGAGGCACTGATGACCCTGATAGTGCCCCAAACAGTTAATACCAATACCTTATGGTTCTACAGGTCCTTGGAACCAAATGAGTTAAGGAAGCTCTGAAGATGGAAGTTGTGTGGGTTATTGACTTATTGCCTCTCAGGTCCAAATGCACTCCGAAATATCTGCCCCATGATCAACAAGAGAATTCCTTTAACCATCTCTCCTTTAAAGTAAGCATGGTGTTAACCTTCCTCGGCAGAGAGCAATTACAGGAGGAAGAAGTTTCTGGAAGTTGCTGGCAGGGGCTGGGTGTCAGCCTTGTGCATGAGAGGACATCCAGTGGAGCCTGCCCCAGGCATCCCTCTGCAACTTTGCAGCACTTTATGATAACCTTTGCATGGCCTTCTCGATATGGAAACCAAAGCCCCTGCACGGCTACACAAAGTTACATGTGGTCCAGAGAGTCACACACAAAATAGCCCGTGCACGTCCGCACCACTGGTTGCTGACCACCTGCTCCCCTGCTGGCACTCCTACCTATTGTTTGCCAAGCAGCTCCAGACCAGCTCCATCCTGGCCAAACCAGCTAACACCTCTGCTACCCAATGGGCTGAACCACACCTTCTCCAGCGCGGTCTGAACCCCTTCCAAGTTTGTGCTTCCTTGGGTTCTCTCCCTCAGCCAAAGGTATCATATAGAATTTCCTTATATCTTATAATAACTCTTTTATCACAGTAATTCTTTGTATTAAGCTTTTGTTTAGCATACTGTATTGTTTCTGTGTCCTGACTGGACCCAGACTGCTACTGAAAGTGAGAGTGAAATACGTTTTATGACCTTCTGAAAAGGATTTCCTTCTTTTTTAAGGCTGAATAATATCCCGTTGAATATATATACTACATTTTCTTTATCCATTCGTCTATTGATGGATATTTGGGTTATTTCCATATCTTGGCTTTGTGAATAATGCTGCAATGAACATGGGATGCCGATTTCACTTCCTTTGGATATATACTCGGAAATGGGATTGCTGGATTCTATGGTAGGTCTATTTTTAATTTTTTGAGGAACTTCCATACTGTTTTCCATAGTAGCTGCACCAACTTACATTCCCACCAACAGTGCACAAGTGTTCCCTTTCATCCACATCCTTGCTAATACTTATCTTTTGTCCTTTTATTTTTTTTTTAATTTTTTTTAAAGATTTATTTATTATTTTCTTTTATTTTTTATTTTTGGCTGCATTGGGTCTTGTTGTGACACCCAGGATCTTCGTTGAGTCATGCGGGATCTTTTTGTTGCGGCGTGCGGGCTCTTTGTTTTGGTGCAAGGGCTTCTCTCTAGTTGTGGTGTGTGGGTTTTCTCTCTCTAGTTGTGGCTCACGGGCTCCAGAGCACGTGGGCTCTGTAGTTTGCTGCACGCAGGCTCTCTATTGAGGCATGTGAGCTCAGTAGTTGCGGCGCGAGGGCTTAGTTGCCCCGCAGCATGGGCTTAGTTGCCCCGCAGCATGGGATCTTAGTTCCCTGACCAGGGATCGAACCCAGTCCCCTGCATTGTAAAGTGGATTCGTTACCACTGGACCACCAGGGAAGTCCCTTTTGTCCTTTTAATAAAAGCCTTTCTAACAAGTGTGGGTTGATAGCTCATTGTGGTTTTGATTTGCATTTCCTTGATGATCAGTGATGTTGAGCACCTTTTCATGTACCCATTGGCCTTTTCCATGGCTTCTCAAAGCCCATGTTCTTTCAGCACACCTGGTTCCTAAAAGTCTGGAGGAGGTACCTAACACACTATATATGCTTTAGCTAATAAACATTTCAGTTGGAAAAATAAGTCTGGAAATCGTTATAAATTACTTTAGTGGAAACTGGTGGTATTCAGAAGGCAGTGTAGCACCTCTGCAAGGACTCTGGAGTCCATTTATTCACCCATCAAAGAAATATTTCTCCAGTGCGCATAAATGCCTGGCCCGATCTAGACACAGGGGTACTACAATGAAAGAGCAGGTTTTGTCTGCCGATGCGTAGAGCTTACAAACTACTTGGGAGTAGGAGTGAGGAAGAAAGAGGGCAGAAAGTAAATAAGGGAACAAGATGATTTCCAAATATGGAAACATTTTGAATTCAGAGCTGGGTTCAAATTCTTAACATTGTGACTTTGGGTTTTGGACCTATATCTATCTATATCTGCTCTCTCTGAGCCTCAGTTTTTATACCTGTAAGAACACTTACAACATACATTTGTTGTGAGGATGAAAGGGGTTTATTTTATAAAGCATATAACATGGGCCTTTTAGAATGAGTAATAAGGTGTTATTACTATGAAAAAATGTTACACATTTCTTGCAAAATATCCATAGAAATCTATGCACCTCTTTTTGTTCAGACTTTATTTCTAGGATCTGATTATTCAGCCCTATAGAGAGGAAATATTAGCTAAATTAGTTACTGTGTATAAATCACTTATAATAGTACCTGGCAAATACTAAGTACCATGTATATTTATTAAATGAATAAATTCTACTCTGGATATAGTTCACTGAATCCTCTTCATATCATGAGACCCATCATATAATTTTCCGAACAATCTTATATTGATAATCATGCCCATTGTACTTCAACTCATTCAGCAAAATTTACAAAGCACATGTCCAGTGCTGTTTTAGGTGCTGAGAATACCAGCAGTAAACATTTTAGTAAAGATTAAAATATTATCAAAAAGCAAGTAACTTCAGATTAAGGGTAACTTCAAAATAGTTTGAGAAATTATTTCAAAACATTTTGCCCCGAAGAGAGGAGCTTTTTTCTTTTAAATTTAGTTGGCAAACTAGTTGTCATCCTATGTCAAGTGGAGTGCTTCCTTGAGCTGCTTTCAGTTGCTAATGGCGGTACCAAGAAACTGTGAGCTGTAAATACTCAGTGCTTTTCTACAATTTAAGTGGCACATAGTTGGAAGTGGGGATGAGGAAAAACAAGGACAGAATATAAATAAACCAGCAAACAAGATGACAACAAATTGGCTCCAGCCTGTGCTCCAGGGACCTACAGAGCAGTAAGAGACTCGCCAGGGCCTGGTTTGCACATCCAAACTCTTCTGGCAATCTCTCTGAGCATCATTTGGCCTCATAGTTTTCTCAAAACCATGAGAGCCAATGATGAGAATTCAGGTAATTCCAGGAAGCAAGCAAGTTAATTGGAGACCTGTTTTGAGAGATTATGGCGGTGAGCAATTGCTGTATCTCAAAGACACTGCAAGGAGTGGGGGTAAGATAGGACAAGGAGCATTTCATGGCTTTTTTTTTTTTTTTTTTAGAATTTTTGGGAACACAAGAGCTTTAATTGTTCTGCTTTGTCTTTGTGGGAGAGGATTTGAATATTTATTCATTTATTTATTTATTTGACTGCGCCGGGTCTTAGTTGCGGCGACATGTGGGATCTTTGTTGCAGCATGCGGGCTCTTTAGTTGTGGCATGCAGGATCTAGTTCTCTGACCAGGGATCGAACCTGGGCCCCCTGCATTGGCAGCATGGAGTCTTAACCACTGGACCACCAGGGAAGTGGTGGTCCTTCATGGCATTTTGAGAAGACACCTATTATATCAGGCAGAGCAAACAATGGTCGATTCAGTGGATGCATCACACCAGGGCACATGGACTATTGTAAGAGATCAGAGTTTCAGTGGTATTGATTGTGGCCTTGAGCAGGTAAATTTTAATAAAATCAATAAATCTGATAAAACTAGCAAACAAATGCCTCCCTGACAAGGACTGGGAGCGACTTCACACCTAACTTTTCTGGAATGCCTCCTCTCTGCCTGTGCTAATCCATTGCTGTATTAATGAAAATGGCAGATGCCTACTCTAAACCAGGTACTGTTTTGTTAACTCGTTTGATTCTTGCAAAAATATCAATTTTAGAGATGAATAAGCTAAGTAAGTTTAAGCAGCATGCTTGAGGTCACCCGGCTAGTAAGTGGCTGAGTCAGAATCTGCACCCAGGCCAGCTGACTGCAGAGCTTTGGCTCTCAGCAAGGACACCAAATTCCTAGTCACCCGAACCCTCAGCTCTAGCATAGTCCAGCACCTAGAGAATGCACAATCACCACTTATCAAATAAGTGAATGAATTCTAAATTATTCAGTGTGCTCTTAACTACTATTTACCTAAGCAGTTGCAAGACCAAATTATACAATGCCAAGGAAAAATTAACACAGGCATATAAGCAATATCACAATAGATCTCTGTACCGGTCACATTTTCCCTGGGTAATTCAGATTCATTTGTGCAGCCCAAGGTACAATTTGCTCTGCAGGTCATTGAAAAAGAATATGCCATTCCTGGATTATTACAGTACACAAAAATGGCATGTATTTCTTGCTAGAGAAATGGTAGAGTCTCTAGGAAAGATTCTTGCTTTTTGCCGGTTTTTTCTGTAGCAGGATATGGGAGAAGACATTGACTTCAACAGAGGCAAAGAGCTGTCCAGGCAGTGGACTGCCCTTTGGTATCTGGACACATTTTAGTTGAAAGGAAACAGAGCTTTGTCATTGCATTTTTTTTTTAACTACATTTTTTTTTTAATATTTATTTATTTGGTTGCTCAGGGTCTTAGTTGCAGCAGGCGGGCTCTTTATTTGTGGCTCACCGGCTCCTTAGTTGTGGCATGCGAACTCTTAGTTGTGGCATGCATGTGGGATTTGGTTCCCTGACCAGGGATCGAACCTGGGCCGCCTGCTTTGGGAGCACGGAGTCTTCTCCACTGTGCCACCAGGGAAGTCCCTGTCATTGCATTTTAATGTGTAATGGAAAACAATATTGTATTAGGACCGCTTCAAATTATATTTTAAAACGTATCTTCTATTTACAAATATATTTTTATATTTTAAAAATATTTGTTTTCTGTACTGAAAAGCTCCTTTGGCAGACATTTTGCTAACAATCCAACAATATATTAAAATTTTTTTGCATTAACTACTTTGGTTGATTGATTTGCCAACAGCCAAGGTAAAAGCTCTTTGAGCTTCAACGTTTATTGGATGGGAAAGGATTACAACACGTAAAATTCCATCACATATTGTAAAATAAAGATATGGCCCAGATAGACCCAAGATTTCAAGGCCAAGTACAGTTAGTTTGCCAGTCACTGACTTATTGACATTTCTTATTCTGATCTAATTAATCGACATGAATCAAACGTCTGTTGTAAAAGATGTGGAGAAGATAGAAATATTCAAGTAGAGATCTATAGAATTAATCATATGGGTGCAATCAATTACTGTCTTGTACATCATTATTAAAAAGGAAAATTGAAAAAAAAAATCTTTAAGCAACCTCAAATGACATGAGCATAAGTTTTTGTGGAGTATGCCCCCTTTAATATTATGAATTTTGACCATTCTCATTACTCTAGCCTCAGCAGAATGTCCTTTCTCTGAATGAAAACTAGTTTTAAATGATTTAGGAGCACGCTGAGGTGACAAGAACATCTGACAGAGTTAGCAACACTCGGCCTTAAAACCTCCAGTGGCTTTAAAAATTGAAAGGCACAAAACTGAATGATTTTATTCATGTCGAAGCACTAAAAGACCATGTTATGTTTGCCTGAAAATGTGTAAATTGGAGTATTTTTTTATGCTGTCACATTTTGCTTAAGATTTTAAATTTCAATGTTTATTTTACTTTTTAGCTTTGTTGAAAATGATTTTTAGCGATTAATAAAATTAGTTTCCCAATTCATGTGACTGCATACGAGGGGCTCAGGTGCCTGACTTTGGATCTGGGCTCATTTCACTCCTTCACACCATCTATAAGTTCTTCCTTTGGAATGGTTCTGGGAAATATACACTGAGATTTGCTAGTCTGAAATATGCTACAAATCTTTCACATGTGTAATTCACTTCCAGGCCTCTGCTTCTGTGCTAAGACGTCCTCGACGTAATGTGACATGCAACGCCAATATGACACCCACCTCCTGGAATAAGGCTGAGGTTTTTTATGCTGAGAGACCTTGTATTTGTGCGTAGTGATGAGCTTGGACTATTAATCAAGCAATTTGATCAGCTTGAAAAATTCGGTAAGTTTCATACCATCAAAAAGTCCAACAGTGGGGATATGATATGAACTTGAAGGAAGCTGTGGCAAAATAGCTAAAGAGTATACATTTTGGAATCTGACCACCTGGGTCTGATCACTTGATCAAACCTTTTTGTGCTTCAGTTTCTTCGTAGGTACAATGATGGTGAGAGTAGGTACCTTGCTCGTAGTATTGTCTTGAGATTCAAAAGAGATAACAAGCCTATACCATCTACTCTTTCATGCAGTGTGAGCACTGAATAAAAACAAGCTGTTGTCGTGGTAGAGAGTTCAGAACGCCAGCACTGAACATGGCTCTTCCAGGCAAGGAAGAACAGTGCAAGGTCATAGATACCAGGCAAAAGACTGCGGTCATGCAAATTGGCATGAAGTCATTAAAGACTGGCCTTATCCTTATAAAAGAATCCCCAAAGCAGTACATACAGTAGAGGCCAGTCAGGGAGTTATGGTGGTACTCCTTGTGTCTAGTGATAAAGAGAGCAAGGATAGTGAGTGTGTGTGTGTGTTTGTGCTGTGGATCACATTGTTATGAAGGAAAAAGCTGTTACCTGCTACAAGTTCTTAGGCAAAGTGTCCCTGGTAAAGTGGTCATCACCCCACACACCAGCATAGACCCGAAGTCAGTTTTCATTGATCTCTCTGGTGAGCCTCAGGAGGGATGTTTTGAAAAGCGTTTGTGTAAAACATAAAGTTAATTCATAAAAGTCTTGTAGATAATCCTCCCTGACATAGGAACTCCTAGAAGGTTCTGTGGGACTTACGTGTAGGCTCTAATTGCCACTAGGTGGCAGAGGAACGTTATGAAACCAGCCAATCGTCACACACTAGGAAGCATGCATCTCCCTTTCTTTCTCATCACCTGGCGGGAGCCCAGTCTGCAGGATCCTGAGAGATCTTTCCTGTAACTTGGGCTTTTAGTCCCTGTCTTTGCATATACTCAGCCCCCAGAGAAGTCTGTGACCCTGGATGGCTGGTACTAGCATAACCTAGTGTGTGATTCTACTGTTGCCCGAACCCCTAAACAGAAAATATCAAAAGCTTTCCAACCTTTGAAGAATTTTCAGGTCTCCTAGAGCTGGACATTTGGAAGAAAGTCACCATTCCTGCAGCACTTTGCAGATGTTTGTTAGAGAGAATGAGCCCAATGCTCTGCCGAGCCATCTCGTTTCCGGCTGGCGGATCCACTTCTCAAACTGCCCACTCCCAGGAGGGGCCAACAACACTACTGCTATCTAAATCTTTAACTTCTTAATCTCAGAAATCATTCTTTTTGGATATTGAGCATAGTTTCTAACACTCCAAAGTTTGGGAGGCTAATTTGTATTAAACTTGAGTGACTTAATCAATGGGTCTTACTTTTCTTTCTTTTTCTTTCTTTCTTTCTTCCTTCCCTTCTTTCTTTCTTTCTTTCCTTCTTTCTTTCTTTCTTTCAAGATAAGGTTCTGAGTCTGAGCTAGAAAGCACTATTTTTATTTCTGAGCTCTGGTTCAGCTATATCCTATCTGGAGAGGGTTCAGGATGGGATTGATCAAGCAGCATTGTAAGCAGAGAGGAAATGCCCTTCTGGAAAAAGAGCTGCTTTAATGTCATATCACCACCACATGAAGAAGAAATCCAGCAGACTCTGCTTTATGACTCTGAATTTTATTACATTCAATATAGATTGCTAAAAATAACAAAACTTTCTCCTATCATTTATAACCATCCTATTAATTGTGCCAATTTCTGGAGAAAATCTAAAGGTAGCTAACTGAGGCCCTTGGTTTAAGAATCAAGTCCTCCTCTTCTATTTCCACATGACAGATGTGACTGAGGATTGGAACAGGGCCGGCTGAGATGACAGCAGGGCATGCAATTCATATAAAAAGGATGAGGACCTTACAGTCTGAAAAGACACCTTATCGAGGTGACAGGAAGCTGGGTTCAGAGCAGGCAGCTGAGAGTGTGTCCTCTGGTGCAGCCCCCTCTCTCCTACCAGTGCCCTAAGGCACTGTCAGTTAAAGCCTCAGTGTGTCTGGGAATCTGTTCAGGGCCTCCATCTCCGGCATAGGCAGTGCTCTCTTACTGATGAGCTACTAGCCTTTGGTGTCAACTGAGATGTTGCCAGACCATTTTTCTGTCCATCCAGCCCTCCCTTCTGCAAGTGACAGTGGCCATATGCTCCCTCTGGGGCTGGAGCTTTCCAGCAAAGGATCTGTTTCTCAGGTTAGGAAGAAAGTGGGAGAGAAAATCCAGCTTTCAAATTAAGGGCACATGAAATTCGGGGCTTCCAAATTAAGTCAACACAATCAGTTCCTTCTTTGAAGGAACCCTAGGCCCACGCAAGCCCGGGCTGGAGGTTCAGCTCCTCCTGCTTCCTATAGGGTTGTTGGAAACGCAGCCATCTGTGAATCAAAGGAAGCCTGCGAGCGGCCCGCCTGCCCACGGTGGGGGGCGGCGCGGAGGTGGTCAGGAAGGCTTTGGAGAGCGAAGGCAGACGAGGAGCCGAACCGCCTTTCTGAGCCCCGTCTCATCTCTTTGTCCAGGTGTCCAGGCAGGGCTTTGAAAGGTGCCCTGGGAGTGGAGAGCGAGCTGGGAGCAGCTCCCCGTAGGAGCTTCCAGCCACTTTACTCGACCCGCGGCTGTGAGTCCCCTTTCACTTCCCAAATCATCGCTTGAGGATTTCCCACGGCTTGAACCACGGCTCTGCCCTTCTTTTCCTTCTAGAGCCGCAACCTCACCTCCATCTGCGCCCCTGCCGTCCCCCGCCTCCCTGGGTGTAGAGCCCCGCCTCATCTCCTCCTTTGGCCCAGGGCCCCTCGCAGCCCACGGAGACACTGATCAGGCTTCCCTGCAGGGAACCTCGTCTCCTCTAAGTGGTTTTCTCTCTAGAAAGGAAAACCTCACTCATTTCTGTCTTTCTCATTTTACACGGTTTAACCCTGGCTTGACATGTAGGGAATTTTTCTCAGGGAGCCGTTTCCTTTTAATGTAGGATAATACTTGCTTTAGTAGCTGGGTATGTTGCTGGAGCTTTGGTAGTAAAACTGAGGTGTATCTAGAAATTTGCAAACTTGCTTTAGTGGGGAGTGAAAAATATGGTTTTCCTTAATAAAATCTTTAATAAAGGACTTGTGCTGCATTGGGAATGCACCAGTAGTGCATCCTCTGGGGTGGCTGTTTAGATGGGCAATCAGCCATTGCCCTGGGGTCCTTACACCTCATTTTATGATGCTTGGGGATCAGCAGACTTAAATTTGCCTTTACTTCAAAGGCCACTGGAAGAGAGGGAAGAGCTGCATAACTTAGAGCTTAACATGTCTAAGATTCACACATCTCCCAAGCCTCCGTATCACCCCCCATGTCACAGTCTGGGTGGGATGACAACTTCCCCACTCCGCATGAAGATCAGAGATTTTGAGATTGTTCTTTACTGGCATGACAGGAATCTTTGCCAGTTGTGCATATATTGATAAGAATCTAATGATCATCCTGAAAACTGCAAAGATGATGATAAGGAAGACTCAGAGGCATATTTTTAAGGAATCCAGTTAAAGTACAGTCCTTATATTAGTGGACAGGAATGCAAATTCCCAAAACACTTAGGTTTTGGTGCTGGAGCTGGGCAGGGTACAAAATCACCCAGGTTGGTCTTCAGCCAGAGCATGGCTGGAGAACCCCGATTGTGACTGCTGCACGCATGGCTTATGTCGCTGTCACTTTCAGCAGTTACTATTTTAACCAGGTCAGTGCCTGATCTCTGCCTGCTGGGAAAGTCAGCTGTGCCCTTCCTCCAGCCTCCCTCCCACCCCAGTGGTAACAAAGGCATTTCTAGCCCTTTCAGCAGGGGAGTGCTCAGTGCAGAATACAGCTTGGCTCCTGGGGCACCTGTTGGGACTGAGGGGCCTTCTCTCTGCTTCAAGAAGGCAGACCCCAGGCGTCAGGCCCACTTGGGACTTGGTGAGCATCCCTGGGGAAGCAGAGAGGAAAAGGGGAAATGGGCTCATAATGCAAATCATTGCTCACGCCCCCAAGTTTCAGTTCAGCCTCAGAATGCAAATGAGCTCTGCCGCCACCTCCCAGACAGTAAACTGGCAGGGAAAGCCTAGACTTAGAAGTAAAACGGTGACCCCTTCGCAGGGCCTGGTCACTTTTGGCCTGAGCAGGGGAGGAGTGCACTTCGGGTTTCCCCAAAGGAGACAAGTCAGGATCCAAGGGCTGCTTTAATTGGAATTATGTCTACCTGAAGAAGTCTAATTTTTCTCAGGATCCTTGTCATTCTCTGCGTGTTGCTTAAATAAGAAATGTGAATATTAGACAAATAAGGGCAGATAAGAAGGGCCGTTTTAGCATTCCTTTGGGGGAATAGGGGGTGTGGACCCTGAATTATTTTCCAGTGCTGCCCTGCCTAGGATCAAATGAACATTTTGCTCTAAAGACTAATTGAACTAAAAGTCACCTGAAATGAAAGGAACGTTGGAATTTGTGTTTGTGTGTGTATAAGCCCTCGGGCAATTAAACAGTGAGGAAGCAGTAAGTAAATCAGAGATCCATTACAAGTTAACAGCCACAAAGCAGGCGGTTTTCCCCTAAGTCAATTGTTTTATTTGATAAAGAAGTTTCAAATTGGGGCATGTGGACTAAAGTTCACTCTATTTCTTACAGGGTGTCAACGTCTTTGAGCCTGTGCTAGGCTGTTAGGCAGGGCCACCATAGCAAAAGACCACAGACTGGGTGGCTTAAACAACAGACATTGATTTTCTCACAGTTCTGGAGGCTAGAAGTCAGAGATCAAGGTGTTGGTAGGGCTTTTGTTTTGTTTTGTTTTGCTTTTTTCCTGAGGCCTCTCTCCTTGGCTTGCACAGCCTCCTTGCTGTGTTCTCCCTTGGTTGTCGCTCTGCTCCCACAGATGATGTTCTGATGTCCTCTCTGTGTCCTAATATCCTTTTCTTATAAGGACACCAATCACATTGGATTAGGGCCACCCTAATGACCCCATTTTAGCCTAATTACCTCTTTAATGACACTATCTGCAACAGAGTCACATTCTGAGGACCTGGGGGGTAAGGCTTCCACACATGAGTTTGGGGGGATTCAATTCAGCCCATAACACAGCCCCAGTTTCCTCACTGGGAAAACTGGAATAAAACTTCCTATCCTTTCTTATGTTTAGGCTCAAATGAGATAGGGGTGGGATGGGCAGCTGAGGACAATGTGCCTTAGGGGCCAATGTGGAAGTTGCATCCTCAGTATACGCCCAAGGTTTGGAGGCCAAGTTTGCCATGAAAAGATGAATTTGCAAAGGTGCTACTAAGTATCACGCTTTCTTAGCTATTTGAGCTTAAATGCAAATCATGTTTTCATTTACTTATTCATCACCATTGATTTCAGACCTACTCTGCTGGGCACTGGGTCAGTGTAATCCATTATCTACAGATGATGCAGAATGGCGAGCTGGCTGGATGAATTTTGTAGGAAACTTCATTAAGCAGGAGAAGACTTCTCATTTGTCTTCCTGTGCAGCTTATGGGGAGCTTCACAGAAAATATCTCTTGCCTTCAACAACTTCCCCTGACTCTTCCTTCCTCAGTCACAGGAGGCTACTCAGGATCTGGAGATTCAGAAGAACTCGGAGGTCACCCTGGGTTGGGGGCTGGAACCACACAGGTTAAATTCAGGGTGGAAAAATTCAGATTCTGTCACTCTTAGAGACTGAATATCTAATATAGTGAGGCAAAGCTGGGTTCTATGGAAAACAAGGGTCAGTTACACACACACACACACACACACACACACACACACATGGAGGAGTGTACAGAGGCCAGAAGAGTTTGCACTTGTCCTTGAGTAAAGTACGTAGCACTGGTATTCTTAACTGTTAGGGAGTCCCAAGCTGTGCTGAAGTGTGCCCCAAGTTCACAGAGGGTAAAACGACATCATCATGCACCCTCGATCTCTCTCTCAAATTTTGGAACTTCAAAGCTGAATGAGGAGCGTAAAATCCAAGCTCTGATGTCAGCTATGGGAACTCCTTCTCTGTTGGGTTCTAGTCACATGACAGGGTGTGGGCGAGATGGGAAATTTAGCCACACTGTCCTTGGGAATCCAAGGGCAAAGTGGTGACACCTTGATTTCTTTCTGGTGCCCAGTTCTGAGTCTGAAGTGTCACTGTCCAGGAGGAGTCCCAAGAAGAGAGAAGAAGTCCACAGCCCCGAAATAGATTCTGTGATAAACGGAGGCAGAAACGAGCCTGCAGTAAGTACTAAGGAGGAAGGGACTAAAGAGTATTGGAAAGTCCACTTGCTACATGACAAAAGCAACCTCGAAAAAATGGGAAGAAGAGGGACCTCAGGAATTTAACTTTTTACCTTGGGCCAACAGACCATTTTGTAGTTCTGAAACTCCTTTGGACTTCAGTATTGCTTTATTTCCAAAACGGGACTGGAAATGGGAATGACAAAGCCAAAAATATCAAACAGCCTTAGATCCTTGGTAAAAAAACACTAGCAGCAACACATGGCAGAGCTCACCTCCCCTGTGCTTCACATTTCATTGTAAGAGGAAAACCACAAGCTGAACCCTGCAAAGGCTATTATAATTAACTCACAAGTCCTCCTGTGCTTCCTAGTGGTTTTTGAGTCTCTGAGGTGCAGAAGTAATGTGAGTTGGGGTTATTTAATATGTGTTATGGGAGGAGGAAACAAAAATGCATTTTTAGTCTTGTTTGCTGAAAGAGTCCATTATGTCCATTTAATTTACTGTTTCCAGGTTCAAGGGAATCATCTCCACGTGACATTTATCTACGTTAATTTGGGATAAGAGGCGTTAACATGTGTCAACCCAGGTTTTAATGGCAAATGACAGAGACCAAGTCTGGCCCCTTGAAGCAGAAAAAGCATTTATTTAAGTGTATTAGATGCTGTCCTAGAACCCAGGAGGGTGGAGAATAAAGCTTGGAGGCTGTATAATCAGCCACAATCCCTGACGTCAATTCTGAGGCTGTCCTAAGTGACACTCCACTGCCTTTGCTTGGGGCAAGAGACTACAGCTTGTCCTGGACCACGTCTCACATTGAACAAACTCTGGGTCCTCTATAGACTGGCTGTAGTGGCCACCATCCCAGCACACCCCCCAATCCTAACCGAGGTCCTCCTGGTCCTCCCTCTCCAGTGATCTTTATGAGGCTCTCCCCCTACCTCTTTTGGGAAACCCAACCTGAGCCAATGGAAGGGGGCTCATGCTCTGGAATTATGCCTCCCCCTTGCTGTACCCCCATTGCTTTTGCTCAGGTTGGAGTCGTTCTGTCTGGAGTGACACTGGGGGCTTCAGCTTGATGGTCAGTGATGTTTGAAGAGGTGGTCCAGACCCCTTGGTAACTGAGCCCTCTAGTCTGGGTCCCCTTGTTCTGCTGTGGGCATGGTAGGCACTCCTGATTCTTTGAGTACTTGGTCTGTTAGAGCAGGCTCATGCATGTCTGAAGGAGGGACAAGTATGAAGCCTCAAGGGGCAGTGTAATCTAGACTCATATCAGGAAAGAAAATTCTCACATACACTGCAAGGCTCTTTTCCTGCAGGGACAGCCAGATTTATTTTTTATGCAGAGTGGTCACCTTGGAGGCCCACCAGATAGTAAAGGACCCCCATACTACCCTCTAGTGGCTACTCCTGTTGACACTCTCCACAAATGCTCCTGGCTGACCATTTATGGAAAGGACTCTTCCATCCTTTCGTTCTTCTCTGTCTCCCTCTGGGGGGTGGAGGGTGGTACAGGGCCTGGTGCTACTTCTTCCCATGACTGGGTCATGTGTCACCCTCTACAGGTTGGTGGTACGAGGCCATATGTTGAACATTTAACGTGGTGAAATAACCAGCTTGAGAATTAACTATGCCTATTTTTTTTCTCAGCTGTAAGCTCATCAGGAAAGAATGAGAGGTATTTTTTCCTTCTTCTTCCAAAAGAGGAGCCAGGTTCTGTGTCCTGGGTGTCTGGACTTCTCCTGTCTCAGGCGAGCTTTAGACGCCTGTGTTTTCAACAGTCTAGGTTCCTGCAGGAGATAGGACTTAACCCACTGGAAGGACGAGGGCTCTGTGGGTTGAAGGGGAGGGTGCAAGGGGTGGAGCCCCAAGGCTGGCCAGATGCAAGGAGTGAGGTTCTGAAATGGTGAAGACCCACCTTAGCTTGCAGGCAATACCTTGTGAAAGGGGACACCTTGGACAAGGGCTGGTTACCTGCAGGCCAGTGAAGGATCAGGTACTGATCCCTGAGACTCTAACAGCCAAGGCAAGTGTCCCCTGTACCCAGCCTGGCAGGTGAGGAGTGGAGCACTCACCATTAACTGTCTGCCAGCACCTGGACCAGGCTGGCCTGGGCTCACGGAGCTAGTGAGGCTGGCATCCGATGGATCCACAGCACCGAACAGGTGGCCTTGGACTGCATCCATAAGGGGATGTAAGGTGAACCAGCTGAGCACTGACCCCACGCTTAGAGGGGCCCTACTATGGCCCTACTAAGTTCCCAGGGTTCCTTACAGCCCAAGACTGGAGGTGGGAGCCCCAAAGAATAAAATGGATACTGGACTTCTCCCTGACCCTTAAGAAACCCTATTTTGGAAAAATTTAAATTTACAGAAATGTTACAGAGACAGTACAGAGAGTTCATGTCTACTGCTCGCTCAATTTGCCCCAAACGGAGGCAAATTCAGTAAGGGGTAGACATTGGGAACAAGTTACTTTTCCATGGTACATTGTCAAAACTCAGAAACCATCATTGGTACACTATATTAACTAAACCCCAACTTTATTTTGATGTAACTAGTTTTTCCACTAATGTCCTCTTTCTGTTCTAGGGTCTAATCCAGGGTACCATGTTGTATTTAATCACCATGTCTCCTCAGCCTCCTCTGATCTGTGACAGTTTCTCAGTCTTCTCCTGTTTTTCATGACCTTGACAGTCTTAAGGAGGGCTGGCCAGCTATCCTGCAGAATGTCTCCCAGATTGGGTTTGTCAGATATTTTTCTCATATTAGACTGGAGCTATGGGACCTGGGGACTTGCCCTTCTCATCACATCACGTCACATCAGAGGGTACGTGCATGACACCCACATGACATCACTGATCAGGTTAGCCCTCGTCACTCGGTGAAGGAGGTATCTGCAAGGTTTCGCTGCTGTTAAGTCACTATTTCCAATTCCCTATTCCTATTCTTTATAAGCCAGTCCTACCCTGTTTTATTTGCAATAGAAAAATAAGAAATGAGATGCTCCTTGCAGCTGAGTGCTGTGGAACAATTCCTGGTATATTTATATTTGAACAAGGGTTTTCTTGAAGCCTTCTGCCTCAACCAAAAGTAGCAACTCTAATGGTAGGCATTTCAGGCTCTGTGACAGTTGGGTGGGGGCGTGTGGGCTTGGGCGATAACTGTAAGCAGCGTTCTCAATCCTACCACTCAGGCAGTACCCTGCTCCTCTGCCTATATATAGGGCCAGAGCATGGAGTTTCCTGTTCATAAAATCTTAGTACAGATTTGAAAACTTAACACGCCTACATACATATCAGCGACTATCCTTCCACTTATTTTCTGACACAGGGTGTGAGTGCAGATTTAGAAGGGGTGATGGTTGTTTACCCGGGACAAATGAAGCATCTTTGGTTGAGGATGTAATTACAGAGGAATATGGCTCCCCTTCTATTTCTAGCCCAAATTGTTCCCAATGAGACAGTCATTCCATTTCCAAAGCAAGACCTTCCCTACATCTTTGAAATTGGAAGCTACATACATAAGGATGAAAACAGGTATACAACCCTCACCTGTGTTCCCGTTCATCAAGTAGAAAGATGCTGCTTTCAAAGTCTTGTGGTGGCCACTTTCAGCTCCAGGTATCACTTTCAGCACCTCTTATTTTCCCAACTGTTCCGATGACCCTGAGAGTTATGGATTTTCAGGTTTAATGCTTTAGACAGAAAGTACTTCTGTGGTTGGAATCAGCAGGAAGACTCTATGAATCATTTCGAATATCCGAAACGACAGTCAAAGTAGTTATTGGAACATTGCAGAAGTTGTTTATTGGACTTCTGACTCGTAGAGAAGCAAGGAATTTAGCAACAGATTTAGAGCAATAAGTAATGTTTATTCACACTTTGTGCTGCCAACATTAAAATTCAGCTCTGTAAGTCTCTGACTTGGGTCCTGAGCAGAAATCATCTCATAATATCCCTCCGATGTGGGTTGTGTGACAGCAATTCTGCAGAAAGTTGGAGTGAGGCATAGATTTCAGAGAAGTCTTTTGAAGAGACTGGAGATCAGGAAGGGGTCTGGAGGGGGTTCTGAGATCAGGAAGACCCAGCTGAGCATCCTGAGGCCTCCTCAAGATCGAGGCTGAAGCTCACCTCACACATTTACCTCTACCCGGCTCTTATTTCGAGCTTTCCTTTTATTTACCACCTTTTGCCGGAAGCTGGACTGCTGGGCAGAGGAAGAGAGCAAGATTCTGCCTCTGTTCCTAAGCGGCTCACAGTTTAGTGGGGGTGGAGACAGGGGGAGGGTGACGTGAGACAGACAGATGAACAACTGGGCAGTTCAACCAGTGGCCAGAGTTACCCAGGTGACAAGGTGGGGTGGGGGATGGGGAAGGGGTTCTCGGCAAAGACAGAGCAAGGCTGCGAGAGCTGCGCGTAACTAACCCAGCCAACCTCCATGGAAACAACAATATGTTGCTGCTCTTTAAAAAAATGGCATGGTGGGCTTCCCTGGTGGCGCAGTGGTTAAGAATCCACCTGCCAATGCAGGGGACACGGGTTCGAGTCCTGGTCCGGGAAGATCCCACATGCCGCAGAGCAACTAAGCCCGCGAGCCACAACTACTGAGCCCCTGTGCCACAACTACTGAAACCCGCGTGCCTAGAGCCCATGCTCCGCAACAAGAAAAGCCACCACAATGAGAAGCCAACGCACCGCAACCAAGAGTAACCCCTGCTCGCTGAAACTAGAGAAAGCTCGCGCGCAGCAACGAAGACCCAACGCAGCCAAAAATAAATAAATAAATAAATAAATATATTAAAAAAATAATGACATGGTGATTAAACTTCATCTGGAAAAATAAACATACCAACAGAGTTAAGAAAGTTTTGGGAAAGCATAATGAGGAGAGGAGGAGCCTTAAATATTAAAGGAGATCTGAAAACTGCTTTGAAACACTATGCTCTGGGTGTAAGAATCGATAAGTGGCTAGACAGAACAGAACAGTCAACCTAAGAGAGACCCCAAACATTTAAATACTTAGTAGATCATAAAGGAACCAACGGAGAAAGATTTGGATTATTCAAAAAATGATGGGAAATTTAGTTATTTGTAAAAGATGAAAACTACAGCCTCACCTGATAGATTAAAATACATTACAGTGGATTAGCATAAAAGTCAAACTTGAAGCCTTTTAAAATCAGAAGAAAATATCAAAATTGAGCACTTTCTAAGGGCCACATCAATACAATTAATTATTATGAAAAAGAATGAGATTTTCCAACAAAATAAAAGAAGTTCTTAAGTGTCTAAAGAAACAATATGCACCCAAAAACGCAAATGACAAACTGGCAAAAATATTTTAACACTGTGATAAAGGGTTAATATCCTTATTTTACAAGCAAACCTTACAAAATATTAAGAAAAAGACTGCACCAAAGGATATGAACAGAAGTGCAGACACCCAATAAACATGAAAGAATGTTGAATCTTAGAGATAAAGAAAGAATGCCCAATAAAATTAAAAGATAGCATATTTTCACCGATCGAAATAGCAAAGATTTTAAAATAAGGGACTTAGGCAATAGGTACCATGAGCCTCGAGAATATGTGTATTACCTTTGACCCTAAATTCCACCTTTAGGAATCTGTCTGAAAACTTGAATTTTGAAAATAACAGTCCCGTTTTTTTACTTAATTATTTTATTTTTTAAATTTTAATATTTTTAGTCATATTAATAATGTAACTTCACATGTATATTTTATTTGTTTTATTAAGTCCTATTTGTCAAGATAGAAAGCTATAATATATTTTAGTTAATAGGTTAACACTTTGATTTATAACTTTAAGTAGCTGGACATTACTAATTAGCTATGTTATTTATGAAATAGCTTTTCAATATTATCACATTAAATATTATATTTGCTATGCAAAGGAAGCACAAGGTAATCCCTTTGGAAAATTTTTAACTCATCAAGTATAGTAGAAATAACCCCATTTTTAAAAAAGCAAACTCTCCTTCCATAAATTTATGCTAACTGTGGCCAAAACCCACAAAATTATATCTGATTAGTCTCCTCTTTTATGTCATTTTACAATATTGTAAAGAGAAACGGTTTGCAGTCAACTTGTTGAGTTGCTAGTACTGTGACAACAGGCAAGTTACTTAACCTCTGTGAACCTCAGTTTCTTTTTTTAAATTAAAAAAAATTTTTTTAATTTTAATTAAAAATTTTTTTATTTTATATTGGAGTATAGTTGATTAACAATGTTGTGTTAATTTCAGGTGTACAGCAGAGTGATAAGTTATACATATACATGTATCTATTCTTTTTCAAATTCTTCTCCCATTTAGGTTATTACAGAGTATTGAGCAGAGTTTCCTGTGCTATGCAGTAGAACCTCAGTTTCTTAATCTTTAAAATGGGATTTTGCTGTTAGATTAATTCCCTAAAGTATCAGAGGGCAAATAATAATTGCTCGATAAATGGTAGTGTCATGGTTTCCATGTTTCCATGAGATCATTCTGTTCCAACTCCTCAACATGTGTTTGCTGATTTGATTTGGATTAACAGGTAAACCACCATTCCGTGTTTAGGAATCTGGTAGAGAATAGAAATCTGGTAGAGAGAAGGAAAGCATTTTGGAAACTTCTAAGGATCTTGGTGTTTGCTGATGAAAAGCCGGTGGGCACCATACAGAATAAACTAGTCCAAGCGCTCACATGGAAGAAGGAAGCAGGGGCTCATGGGAAATGGTGAAGTGTCGATCAGCCTAGACAAAAAAAAAAAAAAAAAAGCAAGCAATTGGCCACACCAGTTTTCAGGACATATCTATCCTGAAGGAAGTCACCAAAAATATTGCTCCACTTGAGCTTGAAAAAAACTGTCCTGAGGTTTTAGGATGTACCTGTCATAGATACATGTCTTCCTGTGAGAGACATTCATCATTTGTGTCAAGATAAACTTGTCCACTGGTGTTTCTGCGTGATGCAGGAGACTTAAAACTGGAGCGGAGACTCGGTTAACAGGACGCTTCTGGGTGGGATGACCTCTAGCTGGCTCCCAGATTCCCACTAAAGAAAGGGGAACAGCCTGTCTTAGAGCTGGAAACTAAGGGTGACTGGCTGACATGTGACAGGAACAGGGAGGGATTTCTGTCATCTACAGCTTAGACCCGACCTGATTCAAGGAAGGTGTGATCTAATCTGGGACTGACTCTGTAATGCAGACATCAGACAAACTCCCTGCCCCCAGAGACCACAGCTCGTAAAACTTCAAAGCCCGACCCACCATATCTGTGAATTCCTGGGGCTTATATTCTCATGATCCCTTCTGCCTCTGGCCCCTCTGTACCTCATGCAGCCCCTGCTTGGCCCTCTATCAGCCTGGCCAGGAACTCAAACCCTTCAACACTTTCCACTAAGAATTCACTCAGCCCAGGCACTTCATGACTTTAGTTGTCTTAACTCAGTTGTTCTCCACTGGGGGCAATTTTGCCCCCCCCCCCCGGGTGACATTTGGTAGTGTCCAGAGACATCTCTGGCTGTCACCTCTGGAGGAGGTGTGCTAGTGGCATCTACTGGGTAGAGGCCAGGGATGCTACAGTGCATAGGAAAGCCCCCATGACAAAGAATTCTCAAGCCCCCAATGTCAATAATGGTGACATTGAGAAACTACCTTAACTGAAGGTGTGAAGGTCATGGGGCTGGTGGCCTCGCGCAGTGCATGGGTTTCTGCCATCTCTATGACTTCCCTTTCTCCTTTTCCTGTCTCTTCCTCTCTCTTTCTCTCTCTCTCTCTCTGTTGCTTCTCAGGAGCAAAACAAATTCCTCTCCCTGTCTCATGGTCTGCAATTCAGCAATCATCTTTAGTAGTAAAACTATGCCTTTGGAGTCTCATCCCCTTTACCAAGCAGCTGGTCAAGTTATTTCTTCCAAATACCACGCTCTCCTTAAGAGGAATTCTGGTAAATACGATTCTACTATCTTATTAAATACACATGTAAAGGGACTACTTACCTGGGAAGTGGAAGAGGCTTAGACCCTCACCAATATCTGCCAAATTTGAGGGTGAGGGCTGGAGAGTGTGTGTGGGACAGCGGGGGCAGGGAAGGGAGGGAGAGAAACACCAAGCTTCAGCCGGCCCTTTAGGATCTTTGGGGAGCAGTCATGTCCAGCTCCAGCTCTTGGAATGGACAGCGGTCTCAGGCAGAGTCAGGGAACGCGGTGCTGCTGGCTCAGAGCTCAGCTGCATCAGGCAGAGCGTGTATGTCGCTGTGAACACGAGCAGGGGTCTCTGGCATGTAGGTGAAACCCACTGCCCAAGGACTGATGGAGCTGCCTTTCTTCCTTCTTTTCTCCCAGCCCCCTCCATGCTCTCTGACGAAGCTGCTGGACCTTTGACCTAGCAAAGTGAAACTAGACTCAATCTCTTTACTTGCGTAAAGAATTCAAACAGGTGACCCCATCGTTTTGAATGATTGCACCTCAGCTCCCAGCCCTCCTCTCTCTCTGGAAGGCTCAACTCAGACAGAATGCATGAAACACAGTGGGACTCCGCACTTCTAAAGAAGGGGACCCATCCCAGGAATCAAGCAAATATGCAAAATAAACTATGAAATCAACTCAGTGCAAAAAAAAAAAAAAAAGCTAATTTGTGTTCTCAGTAAGATCCAAGAGGACATGGCTGCTGGGAAAACATTCAAAGCAAATTCGAGGAGGAGATATCTGAGAGCAGAAGAGGCAGCCTGGAGATGAAAACTGTGATTTTGCCATATTACAAACCCCAGTGGAGGCACTGGGTACCATAGAAATGTAAACCAGGGCAGGAGAATATAAGGTTAGGAAAGTCTCCCAGAACCCAGAGGAAAAATAAAAAAGAGATTATGGGACAAGTTTAAGAGCAATAAATATTATTTCAAAAAATGATTGGGAAAGAGAAGAAGGTGGAATGGAAGCAAAAGGGGGGGAAGGACACTCTGAGAAGAGGGGACCAGAGAGGATGGAGATCTTAGAGAGAGCGAACACAGATCTTACGAGAAAGTGTGACGCATCCCGAGAACAGGCAGAGGTAAGCCTTATAAAAGCAAGATCCAGTGAAGAGTGAGACTTGTCTGGGCCCTGCCCACTCTGGCCACCAGCCTCTTGACAGCAATATTTAGACAGTGTCTGCACAGCCCACACATTCTCCTCTAACCTCCAAGATTTCTCTAATCTGGAGCTTTAGGTAGACAATAAAAAAGATCTGATAAGAATAACTAGAAACCACTGTTATTAAATGAGAATTGCAGTTTACTGCAATTAACTGAAGGATAATTTATATTGTACGTAAGCATTTCATGGACATATGTAACCTGCTCTTCTGACGTAGATGATTAGTGTATTAATTCCCTGGGCGTGGGGCGTTTGGTAGAAAACCCGGGATTAGGGTGGCTGAGAAAACAGTGCTTATTTTTCTCTGGTCTGGCTTCCTCTTCTGCCTGGCAGGCACTGCTTCTCCTCTTCTGCAGGTCCCATGCTGGTCTGACAACCAGGGTGGTCATTATGAGTCTCGTTTTGCTGATGCTTTTGTTCACAATTTTTTTCTGTGTTTTAAGTGCAGTCTTCTCACCAAGGCTGGTGCTGAGTCTGCCTGCCTGTGCTTGCTGCCTCTCGCCCGTGTGTGATCTCGGTGCTCTGTCCCGTGTCTGCCTGCTATAAGGTGCAACGTTTAGCTCTTTAGAGTGTGCGTACGCTATGCCAGTGGAAGGGGTTAACTGCTATATTTGATGGGTAAAATCAATTCGTAATTGGAATGTGAGATGAAGATGTACCCACAGAGAGCTGGACTCCGTGACACGACCCACGTAACAGCTTAAAACACGCTCCAGGCTGCTGCTCAGGGTTTCCCACCAAGTAACTCGTGCCTGCTCTCATCTGGGCACAGAAGCATCGCTCAGTGCTGTACCAGCACCCAAGGTTTGTCACCAGCCCCTGGAGAAGAAGCTCCAGGGTAGTGGAGGTGACCCCTAGCTCAACAGCTCTGAAGTTAACAAAGGTGAACCTAACAGCCAATCGGGAGAAATTGACCAGGAGATTGCAGATCCTCTGCGGAGGCTGGAAAACCCACTCAATTCCTGCCCACTTTGGCAGACCCAGAAAATTCCTGTGGCTTTGAAGTCATGAGTGGGAAATGAAATGGACTTGGGAGTCAGACAGTGCTGGAATGCCTTCAGAAGAACAATCGAGAAGAATAGATTATGGAGATAGGGTTGAAGGACTCCTACTTTTCATTTTTATTCTTATGCACTATTTAGTTTATTTTACCAGGTACATATTTTATTTTACTATATATTTAAGCTAGTTAAGACAAAACAAAATAAAACAAAAAGGAATTGCTGGCCAGGATGGAAGTGGTGGCAGGCTCAAAGCCTAGGAGACGAGGTCTCTAAGTCACGTAGGTTCCTGAGTCCACCAAAGCCTGACGTGAATGGTACATTAACCAGGAAGTAGGAGCTAGCCTGGAGCCTTGAGAAGCCCAAGAAGCCTTGACTGTGGTTTTGATGTCAACGCGTACAACCCATGTCCTTACAAGACCGAGTGTGGTAGATTATCATGGCAGTTGTCCTTAGTGAACTCCACCTCCACACCCTTGGGATACTCCTCCCACAGTGACTCTGGCTTTGGCCACATGACTTGCTTTGGCCAATGGGATATCTGCAAACATGGTATGGGATGCTTGAAAAGTTTGTACTGAGGTTTGCCTTATCAGAATGTTCCCTGCCTGTTAGAGACACATGACCCAGCTGACAGCCAACACCAACCTCCAGACATGTGTGTGAGGCCATATTAGACCACCCAGCCCCAGGTGAGCTGCCAGATAGATGACTTCAACTGCACAAGGGACTCTAGGCAAGACCAGCATAAGAACCACTAGCTAAGACCAGCCCAAACTGCTGACCCACAGAATAAATAGAACGGTTGTTGTTTTAAGCCTCTAAATTGTGGGTCATTTGTTATGCGTTAGTATTTAACTGATACACCTGTCAAATGTCTCCTTACGTTTGCACCTAGTACCTTGCTCTACACATACTATATGATCAATAAATGAATCCTCCTATGGCTTTTATTTAAGGGGGTACAGAATGAGAGAATGAAAAATAATATGGAATAGTGAGAGTTGGACCTCTCATCTCCTGGTGACTCCAGTTTATCTCTAGATTGGAGATCTTGTCTTATATCACTAGGTTTAGGTAAAAATAGATGATGTTGATGAGTTCTGTTTTTCCTCTAAGTGTATTAGGAGGTCAGAAATGTGTTTTCAACAATCAAAGGAGAGAAGTTTACCTGTTCCCTACCTGCATTCTCCCCTTCAATAAGATGGTCTGAGGGCTTTGGGGAGAAGCCTGGGTAAAGGGTTCATGTCACAGGATCCCCCAGGCTACTGGGCTGAGTCCCTCCTTGGGAACCCAGCAGGCAGTGCTGGTATGAGGCATTGCGCAGAGCACATGCCTAGATGCCACCAACGAACTTGCAGTGTTTTCCTCCCTTCCCAAGGAGAAGAAAGGAGGAAAATCATGCTTAATGCATGGCACTGCAACTGAATTTCATGAGGAAAAACATGGCTTTGTAATTTCAAAGTAGAGTCTTTGGTACTCCCAGACAAGTAGTTTGTCTTTTGGCCCCGTGTTTGCATGACCAATTATTTAAATAATTTGTTAATGATTACATTTATAATGATTGATAAGTATAATTGAAAAATGAAACAAGTAGACTCTATGTTAACTAGAGCCCTTTTTCTCAGAGTGATTTATTTAATGAATCATATCTTTCTTATCTCTTCTCTATGGAGAGGCCAACCTAGCTGCAATTCAGGTTTCTCAAATATGGTTGCCCTATTTGCACCCAAAGAAATGCAATGCATGCACAGATCTGTCTTAACCTCTGAGGAAGGTTAACCTTTTCTTCTTTCCTGCATTGCCCACAGCGGAAGAAGTAGCAGTCACTTGAGGAAGTTTACTGTGCAGGTGCTACTTCTAAAAATCTTTCAATAGCCACTACGACATCAGGGGCAAACCCCAGGACAGTTTTTGCCCAAGTTACCATTGAATGGCATCCCAGATGGAGTACTTTCTTTTGGGGCATCCTAGGGCTGCCATCTGGGTTTATGTCCTTGGTTAGCTTGAGACTTTTTGGGCACATCAGACTTTGCTATGATTGGACATCAAAGACTTGAGCTTATAGGACCTTTGGATGTTCAGCTGAAAACCTCCTTAATAATGGGTATCTCTGATCATTACACACAGTTTCCAACTTTTTACTTATTCAGTAATGAGTCAATCAATAAACAACTGCCCATTTTGAATGATCCAGTTTGCTAGGTGTAGTAAGCTACCAAAGAAAAGTAAAGTTTCTGGTCAAGCACACGAGTGTTCTACATATTAGAAAAATAAAGTCGAATCAAGAAAGGTAAGAGGAAAAAAACCCAAACTGAATGCAAATAGAAACAAATGAGCCCCACTGTATTGCAAAGGAATAACACAACCGTGCTGAATAGGCGTGGGAGAGGGGAGAACAAATCCGGGTGATTTTGAACATAGTGACTGTGTACCCTCAGTCCGGGAGGAACAAAACCTGCCAATAGATCTTGAACTCTTTTCAGTAGGTTTGTTTTGTGAAGTGACATGGGTGTGGCAACAAGTGTCATAGAATTGAGGAAATGAGTAAATGTGCCAATATTGGGGGATCCGGAGTCCTTACTGTGGAGGAAGGGATGTGCAAGTATCAAATGGAGGAAAGCAAGGAAGCACCCTATGAGACTGGTCTGGAATCAGGTGCCAGTGAAACTCATGATTTCTACTCTTCACTTCTGAGCTTGTTTTGAGTCTTTGATCTCTTGCCTCTGTATCTGGGTCGATCCCATTCCCATCACAGGGAACTTCTTTCCTATCACTGCAATGTATTCAAACCATTCCTCTTCTCCACCATGTCTTCTATCTTCTTTCTCCCTGGATGGGAGCGATTTCTTCTTCTCTGAACTTCCATGGTTCCATAACTGAAATTCCATAACTGAAATTCATGAAAAAGCACATTCATGTCTACCTTAGAATAAATTATTTGTGGGTGTATAATCTTACCTACTATAAGCACTTTTTGATGAAGGACCAATGTCTGATTCTTTTTTGTTTCTCACAGGTGCCAAGGAATTCAATAATGACTTACTCAATGAAAGAAGAAAGGAATGATTTTAAGGAGAATAAATGCAACGTTTTGCAAAGATCTGAAAATCTAACTGCACTTGGACTAGAGAGGGAAGATGTGCCCTGATGATAAATCTTGTTTTTAACAAGCTCATCGTGGGTCCACAGTGTGATACAGCATTCAGAAAGCTAGTGAGGTTGCAGGACACAATGGCAGAGGTGTAGCTTTAGAACAAGAGAGGTGATTGGGCCATTAGCAGACTATTTTCTAATGTTGGGTTTTTTGGTGTTGTGTTCAAGTATTTTTTTTTTCAAGTATTTTTTAATCATAATTTAAGAGCACTGTGAACAGCATGGTCAGAGCCATGTCACGGGGAGAATAGGATGAATACATTGTTTGGACTGGAAGTGAGACTCCTGGGGAAGGGAAGGGGCCAAGGAAAGGGAAGATGCACAAAAATTGTCTTTAAATATCTGAAAAGAAGCTATATGGCAGAGGGATTCAATTTATTTTGGGTCATCCTGTGGAACAGCTAGAAGGTCAATTTTGGTGGAGATTGGTGGGAGGGAGATTTTTGTCTTGGCAAAAGGAAGGACTTTCTGAAAAATAGGGTTATCTAACTAGGAAT
Source organism: Balaenoptera musculus (assembly GCF_009873245.2). Taxonomy (NCBI): domain Eukaryota; kingdom Metazoa; phylum Chordata; class Mammalia; order Artiodactyla; family Balaenopteridae; genus Balaenoptera; species Balaenoptera musculus. Next base: position 16,419,083 of record NC_045800.1, read on the forward strand.
GGGCAGGTTGAGTCAGGTATTAATTTTCCCCCTCTTGGCAGTGGTTTGGGAGAGCGAGACAGCAATGGGGTACAGGTCGGGATCAAACTGGATGACTTCTAGATACCTTCCACCTCTAATTTCCTATGACTCTATGATGCTAATGAAGAAGAAACCCAAGAAACACTGAATGAACAAGACAGTATGTGACTGAATGCTCAAACACGATGTATAGCCAATGAGTAGGAGAGGAACCAGGAAAGGAGCAGTAGGGTCCTTGGGCTGGGTGTCATGGAGAAATTTGGTGGAATGAGTACAGGGAAGGAGGGATGGGACCTTCTGGCTGAAGGTCTGGCAGAAACAAAGGGGAAGGGCTGTGCACAGTGGTGAGGTGGAGCTGGGGACTCGGGGCCAAGAAATGATGTTCTCTTGGAATGTGGGGTCGAATTGTGCTTTGAAAGTTTATCAGAGGAATTAAGGCAAAAAAAAAAAAAAAAAGAAAAAATACAACCAGGCCTTGGATTTGGAGCTCTAGCTTCTTATTTCTGTCAATTACTAGCTGAGCAACCATGAGTCAGTCACCTTTTCTGGACCCTCACTTCACCACTTTGCAAATAAGGAGTCCAGATGAAATGGCTGAGATTCCTTCTGTTCTACAAGGTAGTGACTCTGAGATACATTATTGGCTGCCATTGTAGATTCATGACTAAAGGAGGGATATGAGAGGAGTATTTTAGGAAGATTAATGTAATATGCAGGGGAGATTGAAGGTGGAAGAGACTGAGGTGGAAAGAACAGCTGAGAGGCAATTCCAGTCACTGTTTCTCAAAATAATATCATTCAACTTTAATATTGTTTATTCAGTTTTATGTCCAAGTGCCAGGAAGCACGAAGTTTGGTTCCTCTATACGACCTGACAACTTGGTTTCTGGGTCAAATTAATTTCCTGTCCTCCTGAGTAATTAAAAAAAATGCAGTGCTGGTACGATGACCCTAAACGCGGCATCAGGGACCTGAAAATTCTGCGAGTATCTCTTTTTCCTATTCTTTCAAGAGCACGGTTTCAACAATGGCTCACTTAGCAGAGTGTTTCTCTGTTACCACATCCTGCAAAATATTCAGCACCATCCACAAAAGTATTGAGGCAGACAGAGGAATTTTAGCACGTCATTTTTTCTCAGCAGTTCAGCAGAGATGGCCTAATCCAAACCTGGCTGGCCATCAAGCTAAGAATACTGAATTCTTCTCCCTGTCCTTTTTCCAGCAGGCACTTTGTTTGGGGGTGAAGTTTCATCCTGAGTTACTGAAGAGTTATGGTCATGACACTTTGCTCTGGTTCTTAAAATAAAATGCTTTCCACAGGGAGCTGAATGCCCGGGGCTGCTCCCTGGAGACGGAGACTCCTCTCAGGGTCGCTGGCTTGCAGTTGGACAGACTGAGAGGGAAGGAAAGTCACGGCCACCTTACAGTGACCTGTGGCTGGCAGGGGGCGTGGGTGGGATGGAAGGGGAGGAGAAGAGTCTTTGATTGCCGTGACTGGGCGCTTCAGTGAGCTAGAAACACTAATGAGAGAACCATTAGGTTGTAGGTCAGTGGCTGGAATGTCTTCAGAGCGGGGCCTGACCATGATGTTATGTGATGGGTGCCGCCCAGGGACTCACCAGGGAGGTGTGGGAAGCCCAAGGTGACCTAATGAGCTGAAGAGGAGAGCCTGGGAGGGTCGCTGGGAACACCCTCTGTCAATCACTCTGGATGAGCCAACTCAGTCTCACATCTGCCTTTCTTCCTTTTCCTTCTTGGTTTATTCCCCCATCCAATGCTTGAACGGAAAACAGATTTGGGAGAAGGAGAGTTTGGGAAACAAAGTCAAGTCCGGGTGGGGTTTGAGGTCTTTCTGATTGTTTCAATTTCTTACTTGCATCAAGCCCCAGACTTGGTGGGTGAAATCAGAGTGAATTGTGGGTTCATGTACCCTTATCACTTTAGGCACAAAGTAGCCTCTTTTTTATTTTTCTCTTATTGACGAAGTGTGGTCCATGGACCAGTGCTGATCTGTGGGTGTTTTCATTTGTGTTTGTTATTTTACTACTCTACAATGAGATAACCACAGAAATTAGGATAAAGCTTCTAGAAATGTATACAACAATTTGGCATTGCTATGACATCTACGCACACTTTTATTGTGTTCTACCAATGCATTGGCCACCAATGGATTGGAAATTTTGAAAAAGGTCCTCTACCGCAGATAATGTGAGAAGCACTGCTTGATGCTCTATTACTTCATCAGTAAAATGTTTCCTTAGGGCCTATTACATGCAGGTGTCAGTTCTAGGGGCACAAACCCCCAAGAAGTTCACAGTCCTGGCTTTGTATGGCTGGCTAATGACTTGAGGGTGATGGTCTAGTCCTTCCCTGTGTCAAGGTACATTCTGGAAGGAAATGTGCCATATCTTGATCTTCTTTGGTGTCTACCTAAGTCTCTGGCACAGTGCTGAGAACAGAGTAGACACACATATGTACTTGTTGAATGAAGTTATTGCTCTGCATTAGTGGGAAGAAAGTTGAGATAAAAATTTCAGAGCAGTATTTGGCTACAGCAGGTAGGTGATCTCTTGCCTTTCTGCCTCCCTGCTCTTTCTTTTTTTTCTTTTATTTAAAAAAATTTTTTTGGCTGCTCTGCGCACCTTGCGCGGCTTGCACGATCTTCGTTCCCTGACCAGGGATCGAACCCAGGGCCCAGGCAGTGAGAGCGCTCAGTCCTAACCACTGGACCACCAGGGAATTCTCACCTCCCTGTTCTTCCTACACCCATTCTGAGATAAACTTCAGGGCACACAAACATGGACTGGAAATGGCTCTACTGCTGACCGGAAATAAAAACCCAAATCTAAAAATGACTGGAATCTATAACGAGTCGTCAAAGGAAGTTAAACTCTTGCTAGGCAGATCATATAGTCTTGTTTACCTGTTAATTATTTAAAAAAATTTTAGGGGGTGACTGGAGGCAAGGGTTCCTAAATAGATATGTACACCTTTGGTGACAAGAAATGGTGCATGAATGATTTCATTGTGCTGCTGAATGGCAGGAGCACCCAACAGTCTCGATAGGAATCAAAGCACAGGAGAGCCTTAAAGAGGCCTTGGCAGTCAGCTGCCCCTCTGATTCTCTTATTTCACAGCAGAGGAACTGAGATGCAGAGAGAGTAAGTGGCTTGCCTTTTGGCAATAAATTTTAACAATTTTCAAGGATTTATGATGCAAACATAACTTACTCTGAGCTAGAGTTTGATAATACAGAGTCTCACCATTAAAAGGAACTCAGACGCAAAGGAAAACCTCAATGATTTGACATTTATTTAGGTCAGAAGAAGGCCAAATACGTAAGTTAGCAAGAGTGTGCGTCTAAACCTGAGAGAGAACTTATCATGGGAAGTATCAAGCTGAGAGCATGAAGTTATGAACCCTAGGGCAGACTGAAGAAAAAGGGTTTAAGATCTACTGGAAATTGTTTCCTAAGTCCATTTTTATTAGTGTAAATGTAATATAGCATGAAGAGCTCCCCTAATCTTCAGGGTGGCCCATGTTTGGACCTTTCTGACAACACGCTAGTGCAGAGTTTCTCAGCCTTGGCACCATTGACATTTGGGGATGGGTGACTCTTTGTTGTGGGTACTGTCTTGTGCATTGAAGGATGTTTAGCAGCATCCCTGGCCCCTACCCAGTAAATGCTACTAGATCCCCTGTTGGGACAACTGAAAACGTCTCCAGACGTTGCCAAATGTCCCCTGGGTGACAAAATTGCCCCCAGTTGAGAACCACTGCCTAGTGGTGTGGTTACTTATAGTTGTGGTAGAACTAAAACCTTTCCAGTGTGTTGTTGCTCAGCATCATTAGTCATTAGGGAAATGCAAACTAAAGCTACAGTGAGGTATCACCCCACACCTATAAGAATGGCTATGTTTAAAAAAAAAGACAATACCAAGTGCTGGCAAGGGTGCAGGAAAACTGGAAGTCTTATACACAGCCAGTGGGAATGCAAAATAGTGCAACCACTTTGGAAAACAGTTTGACGGTTTCTTTTTTTTTAAAATTAATTAATTAATTAATTAATTTTGGGCTGTGTTGGGTCTTCGTTTCTGTGCGAGGGCTTTCTCTAGTTGCAGCAAGCGGGGGCCACTCTTCATCGCGGTGCACGGGCCTCTCACTATCGCGGCCTCTCTTGTTGCGGAGCATAGGCTCCAGACGTGCAGGCTCAGTAGTTGTGGCTCACAGGCCTAGTTGCTCCGCGGCATGTGGGATCCTCCCAGACCAGGGCTCGAACCTGTGTCTCCTGCATTGGCAGGCAGATTCTCAACCACTGCGACACCAGGGAAGCCCCTGACCATTTCTTATAAAACTAAATATACTAAAAACTAATAAAACTAAAAAAAAAAAAACTAGAGAAGAACTAAAGAGAAACATTGAGAAGTAAATGCTGAGCTTTTGTATCACTTATTGTGTAACTTTACTGGTGAGAGCAAAAGAGCTCTTTAGCTATTTCCGCCCCCCCTCCCCGCCACACAATGTTAAATTATATAAAAATATATGTGAAAAGGTTAAGGGAAAATAAGTTTGTGAACCTGTACTTTTCAGATTTTTTTACCTACACACTCAATGTTCCTATGAGGCTTTGCTTAATGACAACAAAAAAACCTAAACATATACTTATTATGTGAGCCAGAGGTCCCACTCTTAAGTATTTATGCAAGTAAAGTGAAAACTTACATTCACACAAAAACCTGTATGTAAATGTTGATAGCAGCTTTATTTGTAATTGCCAAACAACTTGAATGTCCTTCAACTTCTGTATGGATAAACACTCTGCAACATCTATACAGCGGAATACTACTCAGCAACAAAAATAACAATCTACTGATATATACAACAACATGGGTGAATCACAAATACATTATGTTAAATGAAAGAAGCAACAGAATGTGTGATTCCATTTATAGACATCCTGGGAAAGGCAAAATTGTAGGGACAGAAAATAGATTGTGGTCACCAGAAGCTGGAGGTGAGCGAGAGGGTTGCCTACAAAGGACCCAGGGAAATTTTTTTGGGTGATGGAACTCTTTGATATCTTGATTGTCGTTGTAGTTACCTGGCTGCATGTGTTTGTCAAAACTCGCAGGACTATCTACTAAAAATTACATGGAGGACTATCAATTTCCTCCATGTAATTCATACATTCTACTCTATGTATTAATTTTAAAGCATGAAAAAATGTGCCAGGGTTAAGAGAATTAAGTAAGCTAAAACAAATACAGTTCTCAATCTTTTCTAAGCTGAAAACTCATACTATTCTTAGTAAACTAAGTAGAACACAAACAGCAAAATGTTGTTTCCATAGCAAAGGCCCAGACATTGTGCTGTAACATTCCCCAGGTACACCAAATGGCCTGCACAGTACGTGGCACACATAGGAAAGAGGTAGTCCCTGTCCTACAGGTAAAACAAACCTACCGTACCAAGCTCTGGCCCATTAACTGGCCTCAGGCAGGTCTGGCTCCTTTCTGTTTTTCTTTTATGTCTCTGTTCACACATTTCTCCTTGGAAGAAAGAATGCCCTTCTCTCTCATAATCTCAATACTGTATTTCCCAAGTCCCACCTCTTTACTGAGATCTTTTTTTTTTTTTTTTAAAGTATCTTACCAGTGTACTCTGGAAAGCAGATGCTAAGATGCACTTTGGTTACTTTTTTTTTTTTAATAGAATTCACGTCACGGTCTTCATGATAGAATGTATTTTTAAAAAAAATTTATTTATTTATGGCTGTGTCGGGTCTTCATTTCTGTGCGAGGGCTTTCTCCAGTTGTGGCAAGTGGGGGCCACTCTTCATCGCGGTGCGTGGGCCTCTCACTATCGCGGCCTCTCTTGTTGCGGAGCACAGGCTCCAGACGCGCAGGCTCAGTAATTGTGGCTCACGGGCCCAGTTGCTCCGCGGCATGTGGGATCTTCCCAGACCAGGGCTCGAACCCGTGTCCCCTGCATTGGCAGGCAGATTCTCAACCACTGCGCCTCCAGGGAAGCCCGAGATAATTTTTTAAAATATCATAGGCTGTATCTTCTCTCCCTTTCCTGAACTCCTGCAGGATTTATTGCCTGCATGGTTGAGCAGACACTTCCCATATCATTTTCCTTAAACCTATTTATTTTTCCATTCTGTGCAAATACATGCATGTCCTGTATTCACACGTTGTTAGAGGGGGTCCTGAGCAAGTGTCTAATAAGTGTATCACGATGACGATGATGATGATGATGATGATGATGATGATGATGATGATGATGATGATGATGGTATCAAAGCAATGGATGGCCTGGTTCTTTTCCGGTTTAAGGATATACTTTTGCTTACATTGGGGTTTTCTAAAAGGCCAGATTTGGCTGGGAGATGCAGTGGAAAGTGGATCTAGAGGGACAGAAGGAGAATATCCAGCATTCCTCTTAATCACCTCAGTGAGAGAAAGTTATGCAGATGAGAAATCAAGAATTTTAATTGGTAAATGTACTCATCTTGAGATAAGAGTGTGTGTTTCCAGCCCCGCTAAGCCAACTTTAGGGCTGGGGTTACAGTTCCCCAGAGAGAATATTTTCGCCTGTACCCACACTGAGCTGCCAAGAATAATGATTTTAGGTGTAAGACTAAAAAGTTCTCCCAGAAAGCTGTCTTCAAGGTCAAGGGGACCATCTGGAGCTGAAATGAGAGATGTACTGACAGGCAGGGAAGGGCTGAGTGAGGCAGAGCTCACTGGGGGGTAATTGGCGTCTGGCCCCCCATGTTGGAAACTCTTCCCCTTATCCTTACTGTTCTCCATTTATTTTCTTAAAGATGAAAATGCAAAGAAAATATCAGTAAAACAAACTGCAATAAGAGAAGCTATAATAAAAGATAATGTACTAAAAAATAATTTCAATACAGTAAAAAATGAAAGTCCACAAAGGTCAAGACTTCTGTCGTACTGGAAAGTCTAGAAGATACAAACCAGTGACCTAGGTTGTTGAAGCAAAAAATCCAAAAGGATTCTTCTTGGGTGAAACTTATAGAGCGCCAGGTAAAAGGTCCAGTCAAGGCCTAGCAGAGGGCTTGGTCCAAAGGGTCTCTGGCTATCCTTGTTCTTTGGTTTCAGCCACAGGTGGGCATCTGAGGCTGGAAACACCCACAAGGTTGTGTTCAGGTGTGTATGGTCAGGCCACTCAAGATGGCTGTTCTCTTGCTCTCTGTCCGTCCCCTGCTCGACCAGTCCCTGCTTCACTCACATGACTATCCAATGCTCTTAATTATAGGGCTTAATTAGTCCCGGTAACTGATGAGCCCACCTGACATCAATTCCCCTATAAATGGGAGCCTCCTTCTCCCCCCCACCCCCTCACTGTAGTAAAGACTGCTGCCATGTCCTGCCCGTTGTCTGCTGCGCATGGTGGGGTGTCGCTCCAGGACGCTTTGTGTAAGATCCCCTGTCCAATAAATGATTGATCTCTGTCGCTTTCTGTGGGTTCTTTCTTTGGTCTCATGGCTGGGCAACTACAAGTCTTGTAGGCCTGTGCTCTATAGCCCAGCAAGGTGTTTTCCCCAGAAAGCCAAAGATCAGCAAAATTCAACTGAAACTGTGATCAGACCTCTCCCTCTCTCTAAGCGGCTCTACCCCCAGCCAGGGTAGATTAAGCCCACGTGAAACCTCTTATACATAGGACATAACCCTTTGGATTTCCAACAGGCAGAGTGTTGTCTTTGCTGACTTCCACTGAAACCCCCATGGCCTTGGTCAGAAGTTTGTGGGCAAAATAAAAAGTGGATCATAGAAGGAATTGCAGAATGTTACCTAGAAGGATGAGTTTAAATGCCTACAAATATTTATTCTATTTCAGTTCCCTCTGGTATCCCTCTGGTATCAGTTTATCAAAACTCAGGAGTCTTCTTCCCTCCAAAGTGGATGACACACTGAAGATGTTTTCTTGAAGCAAGAAGGGGTAAGTCTGTCCTCTGAGTTCCAACTCCCATGAAACTTGAAAATGATAAAGTGACACACTGGAATTCAAGCTTGCAGATCCCACATTTACTAGTTACTAACAGATAATAATGCTGGAAGGATTGTGGCTTCAAAGAACATGTTTTGGAAATTATGTAAGTATTTATACAATGGATTATGAAAACCTTTTAAAAACAAACTTGGGTATTTACATCACAGACCTTCAGACTCCAAAAAGTTGTTATGCTCTGTATGTCAATTGCCATTCGCTAGCATGAAGTCTTTTAAAAAATATTGCCTTGCAATGAAATAATGAGAGAAAACCACATGAAAAATAAGGTTCATGAGCCCTCCCTCCAAACCACTACTCTGCATAATTTAAGGGGTAGATAAAGAATATCTATCAGTGTAGGGAAATTACAAACTGTGACAAGAAATAAGGATAGAAAATGTAAGCAAGCCCTAACATAAGTAAACTGAAACTTCATAAAAAGGGAAGAACGTATTTACTTTTTCCCATTTTAATAAAATTTGTGGGACAAGGGATGAAATGATTTAATTCTGGGAGGAAAAACATGCACTTTTCATCTTCAAAGCACTTTCATTTGAATAAAATAGCTCCATGAAATTTAAAAAGTATCTAGTTTGATTAGCACTCATTGTAATTTTTTAAAATGTTGTGCTTTTTAATTTGATAGATCAGAGACCCTCATGATACACTTGAAGATCAATTAAGTGCTTTTAATGTCTTGTGTCCATAATAATCATCACTTTAATCTTTCATTATCTAATAGGAACATTTGCATATGGGAATCATTCTTTTTTCTTTTCTTTTTTTAGAAAAAATAGTTCTCTAAACTAGTGGTCACTGGGACTCTGTAAGATGTAGAATGCTGGATCTCAAAACAGATTGGCTGGAAAATAGCAGGTTGTAGATTAATACCAATAATATAATGCCTATAACATTTAAAAAGTAACAAGACAATATTCTATGATGTATCTATGCATGGTATAGGCACAAAATCTTGGGAAAAGATGCGTATTAAATTCATGATAGAAGTTGCCTCTGGGGAGGGAGAGGGGGAAATGGTGCTGGGCTGGAAATCAAGGGGCTTTAACTTTATTTTATTTATTTATTTTTTTTAAAAGCTCTTGAAACATGGCCCAGTGTTAATATTAATAAATTCTAGTAGCTAGTGCCAAATAGATATCTGTTGCCAATTATCTTTACTTTTCCATTTTCTTTATCCTCCTGTTTAATAAAACGTTAAATTTTAAGGCAATGGAAAAAGCCCAGTTGAGTTCAGTCAAACTCTATTATGGATTTGCCAACCATAAATGAAGCAACTGTTTTGGGGAGGGAAGCAAACATAAACTCCAATGATAGAAAAATCAAATCTGACCCTTTGTATAAGGTCCTTCTGTTTCATTCTTGGATGAGAATGAGTCTGACTCCCCCAAAAAGAACCCTCCAGGGCTGCTGTCAGTAACAGCACTTTCTGTTGTTTGCACCTCCATGGACCCAGTTTTCCCTTTCATTGCTCTTGTACCCCTTTCTCCTTCCTGGAATCCCCTATCCATGTGTTTGTTGGCATAATCAACATAACAGTTCGTAGTAAAAAAATTTTTTTACTGCACTACCATATAAGGTTTGGGAATATAGGCGAAACACATCAAGGTAATTATAAGTAAGATTCTACCCCATTTAGTCAATTTATCTTTATTCAGTTGAACTTGTTAATCAGGCCTTTATTCTAACATCAGATATCTTTCTCCTGCTCCTGTCTATAGCTGAAGCCAGGACTCTCTTAATTCTCTTGGTCACTGGGCAGGTGAGAGCTTCCTGTCTGGCAAGACCCTATACCAAACAGTTATCAGGCACTCTGGTCTCCTACTCCCCACAGTCCACTTGATTTAGCTGCCCTTGTTTTCTGAGCATGTGTCCGCTAGGACACTCTCTCAGCTACTGCCATTGGCTTTTCATCCTGTTGTACCTCTGCCAGGTCACGTATTTATTCTGTTCTGGTCGGTTTTCTAGGCCTTCAGTTTGGAAACTCCTCATCCTGTTTCATGGGTGACTGGTAGAAGGATTTTTCAAACCTGCATATATTTAGGGGAGATTTATAAAAAAACGGCAAATATGCTGGAATTTTCAGAAGTATAGACATTACTATAGAGAAAAGAAAAATAGAAATACAGAGGAATACCTTAGCCATAGGGGTGAGCAAAAAAATCGATTTCTAGTTCAACCTATTAGCAATCCATTTTAAACCTATTCCTTAGAATCTATCCACACCACCCAGGGAAATAATCACCAGTGAGACGATGTTCATATTCCACTGCCCTTATGGGACAGGGACGTGAAAAACATCTGACTCTGGGACTTCAGCTCAGCTGCTCTGGAAAACAGACTTTAGAGGTGAACAATTCCAACATGAGATTGGTGTTTAGACTGGATGACTGTTAAGGTCCTTTCAACTCTGGGATCCCACGATTCTATGAACGTAAATTGTTTTCTAGAAAGAAATTAACATGTCAAGTTATATTTGCACCCATTTATACAGAGTGACCAGACTTGACAGAAGTTCCAGTTAGTTTACCGACTTATTTAAAAAAAAAACAAAAAAAAACAGGTCTTGCAGCAACAGGGGTTGGACTGCTTCATGGAAAAATTTATCTGCAGCACTACAAACTGAAAAAGGAATTTAGAAGGCCTCTGTGTATGGTCCTCTCCCAGCCGTGCTTGTCTTCTCTTCTTCAAAGTCTGATGTTGGCTGTAAAGTTTATCAAGTATTTTCTCTAGCAGAGCTTGAGAATCCTTTCTGTGGCATCAGGGTTCCCAGCAGATGAATTTCAGGGGATGGAGGGGGAGGGGGTCATCGTTATTTGGATTCCAAAAGTAAAATCGTAAGAAAAGTATTGTCCTAGAGAATACATTTTCAAAATTACATCTAAGGGGCAAGTAGGTAATGAGAAAATAATTTTGATTTGCAACAAAAAGCCCTGTTGTGGCTATAGTGACTGCATTTCTTATTGAATAATTCAAGAATATTAAAATGACGTTCAAATAAGAGGAAAACCTAAATTCCAGGAAGAAAATGCTGACTGATGTCTTTAGCCTGATGTCATAGCTTCCCATAGAAAATTGTGGACTTTTGTTTGAGTTTTAACCAAGAAAACGGTAGCTCGTTTTATATTGTAGATGTGTATCTGAAATGTGATTATACAATAGACTTTGATCAATTGAATCACCTTCTGCACACTTTAACACTTGATGACTCATCACATTTTCCTCTAATTATTCTTCTGAGTGCAATCAGAAGGTAAGTTCTTTGGAAAGGTTTTGGTTGTTAGTATTCAGCCCAGGCATATAGATAGGCTTCAGTAAACATTTAACAATTTGCATTTCCGAGATGCTTTGTATTAATTTCGAAGTGATTGTCAATTAGCCAGGACTTTATTGCCCTCCATAACCCACCCTGCCCCCGCAGTGGTTGTTAATGATGTGTAATGTAATGTACTAGGGACTGCTATTTAAAGGTCTTCTGCTCAATTGAATTCAATAGTCTACTCCATCCTAGGATTCTGTGGATGTGGAAGTTTGAATTTTCATAAATCAGGGGAAATGGTGGGAAAATACTGCGGAGGGTAAGACCATGAACGTGAGTTCGGTAGGGTAGGCTCAGAAAGAAAAGCACATATTACATCATGCACGAGAACAGAAAAAAGTCATGGCCTGAAAAAGGAAATGGGGTGAAACAAAAGAAGCTACTAATATTAAAAAATGTGATCTTTAATCAACAAATGCAGATGTGTCCTTGGATCTTGCACCTTTGGACGTCTTGAGTATCTGCGATTACCCAGGACATCGTGGTACCATGTGGAGTTAGGGAGAAGGAGGCCATGGAATAAAACCCAACCTTGGCTCCCCAACTCAATCTGGGGTTTGGAGAGTTGCTCTCTTGCCTGAAACCCAAGCTGCCACCCACCAGACAAATCATGGCGTGAATCAGAGAGCCCAGTGGGAGGGGCCTGGGGAGGCAGAGTGCCCATTTCAGTATCCATAAAAGGGCATTTTGGTGTCCTAGGTAGAACAGTCATGTGAGGAAGAGAAGGTGGCCTCTGGAGAAAAGTGCTTGGGTCCCCAGAGCTCTGACAGCCACTTCCCAGCTCTGGAATCTTAAGCAGGTCATTTGCCCCACCAAGCCTCAGTTTCTTCATCAGGAAAATGTGCTGATACAGGACTTGTCTCACAGTGTTCTCTCAGATCGAGCGATGTGACCCATAAGAACATGTAGTGTAGTGCTAAGTAAAATAAGAAACACTATAAAAAAAATTAGCTATCATTTCAAAGCATTTTCCCAAGTTATGCATTGTTCCTGAGCTATTACCCTATTTTTCCAATTCCTACTCTAAGACAGACCCCTCTCCCCCAATGCATAGCTATAGTTATTAATATGAACAGGATGTACACAGGGATGTAGTTTCTTGTGACAGGGATGTAGTTTCTTGTGGGCCAGTAGAACTGCTTCTGTTAAGGGCCATAACCCTCCATTTCCTTATGATTTGTTTCTGACTGTGGCCCTCTCTTCCCCAACTGAGGTGTAGTAATGAATTCAGATAATTAACATCTCTTGCTGTCACTGGCTTTTCCTATTGTTTATGGTTTTCTGTTGTCTAATGACTACATGTCTGGGACTCCTATTTTTAACAAACATTTAAAACCTGACAGATGACAGCTCTTGGGTTATCATTGTTCATTAAAAATAAGATTCTCAACAGGTAGCTGTTAAAACAGAAGGGAGACTGACTTCTTAGGGAGGGTCACCTGATAACAGTGATTATTTTGACACAGCTGGGAAAACCGTATAAGAGGAACAGAAAATACCCGGTCAACACCAGTGCTCTCAATCAAGGGAACAAAGAGCCATAAGTTTTGCAACCGACTGATGCAGCAGTGGCAATGCCAAGACTCTGCTTCAGTCTGCCTGCACCCTGTTCTGAAGGGGTGACCTTCTTGGAAGTGGGTGAATTGACCCGGCTATTTCTGGCAACAGTTCCGGTTCTCAGGCTCTTTATTCTAACAGTGCCACTTCTAAAGTAAGAAATATGTTGTCTGCCTGATACCAAGTCCTCAGGGCCAAACACATTCTTTCAATGATGGAGGGGAAAGTCTTGCATACATTGGACAACAAACTAAAATATAAAGAAGCGAATATAACTTTTTCCTAGCTATTCTTGGGCAACTCACCTGGCTTGAAGCTGATGTACCATCTTTTCCCAGAATGAGGAAGGACACACACACACAAATGCAAAACACACATTTGCATGCATATGTATATATATTTAAAAATTCTAGAACCTATACTTTTCTTACCTGTTATTATATAATGTTGGAATTGGCTATAAAGAAGAAATGTTTATCTGTGAAGATATAAGAAATAAGTCTAAGGAAAACTGTAGACATTATTTGTCCCTTCCCTACCATTATTTTCTTACTTGTTTTGTTGTATTTTTGTTAGTAGTATTCGAAAGTTTTCACTTTTAACTTCTTTCCAGAGGTGTGCCGACAATTCCTACATCTCTGCATCATGCCATACCCTGAAACCCAAATCTCTTTTCTCAGCTGCTTGGTGGACTTCTCACCCTGCGTGTCCATGTCAAACTCAAGAACCTCCAACCACACATCTGACTCTGTTTCCTTGAACTTCCCCCACCCCAACCCCCAACAAGACCTGCTACTGGTCTTGCCTTCCTTTCTGTGATTTTTGGCTTTCTCACATCGTCTTGACTCACTTAACCCATCTCCCCTTTTCCAGTCCTACTCACCTGTCCACCCCTCCTGTTTTTGTCAAGTACATGCGATGGAACTCAAACCTGACTCGAGAATTCATTTACTTAAAACCTTCCATGACTCTCTTTGTCCTTCAGAATGAACTCCAAAATTCCTGGTAAGATCTACATAAACTCCTTCCCGGTCTAGCCTTTTCCTGTTTATCGGGAGTCTTTTCCCACTGCACTAGCCTTGGCAGGCTTACACTCCAGCCATGCATATGTTCTTGCTGTCTTCGGAATCCAGCCTATTCTTTCTTGCCTCCCTGCCTTTGGAAAGTTCTCTCCTCTGCTTGGAATGCCCTTTTCATCTTGGCAAAAACTACAAAATCAACCAAGTTCCAGCTCACTTGATACTTTGTAGGAGATGCTCTTCTTAATTATCCAAGCCTGTTTTAGAATCTGTTCCCTTTTTGGCGGTCTCATGGTAAACCTTGCGTAATTCAATTAGGGACTTGCATTGGCTGCTTCCTCCACCAGGCTGTGAGCTCCTTGGGGGCCAGGATTGGCAACGGTGTGTTTCCATTACCTAAGATGGTACCTGGCTTCTAGTTGGAGTGCAAAAAATGTTTCTGGATAGAAAAATATAAATTAACCCGTTAATTTTGATCTCTTAAAAAACCCATTAGAGAGTTACTGGGTTTGCCTTCTAGGAGAGTGTGAACTTTCAGGAAAACACCCTTGGTTAAAAGTAGGTAGTTAACAGCTCATTGGAGCTAGGAAAAGATCTTAGCTGTTACCCTGTTCAACCAGCAGCCTTTTTCAAATTCAACATTGTGGTGAAGAGATATAAAATGATTCCCCCAAACTTACTGGGAGCAGAGGGTGTTAGAACCCATGCAGGTCCCTATACCTAGTTTGGGGGCCTTTTTTTCTGATGCTTCCGTTGGAAGTGTCCAGAATAGGAATTATTTGCAATACTCTCCTGTCATAGATTTAACCTGCCATATAGATGTGGGTAATTCTACAGGTCAGACAAACTGCTAGTTTATATAAATAAATACTGAAACAAAAACTGTTGTACTTGAGCCCTAGGCAGTAAATCAGGTTGAAAGGGAGTAGCTAAAAATGTCAACGGCTCTGCCCATGAAGGATGTTGGAAGTCATAGGATAAGAGAAAAGGCAAGTAGTCAGACAGAGAATTTAGGCTTGATGAGGTTCAGATGATCAGACTTTGGGGCTGCCTATTTAAATAATGTGAACCTTTTTGGTTTAAACTCTGTGGGTCCCTCATGTCCCAGGGGATTTTATGTCCTTCCTCTGAGCAGGAAAGCTCCGGGTGCCATTGGAAAGGCTGCTGTCTCAGCATCCCGAGAGCCACACCCAGGGTCCTCTCTGAAGATAAGGAACAAGTGCAAAACAAAACAAAAATTCATCTTTGTCAAACCTGAGAGAAGGAGTTGAAATTAGAATTTGGGAGCATGGATTTATTAATTTAAAAGATTAGGTGAGTATGTACTGAGTGCTAAGCATGGCCATCCTTGTTTTCTAGATGAGGAAGTGAGGCTTGAAGAGGCAAATAATTGGCCTAAGGTCAGATCCAGTGACAGAAAACCTAAGACCCAGGTCTGCTGGCATCACAACCATTCTGCTCTGCTGCTTCTTCATTCAGTGTGGCAAAAATACTTGGGGCTTTTTACTGTGGCTGAATTCATTTGCCTATGCCAGGAGAAGTGGAACCCAACCCAATCATGGAAAGGGTTCTAGAAAGCAAGGCAGAAGACTTGGTTCTAGTTCTGGCTGAGATTCACCATCTAGGAGCAAGTGTTTAGTGGGAATGGTGGTGAGATTTTGGGAGAAAATAAAGGATTTGTTGGGTGTAGGCAATGGTTATGTGCTTGACATATAACCATAGCACCTCTGAGGCCCCCTACATCACACGTGACAGAACTCTTAGGGCCTGGAACTGAGACTACCCATGTCAACATGACTTGCTTGTTTGTTCCAGGAACCCTTCCCTCAGGAACGATAAGATTGTAAACCAATAATAATTGCACAGTTTGCCTCAGGAAATTCCTGCAGATCAGTTTATCCAAAGCAACAGGTAAACAGCCGGCTATTCAAACAACAGTTAGTTAGTCAAGACCCCCTCGCCCTGCTGTTTCCACTAATCCTATGACGCTATGAAATCTGCCCAATCTCAGTCAGCTCCACCTTGAAAGACCTGCTGTAAGTCACTTGAGACCAGATCCTAAAACCCTATAAATATCCATTCTGACTTTCTCCTCTGAGAAATGAAGATTTTGTCAAGACGGCATTCTCCCTTACTGCACCAGGTTCTGATAAATTTAGCTTTGCTGTTATCAACAAGTGGTCTGGTGACCTTTTGTGGACTTCCAGGCCCATTTTATTGATGTGGAAACTGAGATTCAGAGAGAGTGAGTAAATGCATTCAAGTCACACAGGCAGTAATGTAGACTAGTGGTAGGCCAGAATCTGGCAGAACCAGATTCAAATCTGGACGTCTGCTCTCAAGACAAGGTTACCATGAAAGCCTTCACTTCTTAGCTGTAAGATGAAAGAATTGCGTTGGCTCATGAAGACTGAGATTCTCCCTTGCTTGCTTTCAACTTTGATAAAAACAAATTGAACTATTTTTAAAGCTAGAATAAATTTTCTCCCCTTCTGTCTTTTGTTGAAATGTTTTCTCCAATTTTTGTCTTATATGTTTTTGTCTACAGAAATAAAAATGCAAGCCTAGTAGAAAAGGACCCTATCACATTTCTTTTTATTGTGGTAAAAAACAAATACCATAAAATTCACCATTTTAACCATTTGAAAGCTCACAATTCAGTGGCATTTAGTACATATAAAAAGGGGCAATCATCATTCCTCTCCAATTCCAGAACATTTTCATCACCCAAAGGGAATGGTGCACCCATTAAACATTCTCCATGACTCCCTACCCCGGCCTCTGGTGACCATTTATCCACATGCTGTCTTTATAGATTGGCCTATTCTGGACATTTCATATAAATGGAATAATGTAACATATGGCTTTTGTGTCTGATTCTCACTTAGCATAAAGCTTTCAAGATCCCATCAGATTTTGTCTTTTGTAATATTCATGGTATATCTTTGACACTGAACGGTAGCAAAGGAACAAGCCAAACACATGAATTATTATGACTGAGAGTTTTTCTCCTACAGGGAGAGGCAAAGAAGTGGTCCTCAAGGGCAACAATGGGAAGGGAAACCGTTCACATCCCTTGGCCACTTGACCTAAGGATTGCTCTCCATCACTTTCCCTGGGCCCTGGGCTGAGCCTGATGACGAGACGACATGCAGGAAGGGTAAGGAGCCCATCATCTGACTTGGCCGTGATTTTGTTGACCTGCCTGGTCTTTTCCTTGCATAGTCCTTGTATGGACATGAGGACAGTGCAGCAAGCTATTGGAAGATGCCTAGTAACAGGGTGAGATTTCAGCTGGGCTCCAGCTTGCCCTTAGGACAGTTTATGTTCAGTTTCACCAGACTAACTGGAAAGAGGTTGAAGGACAGTTTTTCTGTCCATGCCTAGCAGGAACCATTGCTCTCTTAATTTCTTACACAAAGAGAAATCAGTCTTTTTGATGTGATTGTGGAGTTCAGGTACTCCTTCTTCAGGTGTGCCAAGGTGCTGGTGTTGGTGAGCCAGTCTCTTTGAGATGTTTAGATTGAGAAGGATGCTCTTGATGAACCGTTCGGATAAGTGCATAGAAGGAAGTTTCTACTGCAGCAAACGCAGAATCCTCTCCTATCAGACGCCTAAAAATGTCAAAGAAAGGAAATGGTGTGCCTAATACTGACAAATCTAAATCATGATTTGATGCCAGAGACTAATATAAGTCTTTTCTCCCGTGACAGCGCCACACTTAGAAAATTTACTCCATCATTTCCTATTCCAGTTAATGTCAAATTGAAAATTGTTGCTTGATAAATTGTTAGCAGGAAATGTTATGTTTTTTCCTTAGAGGATTTCTTTTTCTTTCTTTCCCCCGTCTGAGTTATGTGTGATGTGCGATGTAAAAATACAAAAAGAAAAGCCAAAATATGTCATGATACTTCCTCTTTTCAACCTTTATGGTAAAGACAAAGGGTCACAGTGAGTTAAAAAATATTTGTCTTATAAATATTGCATAGAAAATCATAAGTTGAGATAAATGTCACAGAAGCCATTGAAACATATGACCACAGTCAATTTATGAGCAACTTAAAATATAGAAGCTCTCCAGGGTACTAAGATTGCTGTGAAATTATAAAACATTAGCTTTCTTTTCAAATATGGCAAGCATCTAGGCAGGAATTCTGAACTCGGGGTCAGTAGATCCGTTGGAAATGATTGTGACACTTATCATGTATGTGCATCTTTCTGGGGTGAAGAGCATAACCCTTTTCCCTTTTCTTTTTTTCTTTTGTAACTTTAAGGGGTTGTTGACCTAAGGATAAGAAGATTCTTTGCTCTAAGAGGTGGTTGGACTACAGTGATTTTAAAGTGATTCCAATCCTGAGATTCTTTGAAATCACCCTTGAATTTTTTTTTTTAATTTTTATTTATTTATTAATTTATTAATTTTTGGCTGTGTTGGGTCTTCGTTTCTGTGCGAGGGCTTTCTCTAGTTGTGGCAAGTGGGGACCACTCTTCATCGCGGTGCGCGGGCCTCTCACTATCGCGGCCTCTCTTGTTGCGGAGCACAGGCTCCAGACGCGCAGGCTCAGCAATTGTGGCTCATGGGCCTAGTTGCTCCGCGGCATGTGGGATCTTCCCAGGCCAGGGCTCGAACCCGTGTCCCCTGCATTGGCAGGCAGATTCTCAACCACTGCGCCACCAGGGAAGCCCCAGCCTTGAATTAATCAAGGATATTTTCATAGCTGATATGTTGCCGCTAACAAGCAGTGGGTTGGCTGTATAACATATTGGCTCTTGTTGATTGTTTGCAAATAAGTTGCCCACCAATCACTATCGAGCCTTTGGCCGTTCTTTTATTTTTCTTAAATATGCATTTATTTATTTATTTGGCTGTTCTGGGTCTTAGTTGCGCCGTGCATGTGGGATCTAGTTCCCTGACTGGGGATCAAACCCAAGCCCCCAGCATTGGGAGTGCGGGGTCTTAACCGCTGGACCACCAGGGAAGTCCCCAAGCCTTCGGCCATTCTTAATGTCTGCTAACAGGATGTAGCCTATTATATCAAATCTCCCTGTAATTGTCACTGTTTAAATAACTGTGTTTATTCCTCATTGGACAAGTATTTATTGAATAATATTATTTGTAAGTTAATTGATTTAACATATTTGGTAGGTTTAAATATGTTTCATTGCCTTCCCTAAAGAGTAGATGACATTCTACGAAGGAATATTTCATAATACAGGTCCACAATTTCTCACTCTCAATTCCCAAATCTAGAAAACTCTGAAGACAGAGTTTTTTCCATAACTCACTTGAGAGTAAATGCGACCTGAATTGAACTCATTTGGCAGTAACATCTGACCTGAACTGGCATGAGGCTTTTTATAGTCATTATTTATCTACTCAGTATGAACAATCATACATTTTGCTGCAGAGACATTAATGTTTGATTATGGAATGCTGACCTGGGACCCTGCTTAAGATGTTCTGTAATATGTAATCTGTGTACCGTATTGTCTTCCTAGAATCCCCCAAATCCTGAATTCCAAAACGTATCTGCCCCCACAGGCTCTCAGGTAAGAGTCTGTGGACCTAGACCATATATTTTTGCCTAAGAAGCTTTTGTAATTCTGTGTGTATGTGTCTATGCGGTCGCATTTAAAAGAAGAACAAAGCACCTTTCTCATCTCTCCAAACTGGACTGACACACAATAAATTATTTTTGACCTTTGAGAAATGAACTTTAAAAAACACTTGTTCACAATTATGCCAACAGGCAGAGCACGGGCTCTGCCCCGCAAGGCGCTGCCTATCAGGGCATGAACCGAACAGATGAAATGCTGCACACGGATCAGAGAGCCAACCATGAAGGCCCATGGCCTTCCCATGGCACATGCCAGCCCCCATATGGTCCTTCTGCCCCCATGCTCCCCATGACAAGGCCCCCTCCATCCAACTACCAGCTCCCACCAAGCATGCAGAATCACATTCCTCAGGTACCCAGCCCTGCTCCCCTGCCCCGGCCAATGGAGAACCGCACGTCTCCTAGCAAGTCTCCATTCCTGCACTCTGGGATGAAGATGCAGAAGCCAGGTCCCCCAGTACCTGCCTCACACATAGCACCTGCCCCTGTGCAGCCCCCTATGAGTTGACGGGACACCACCTTCCCACCTGGCTCTGTTGAAGCCACACAGCCTGTGCTGAAGCAGAGGAGGCGGCTCACGACGAAAGACATCGGAACCCTGGAGGCATGGCGGGTAATGATGTCCCGCAAGTCTGGGCTGCTGGCAGAGAGCACGTGGGCATTAGACACCATTAACATCCTGCTGTATGACAACTACAGCATCATGACTTTCAACCCCAGTCAGCTCCCAGGGTTGCTAGAGCTCCTTGTGGAATATTTCCGATGTTGCCCGATTGAGATCTTTGGCATTTTAAAGGAGTATGAGGTGGGTGACCCAGGACGGAGAACACTACTGGACCCTGGGAGGTTCGGCAAAGTGTCTAGTCCAGCTCCTGTGGAGGGGGAGGAGGAGGAATACCTTCTAGGTCCTAAACTAGAGGAGGAAGAAGAGGAGGAAGTAATCGAAAATGGTGAGGAGATGGCCTTTGTGGGCAAGGACAAAGCCGCCTCAGAGAAGAGTGAGGAGAAACTGATTAGTAAGTTGGACAGGCTTCCAGTAAAGATCATGCAAAAGAATGACCCGTTTGTGGAGGACTGCTCAGGTCAGCGTGGGCGCGTGCAGGAGTTTGACAGTGGCTTGCTGCACCGGCGGATTGGTGGCGGGGGACACCACTGAGCATATCCAGATCCACTTTTTTTTTTTTTTTTAATAAATTTATTTATTTATTTATTTTTGGCTGTGTTGGGTCTTCGTTTCTGTGCGAGGGTTTTCTCCAGTTGTGGCGAGCCAGGGCCACTCTTCATCGCGGTGCGTGGGCCTCTCACTGTTGTGGCCTCTCCCGTTGCGGAGCACAGGCTCCAGACGCGCAGGCTCAGTAGTTGTGGCGCACGGGCTTAGTTGCTCCATGGCATGTGGGATCCTCCCAGACCAGGGCTCGAACCCGTGTGCCCTGCATTGGCAGGCAGATTCTCAACCACTGCGCCACGAGGGAAGCCCCCAGACCCACTTTGAGAGCAAAACAGAGCTGCTGCCTTCCCGGCCTCAGGTACCCTGCCCACCAGTCACTCGGAAGTATGTCACAGCAGTAGAGGGTACACCAGGGACAACAGAGCAGGAGGGCCCCCCGACCGATGGCCCTCCAGAAAAACGGGTCACAGCCACTGTGGATGACATGTTGTCCTCCCGGTCTAGCACGTTGACCGAGGAGGGAGCTAAGAGTGTAGAGGCCACCAAGGAAAGCAGCAAGTTCCCATTTGGCATCAGCCCAGCACAGAGCCATCGGAACATCAAGATCCTAGAGGATGAACCCCACAGTAAAGAGAGACCCCACTGTGTGCCCTTCTGGACTGGCAGGATTCCCTTGCCAGACGCTGCATCTGTGTCTCCAATACCATCCGAAGTCTGTCATTTGTGCCAGGCAACGACTCTGAGATGTCCAAACACCCGGGGCTGCTGCTGACCCTGGGCAAGCTCATCCTTCTGCACCACAAGCACCCAGAACGGAAGCAGGCGCCACTGACTTACGAGAAGGAGGAGGAGCAGGACCAAGGGGTGAGCTGCAGCAAAGTGGAGTGCTGGTGGGACTGCTTGGAGATGCTTCGGGAGAACACCTTGGTCACGCTCGCCAACATTTCGGGGCAGGTGGACCTCTCCCCATACCCCGAGAGCATCTGCCTGCCTGTCCTGGATGGACTCCTACACTGGGCAGTCTGCCCTTCAGCTGAAGCCCAGGACCCCTTCTCCACCCTGGGCCCCAACGCCATCCTCTCCCCCCAGAGACTGGTCTTGGAGACCCTCAGCAAACTCAGCATCCAGGACAGCAATGTGGACCTGATCCTGGCCACACCCCCCTTCAGCCGCCTGGAGAAGTTGTACAGCACCATGGTGCACTTCCTCGGTGACCGAAAGGACCCGGTGTGCCGGGAGATGGCTGTAGTACTGCTAGCCAACCTGGCACAGGGTGACAGGCTGGCAGCCCGTGCCATTGCAGCGCAGAAAGGCAGCATCGGCAACCTCCTGGGCTTCCTGGAGGATAGGCTTGCTGCCACACGGTTCCAGCAGAGCCAGGCCAGCCTGCTCCCGCTGGAGCAGAACCCGCCCTTTGAGCCAACTAGTGTGGACACGATGCGACGGGCTGCCCGTGCGCTGCTGGCCCTGGCCACGGTGGACGAGAGCCACTCGGAGTTCACGCTGTACGAGTCATAGCTGTTGGACATCTCGGTATCGCCGTCGATGAACTCATTGGTTTCACAAGTCATTTGCGATGTACTGTTTTTGATTGGCCAGTCATGACAGCCGTGGGACACCTCCCTCCCTGTGTGCGTGTGCGTGTGTGGAGAACTTAGAAACTGACTGTTGCCCTTTATTTATGCAAAACCACCTCAGAATCCAGTTTACCCTGTGCTGTCCAGCTTCTCCCTTGGAAAAGAAGTCTCTCCTAGTTCTCTTTCCTCCTCCTTCTCGCCCCTTCTTCCTCCCATCTTTCTATTCCGTCCTCACTTTACTCCCCCTCAGGACCCTGCCCTATTTGAAAAGACAAAGCTCTGCCTACATAGAAGACTTTTTAAATTTTAACCAAAGTTACTGTCATTTACAGTGAGTTTGGGGAACAAAAATAAAAATAAAAATGGCTTTCCCAGTCCTTGCATCAAGGGGATGCCACGTTTCATAATGTTTTTAATGGTTAAAAAAAACAAAAAAAAACCCTGAAGGACAAAAATGGTGACTGCTGAACTGTGTATGGTTTATTGTTGTACATTCACAATCTTGCAGGAACCGAGAAGTTCACATTTGTGGACAAACCCCGTTCACTGGAGAGGCCTGTGCAGTAGAGTGTAGACCCTTTCATGTACTGTACTGTACCCCTGATACTGTAAACATACTGTAATAATAATGTCTCACATGTAAACAAGAGAAAACGCTGGGTCAGCAGCAAGCTGTAGTTTTAAAAAATGTTTTTAGTTAAATGTTGAGGAGAAAAAAAAAAGGGGGCTTTTCCCCCAAAGTATCATGTGTGAACCTACAACACCCTGACCTCTTTCTCTCCTCCTTGATTGTATGACTAACCCTGAGATGACCTCTTAGAACTGGTTTTAACCTTTAACTGCAGCGGCTGCGCTGCCACGTGTGTATATGTATGACGTTGTACATTGCACATACCCTTGGATCCCCACAGTTTGGTCCCCCTCCCAGCTACCCCTTTACAGTATGACGAGTTAACAAGTTGGTGACCTGCACAAAGTGAGACTCAGCTATTTAACCTCTTGCCAGACATCTGTAAGTCAGTGAAACCGAATCTGATTCTCTTAGCTATGTTGACTGTTGGGGGAGTCTAGGGAGAAAACTTGGGGGTGGGGAAAGGGAGTTTTTCCCTTGTAAAGTCCAGTAAGAAAAATGGCTATAAATCTTCCAGTTACAAAAGAGAGAACCCCATTGAAAATAGAATACAATAAGTGACAAATAAATCAAGTATTTTACACATTGACAACTGAACCTGGAGCCTAGAACATGTAGTTCTGACTTAACAATTTTAGAGAAATGCCTATTTTTAAAGAATAATGATGTACATTTTCATACAGTGTATACTCATTGAATATATGTTGCTAAAATACATTCCAGCAATCTAGGTGCCATTTCTAGAAATAAATCCATTTCTTAGAAATATTTGGGAAATAATCTCATTGTTTCCTGTGACACTAGCAAAGAATGCCCCATATAAGTTGCAATTTGAGGCTTAGCACCTTCCTTAGAGAAACTATTATTTATGTCTGATAGTGAAAATCTGAATTTCGAAGGAAATAAGAGGGTTACATCACCTCTTCTTGCAGTGCACTGCTCTAGTGAGGCCTGTTACCACTCTGTGCTTGGGTTGTTGCAGAAGCCAGAGAACTTGGTTCTCTGGCTCCAGTGGAATTCAGTCAATGAAAATTTAGAGTTCATACCTTATGGCAGGCAGTGTGTTGGAGCTTCCAGTCTTGTGGGGAACAGACAAGCAGTTTGGTGACATGAGTAAGAGATGGACTTAGGAGTCAGGCACCTAGACTTGATCAAGACTGCTTACCTGTTGTCTTGAACAAATCACCTGAGCTCATATGCCTTACCTCCAAGGGGGCAGAACCTTCCGTCACTAACCAGGCTGTCAGCCTTATGTACTCAGAAACCTGGGTCGGCTTCTCCGGGATGCATTTCTCTGGGTTGGCTCCTGGGGTTGATATATGAAAACCAGAAAGCCAGTTTAATAATGAACTCATATTTATTATATGAGATTATATAAATATTAGTCTTTTGATTTATAAAATATGATTGTTGAATTTACTTAACTCAGAATTATTTGGAAGATTAAGATGTGATATCCACCTGTCATGCCTCTGATGCCAGGTTGATCTTTCTAAAACACTGCTTTTCTCATGGCACTCTTGCTCGTCAATCTCCAGGCTTCCGGGAAGGTTAGAGTTCAACGCGTTTGCATTAACCTTCTGATCTGTTCCCGAACTACTTGTCCAGTTTCATCTTCTAATTACTCCATCAACATGAACCATCTGTAACTGGCTATTCATTGTCTAAAAATTCATCGCAACTACCTATATCCCTATGCTTTTGTTCATGCAGTTTTCTTCCCCCTGCAACTTCTCATGGAATGGCCTTTCACACAATTTTATCGCCTTATCCAAGACCTACTACATCACCAAGCCTCTAGATTATGCCAGCCCCTCCATCCACTCCCTCCTCCGAACTCTAGAGCTGAAACGTCAGGGCAGCAGCCAGCAGTCGTATGTGTCTATTGAACACTTGAAACGTGGTCTCAATTGAGATGGCTATAAGTGTAAGATGTACATCAGATTTCAAAGGTTTAGTATAAAAAAAGCATCTCCTTCATACAGTTTTACATCAATTCTATGTTGAAATGATAACGCTAGCTTCACCCGTTTTTTACTTAAAAAAAAAACGTAGCTACTAGAACACGTAAAATTAAATATACAGCTTGCATTGTACTTCTATTAGATAGAGCTGGTCTAGAGCCCTTACTTTTGGCCACGTGTCTGGCATGCGGCCACACCTGCCTCATTCTTTGTCACTTTTCACTTGTGGATGTCTGATCTCCCCAGCCAGAGCGTGGGTGCCTTGGGGACAGGCCCAGTGTTTTCAGCTGGTTGTATCCCATACAGCACACTCACTCAGGACACAGTACCCTCAATCTTTCAGGAACAGGTAAACATAGGAATCACAACTCAAAAACTACTCACAGAAATCCTCCAAAAAGTTAAGCTCCCCAGGTGTCTTCTGAGCACCTCTAATGTGAAAAATATTATTTATCTGTATAGGTATATTAACACTCAAAAGGTTTGAAGAGACTTGTAAACATTTGCCGCTTGGAGAGGGAGTTCTATGGGTTGCCTGTTTTGAGTAAAATTTATATTGTCCTGTGCTTGCAAGAATGCTTTTTGCAGTACTGCAAGGACTTACAATTTTCATGTTACCTTTGTCACTTGGTACAGCATTTTTTCAGATCCTCGGAATTTTGTGACTCGGAGATGTTTAAAAACATTAGCAACACGGTTACAGGAAGGATGGCGTGTTGATGCCACCAGGCCTGGTGCCACACTGAACACTGCACAGCGCTGTATTTCATTCCAGTCTCCAGCCAGGAAAAAATCCCTGTAACCAGGATGTAATGGGACCCCCATTTGAACAACAGAAAGAATGAAAGGATTTGAAATGAAATGAAAGTTGTTTATAAGAGGAAATGGAATTAGCACATAGAAAGCTGAGGGGGAGGGCACAGTTTTTCATATGTATCACTGGAAGGATTATAATACAGAAGATAGTGGCTCAGTCATTAGTTTTCAGATTCCATTGAGATTAATCATGAGTTAAAACAGTAAGAGGGATTTGGGTTAGCTACAAAGGAAACATTTGCTGATAGGACTGGCAATTAAATGATGGGTCAGGTCTTTACATCTCAGATTATGTCTTGTCAGTCTTGGTGGTCTGTACTGATCTAGTTAAACCCTTGCTTGAGTATAGTGGTGATTGTTTTTTTTTTTTGTCCATTTCCTTTATTTATTTTTTTAAATTTAATTTTTATTTTATATTGGAGTAGAGTTGATTTACAATGCTGTGTTAGTTTCAGGTGTACAGCAAAGTGATTCAGTTATACATATATATACAAACCATTCTTTTTCAGATTCTTTTCCCATATAGGTTATTACAGAATATTGAGTAGAGTTCCCTGTGTTATACAGTAGGTCCTTGTTGATTATCTGTTTTATATATAGTAGGGATGTTGTTTACTAGACATATCTAGGTCCTTCCCATGCCGAAAATTCTGCAGTTTTTCTGGGTGACTCAGTTTTACTTAGGTATGCCTATTTTAAGGGAAAAAAAACCACACATTATTTCAGGATTGATCATTGAATCATTTAAACACAAAGAATTCTTTAAAAAGAGCATCTTACTAAACTGTTACCTTTAATGGCTTTAGAAAAAAATCACTGCAGAAAATGTCATTGGAACACCTATTGATGTTTACTCTTTAAAAGCATTTTTAACTAGGACCTCAAGATCACACGTGAGTTTCTTCAGTTAACATAATAGATATTTTAAGTCAGTGAAGTTCCTGTAGATTTGTCTCTGTTCATTAAGTTCGGAACAAAGAAACCCAATGCCTGGCAAGCCACAAAAAAGAGGTAAGCAAAAATAGAAACAGCCATTGCTCTCAGCATTTTCATCTCTGAATTGCTATTCCAGGAAAAGGAGAACAATCTAGAGAGTTGCTTTTAGTGTTTACAACTCAATGCAAAATCGTAGAGTTGAGTTACTTTCCAAATTGACTTACTTTTCTCAAAGTGGCCGTGGGTTCAGAATCATAAACCACTTTTGCTTAGCACAGAGCAAACAGGTTTTTTAATCTGATGTTTGGGAAGAAGACTATTTTATTCAGTTGTGGTTTTTGTGGAATTTTTTGTGTGTGTGGAATTTTAAGTATAATAATAAGTGAAGGACTGTTTGTTGGGATGCATGGGGGTATTTTATATATATATATATATATATATATATATATATTTGCTATTCTTACTTGTTCTTTCCACTTTAAAAAAAAAAAAACAGGGATTTTGTGGGTGGAGTTGCAAGGAAAGGGAAAAGAAGGTCAGGAGGAAGTATTCGAAATGATAGACTGTGCAAAGCTATAAACTCCTTCTATCAGAGCATCTGAGAGGGATTTACAAACAAAGGCTACTGATGAGGATTTGTGGGAAGTGAACTCGAGTAGCAGGGAAACCAATTGACTTCTCCATGCTCACTGGGCACAGCAGCAAATACACAGGAGCCAGAGCAGCCAGTCTTTGGACTGTCTGCTTGAACAAGTTTTCTGCTCTCCTAGAGTAAAAATTTACCCACAATTCCCACAAGTCAGCTAGCCTAATGATTAGGAAAACTAATTTACAAATAGTTGAAGGTGTAACAGCTCATGTTATCCTTTGCAATCAGGATGCTGAAAAACGGACAAGGTCATACAGTTAAGAACTGAAAAATAAAGAAAAACAGGAAAATAAAGCCTGTTAAGAAAGCCCCACACCCCAAATATTAAACTCAACATGAAGACTTTTTATAGGAAAAGTACAGAGTTAAAAATTTTTTTCTACTCATAATTATGAGCAATACTGAAATTCTCAGGAAGAAATCCAAACTTAAGACATTTAAAATGCATCATAGGTAAGTTCTGTCATAAATAGGAAGAAAACAGTGTGATCTTGCTAATACTAATTAATAGCTATGAGCCAGGGGATGTGGAGAGAGAAGAAAACAAGAATCCTAAGTATTGAGAGATGTTGAAAATCAGAGCTTTAGGAAACTGTTCATGAGAAGTTAATGCTGCTAGGAAGACAATTTATCTAGAACTAGATGTTCTAGATGGTTCTAGTTCATTCAAGAGGAAATGAAGATGTGCTCAAGAGAAGGGCTGGTGAGTATAGGGTATGTCCAAGGCAAGAACTGGCTTCAGGTACCAGGAAGGTAGAGATGCGCTCAGAGTGAAGGCAACATGTAAGTGAAGACAAAGGTTTAAAGTGTGTAGACAGTTACTTTCCATGCTTTCTTGGGTGCTGCTAAGATGACTGCCAAGATCATGCTCTAATGTTGTCAGCATAGTGTCAGCTTCTCCTTCGGGCTGCTGTTTTCGTCTATCATTAGAGCAATTGGATCTGGAAGCCTATTAACTGCTCCATCAAATGACCAAGTCTTATTGATTCAGAAACTATCTCCCACAAAAGGTAAAAAGACTATTAGGAGGTAAATTAATCCACAAAGTATCTATTTATAGTATTAATACTTCTTTGATGACATTATATGGACTATTTAGTAGAGACTCTTTAAATGAGAGCAGGGTAAAAGTTGGAATTTTAGGAGAGGTGTATTTCTCAGAAAGTAGTTTGATAGAATTTGCTTTTTTTTTCTTTTTTTAACATCTTTATTGGAGTATAATTGCTTTACAATGGTGTATTAGTTTCTGCTGTATAACAAAGTGAATCAGCTATACATATACATATATCCCCATATCTCCTCCCTCTTGCGTCTCCCTCCCACCCTCCCTATCCCAACCCTAGAATTTGCTTTAAAATAATTGCAATGTAGCAGTGCACTTTGGGACACGTTGAATCACAAATTATGAGATTCAGAAGCAATATTCTAGATGGAAATTTAAATAATGTGGAGGGTTTGTGTGAAGGAGAAGAAAGAGAAATTAATTCCATTTGCTGATGTGACTGTAGTACAACTATTTTTAGGTATAATCCAAACAGTGCATATCTTCTCCATTTTGATTAGTAGCAAATTGGCAGGGAGTCAAAAGAATTAGTATTTCTCAGCACATTATGCCAGAGATGTACAAATAAAACTAAATTATCTGTGCCAATGTGTTTAATTTGAATTACGGCTAAGGTTTTAAACTGTTTTCCTTCCAAAGAACTGAAGGGTCCTGCTTTGTTAAAAAAATTTTTTTAAGCCTTTCACAAATGGCAGTAAAACTTAATAATTTTCCTTTTGACCCTTGCTTAGAAGCTCTTGCTAAAAACTTGAATGCTAGTATCATCCTGAGACTTCGAGTGCAGAATTTCCGCCTGGCAATTTTACATATTGCCAGAGGAAGTCAGCACGCTCAACAAAATGCGAAATTAGGAAAATGTGCTTAACAAGGAAAGGTTTCACAATAGCCACTTAGAGGTTATTAATAATTCCAGTTCCAAAGAAAGCCTGGATAGAAAAAATGAGCTCTATTTACAAAGTTTTACATTGCCAAGTTCACCAAGGGATGAAGCTATCTTCTATACCAATTATAGATTCCTACACTGGAGGGAGAATTATAGATGCTGGAATATCTTGTTACACATAGAGAACTTTACAGTGTGCAACCGAAACATAATTTCAAATGTAGCAAATGAGTGAATCTTGGTCACATGTTCACTGTTTTAATTTTAAGGTTTATGCCTTTGGTACTGTTACACACAAACCATGGGGTAAGGTTGATTTTCTGCGTATTCACTGCCCTCCTGTCACTTCTGCTGTGCATTATCTCACCAGATTAAACAGGATTGGCAGTTTTCTCCTCCCACTGATGTAGCTATTGGGATTGGCAGCTCAGATTCCTACATTTCTATTACAGATCAATGTCTTCTTCAAAACAACGAAAAGCAGTTTTCGTGGGTAGTAGGAATCACTGACAAGGTCTGTTTCTGAATCCCCGTAACCCTCAGTTAGAGAACTCAAGAGATCACAGAAAACTCTTTTTTTCTATTTCCTACAAATACATATAAACTGGCCCCAAGATTATAGTGGTTTCCTCTAATTCACTAAAGAGTTCAGACCTGTTTACTAAGCAGTTAAATTATATATATTTGTTATTAAAGTTTATAGGACTTTCATGATTTTGAGACCTAAGGTTTGATGGGTTTATATGTAAGTTTGGGTCTGGGAAAATTTCTTTTTATTTAAATGTAAAGACTTATCTAGACAAAATAGGAAAGTGAAGCATTACCTGGTACTCTTGAGTGCTCTTCAGATGAAACTGTAGACATTAAGTCTATTAATTTTCTAGTATGATTTAAAAACAAAGAGGAACAAAACCCCTAACAAAATGCAACTTACATATTCAGGTGGGGGAAGGGAGCATAGAAATGCACTGTATTTGTTCCTAGGGGAAAGGATAGTGAGATTTCATCCTGGAATTTTTACATTCTCCAAAATGTGTTTCTTTAGGTATGTATCTGTATTTTTAAATAACTTTTGCCATCTCCTGCCTCTCCACCTTTTTTTTTGCTGGAGAAAGGGATTAAACTTCACAGCAGCTTTTGTTGAAACTGCTACTGTTCATGAAACCTTCTGCTGGTCTCTAAAACATAGGCAGCATTAATCTTTCTCAGAAGACTCTCATCTTTCCTGGTTTTTAGAATATCGCATTGCCAAAAAAAAAAAAAAAAAAAAAAAGGATAATCGGTCTTGACTTTCCTTGGTAGCGAAGAGTTTCTTCATGTTCAATCTCGGTATAAGCCAAAACTTTACACTCTTCACTTTGGTTTCTTTACTGTACCATCATGAAATGAAAAGCTTGTTTAAAAATACAAAGAAAGAGAAATACTTAAATTTATTTTGGAGAATGTAGAATTAATCCCAAGACAGAATTTCACTATATTTTCCTTCGGAACTAATTTTAGGAAAACTATCCTATCCATTGGGGGGTGTCATAATCTTGTTAGAAAATTTTAAAACTTCACATTTACTTTTACCTGTTACCTGCCCACCCAGAACTTCTGCTGAAATGGTCTACTTAATTACACAAGAGAAAAAAAAGTATTTACTTAATTGCTCTTTTATAAATTTTTGCTTAACCATGAAAGCATTTTGCTTTCTAAACAGCCACTGGAGAAATGTGCACACACTGTGATTTTCTGTGATTTTGATTTTCTGTTGGAAAACAAAAACCAGCCGTGGATGCCACTTACCGAATTCCAAGTAGGCAATGACGGTTCCACGACTTAGTCTTCTTTCCTGCATTTCTGTGCAAAGTTGCAGCTGAGTTACCTGACTCAATCATTTTTTCTTAGAAGATGCACAATCCCAAATATTAGTTCTTAAGGCAAGTACGGCAGATGGGATCTTGAAAACACCTACAAGTAGTCTAGAATACTCTGAATCTGGCTGTGAAAATTTAGGGCAAGCCTGCAGCTCTCAGTAGGTGCACGCCTTATTTGGTCTAGAGGCATTTTGCTATGCTATTGAGTCATGAAAAGCTATTAAAAGAGCTCTATGGGAAATCCAGCCTATATTTTGAACAAAACAAACTGTCTTTTCCATTTTCCCTGAGCCCTTACAGACACACAGTACATAATCTTTTTTGTGCTTTATTGGTATTTATTGCACATGGATCAAGTCCTCACATAGTAGTTAGTTGCACCAGAGTATAAATACTTGGTAAAACACAGAGAGGAAATAGTATTTACACACAAGTGCTAAATTTTACCAGCAGATTCACATGGGCCCTTGGACATAAAAAAATAATAAAAAACTCCTTAAGATAATTATATTTATAATATGGATACAGTTACAGTACCATGATAAAAGAGTATAAAAAGGTATTTTTCCAATAAATCATTAGCTCAGTAACATAACAGACAACAGAAGTAGAGTTTGAGTTTTATTTTAGTTTTTAAGATCTGCCCCTACCTCACCCCCACCCCCGTTAAAAAATATTTAATTTCTTTTTGTGCAAGTAACATCTTCAGTGGACTTTACAGTTCCTAATACTGTGCAAAAATGCCACTTTGAATCACGCCTTTTTGTTTTGTTCTGTTTTTTGTTTTTACCCACATGTGCAGTAATCTGAACTGTTTCCTCTTTTTCTTTTCTTTTTCTGTCCTGTCTTCAATGGACAGTCACACGTCACAGAGGCTCAGCGCCTGGTCCTTCCAACTAATATTGATACATAAATAAGCTGTTTAATATAAACAAGTCTTTCTATCTTGCTGTGCAATGTGCACAGTGTGAGGTAGGAACCCCTCAGCCTGACCACCGAGGCTCTCGGGGACAGCCGGCTTGCCCTACAAAAGGAAAGCAAGGTGAGGCTTGTTCCAAGAATAGCTTAAAATTTCCTGAAACGCGATTTTTGCATCCATCCTTTCCCTCTGCTTTAAGAACAGGAGAAATCATTACTCAGGAATTAAAATGAAATTGCAACGGAAAGCAAAGGAAACACGTCCTGATCAACTGTCATTCTCTCCTCTTTCTCCGCTTGACCGCTCCTGTTCCCGAGAACGGGATAGAAGCCAAGTCAGAGACTTATCTCCTAACGCTTCTCCCTTCCCTTCCCGGTCATCGCAGAGAGTGTTAAAAACCACCTGGGGGGGGGGGGGGGGAGGAAAAATCTAAAGACGTATCACACGCACCCACAAAAGAAGGCCGGACCACAAAGAGAAAAAAGAACCCAACAAAAATCAGCAAGCCACTCTCCCACCCCTCCCCAAACCTTCCTTTCTGTGCAACGGTCTGTGGCTTTTCTGTTTGCCTTGGATGATGCAGACGAGGTTTGCGGGCTTCGAATTCACCTGCTTTCGGTCTTGAGTAAACACAAATCTCCTCTTCCTCCAGGAAGCCATTCAGGGGCGCCCGGGCTCTCTTCCTCCCGGGGCGCAGAGCCCGCGCCCGGGCTGGGGAGGCGGGGAGGCGGGGAGGGGCGCCCGGCCCTACACCTTGGAATCCGAGGCACAGCCCGGGCGGCTCGGCTCGTCCAGGCTCGAGTCGCTGTCGGCCGCCGCCCCACCGTTGTAGCCGGCCCAGGGCTCCAGCAGGCACGCGGCGGCGCGGCCCCGACGTCGTCGTCGTCGTCGTCTGAGGCGGCCCCGGGCGACGGCGGCGGCCCGGCCACCGCCAGGCAGCCCGAGGCGCGCGGCGGGTCTCCGGCGGCCGCGTGGCTCCCGCGGGCGGCCCGGCGCGCGCAGCAGAGCAGGCGCTGGAAGGCCTTGCGGAAGTCGGGGCCTGCGGCAGTAGATGATGGGGTTGAAGGCCGAGTTTGGCGTAGCCCAGCCAGTTGAAGAAGACGAAGAGGCTGTCGGGCACCAGGTCGCGGTGGAAGGCCTTCACCACGTTGGCCAGGAAGAAGGGCAGCCAGCAGAGCGTGAACACGCCCATGATGATGCCCAGCGCTTGAGCGCCTTCTGCTCGCGCAGGCCACGAGGCGCGAGGAGCCGCCGCTTGCTGGCGCGCCCGTTGGCCACCGGGGAGGCGGCGGCGGCCGGGAGCGGGGCCCGGGCGAGGGCGCGGGCGAGGGCGAGGGCGGCCGCGTGGGGCCGCTGAGGAAGCGGCGCTCGCAGCTGTCGATCTTCTTCACCTGCTTCTGGGCCTCGCGGAACACCCAGCAGGTACACGAAGGCCATGATGCACAGGGGCACGTAGAAGGAGACGACGGACGAGGCTATGGCGTAGGCTCGGTTTGGTGACGAAATCGCAGCATTTGGGGTCGTTTGTAGCAGCGGCGCGCCTCGTCGCCCTCGGCCCCGCCACCAGTGCATGAGGATGGGCAGGAAGGACACCAGGGCCGAGATGGCCCACACGGTGCACACGAGGGCCCGCGCCCGCGCGCGGGTCAAGCAGGCTCTGGTAGCGGAAGGGCGATGTGATGGCGAGATAGCGGTCCAGGGCGATGACAACACAGGGTCTCGATGCTGGCCGTCACGCACAGCACGTCCACCGAGGTCCAGAGCTCGCAGAAGAAGAAGGAGCCGTACTCCCAGCGGCCCCCACACCACGATGGTGGCCCCGAACGGCACCACAGCAGCCCATGACCAGGTCGGCGCTGGCCAGGGACATGATGAAGAGGTTGGTGAGCGTCTGCAGCCGCGGCGTCTTGGCGATGGCCACGATCACCAGCACGTTGCCCGCCACGATGAGCAGCACGATGAGCGCCATCAGCAGGCCCATGCCGGCCGTCCACTGCTGCGACAGCGGCGCGGATCCCTCGCTGGCGGGGGTCAGCAGCGAGGCGGGCGGCGACGCGGGCACTAGCAGCCGCGCCGCCGTGGCCGCGCCGTCGGGGAGCGGCGCGGCGGTGGACAGGTTGCGGGGCTCGGAGGCGCCCAGGGCGAGCGCCCCCGCGCCCATGCCGAGCTGCGGAGGCCGGGGGAGGGGGGTGTGGCGGAGTTGGGCCGCGGTTGGGGAACCCCCCAGAGGCCCGGGCGGCGGGGCGCGCGGAGGGAGGTCGCGGCCAGGTCAGGACAGCCGCGGCGCTGGGCCGGAGGCATGGGCGCCGGGCGCCTTCCCCGCCGGAGCCGTGCGCTGTCGCCGCCGCCGCCGCCGCCGCTGCTGCTGGAGCCGCTGTCGCTGCTGGAACAGCTGCCGGGACCTCAGCATGTTTCTGAGCGCGCGGAGCCCGCAGCCCCGGCTCCCAGCACCCAACCCACCCCAGTCCCACTCCCTCGAGCCAACCCTCAGGGCCTCGCGTCAGGCTCCTGCAGCCAATCCGGGCGAAGGCACGCCCCTGTCTGGCTCCCCCCAGCAACTCCCCGCAGCCCCCCCTCCTACCGGCGGTTCCGCGGCTCCGAGGAGTGAGGCAGGGGGCCAAGCGAGCGTCTTCCTCGGCGCCCGCGGGTTCCTGCGCGCGCGCGCGCGCGCGCCTTCCTGAGCCCGCTGGTTCCAGCGCCCAGTTCCCCTTGGCTCCCTACGGCGCCCGGCTCCCACCCTGCCCCCTCTCGCGGACC
This sequence comes from Balaenoptera musculus, assembly GCF_009873245.2. Lineage (NCBI taxonomy): Eukaryota > Metazoa > Chordata > Mammalia > Artiodactyla > Balaenopteridae > Balaenoptera > Balaenoptera musculus. Next base: position 16,453,876 of record NC_045800.1, read on the forward strand.
CCAGTCTCTCCTCTCCTGAGCCCCGTTTGCCTCCGGTGTTTGGCTCCTTCCTGCGCTCGGGCTCAACTCGCTACCCGTCTACCTCCGGTGCCCAGGTTTCCTGCGGAGCAGAGCGCGCGCTTCCTTTAGCGGGGAGGGGACCTCGGTGTTCTCGAAGCACCAGAGCGCCTTGGACGGTCTGTTCACTGGGGTTGGAGGGGTCTGGCTGCAAGATTGTTTCTCGTGTTGGGCAGCCTAGGAGAGTGCGGTGTAAAACCCTTCTCGTCAAGACGGGACCCAGCCAGCCTGCGTCCTGCCAGCTCAGGGGATCGGAGGCGGGGTGTTAGCGGTTAGAGAAACTTTCCAGCAAGCGCCTTGCTTGAGCAAACCGCGCATCTGTCAGCAAACGCTCTCTGGGAGCTATTCTTTCAAGAAGCTTCTGTTGTTCCAGGGCAGCAGATGCAGAAAGGAAGGGAAGGTTGTGCATCTGACAGCTAATGCTGAGCACCAGTTGGAAAAACACACACTTCCCAGTCCAGCTGATGGATGTGTGAGTATGATGCAACCGTGTGTGTCGATACCGTGAAGAGAGAGGCTTAAAGAAACACAAATGTTTAACGTGGAGTAAGTGACAACCGGCCACGAAGACAGAGCACGTTTATTACATTTCAGACTTTTCACATTCAGTTATAACACCAGGATTTTGTGTTTTATTACTCACATGATTTTACAGTTTGAGCTGGGTCAGTGCAAACAAAAAGGTACATTAGTTTTGGTTGACGTAGTGAATTGAGATTTCAGATTTCTTGGTCTGCCCAAGTTGTTTTCTCCTTTGCCCAAGTTCCCGGATTCTCAAAACTCTAGGATTAGTTTTGGAGGAATGAGAGAAGAAAATATGTAAATACTCCAGAAGATTAAAATCCGATAGCATTTAAAGTTATATCAGAGACTTCTGAGTTGGCAGCTGAATGGGTTTAAAATTAGTGAGTCAGAGCCCTGCAGTCGGTGTGATATATTTGGGGACCCACCTACAGGATGGGCACCATGAACACACAGTGCAGCAGAAGGTGTTCAGACCCCCTATTCACCCAGGAAGGTCCTCAGCTCAGCCTTGAAAATAAAAAGGCTTTAAAAAAATCGAATCCTTGAGAACAAGGACGGTTAAACAGCTTCTAATTACCCATGTAAGGGTGCATGAAAATGTTATAGTAATGCTCACACACATCTTCTAGCATTGAATAAAAGAATAGCATCTGAAAGGACAAACTCATCTTCTTACCCTGTAGAGAAAGACTGACTTCCACAGCTACCGAAGTCAAGAGCTAAAAGCAATGTTTATTCAGTGTATAAAGCCCAGCAGTTTTAACCACCTTCTCTATATCCAAACATATAAATTTGCTTTAGGCCCAAACTTGATAATCAGTGCTACAAGGCGGGTGGGTGTGGATGTGGGTGATTTATTTGTTTATTCACCCCTGCCCTAGGACTTGTCAGCCTAGTTCTGCCCTAGTTCTGCCAACTTGGGAAGCTTGAGAAGGGGGAGCAAGGAAAGGAGAGGGCTAGAAAGAGGGGGGTTTGGAGGCCTGCACCCTGAGTTCAGTGTAGGCTCCCAGAGAGCCCTAGGTACCCAAGTCACTGCAAACCTGTCTCCCCTTCCGACTTTTTTCTGTTCCCACCCTCAAGGGGCAGTCTCAAAATAGCCAAGGGGTTGGAAAGAGTTGGATTTGATGCTGCAGGATTCTGAGTGCTGGGCTGTGCGGTGAGGTGTAGGGAATGTGGGGAGGAGGTTTTCTGTTGGGCGCCATCTTTCTGTCAAGTGGTGTTACCGGGAATATTGTGTGCCAAGCTTAAGGGCCCCTGAAGGGCAAAGGGATTGCATTTCTGTGAGCGATAAGGCCTGAACTTGGTTGTACAGATTCAGTGCAGAAGCCTGGATGCCAATAGCATTACCATCTGTGCAAATATGTATGTATTTGTATACATTTTGTATACATCCATGTATTAGTATACGTATGTATATGTATAAACACACCAAAAATACCAGGGCACGAGATTTGAATTGTTGAAGAACTCTCCTGAAACTTTTTTCCCCTGCTCATTCAGAGATAAACCAAGTTTCCCTGAATTTCTGGATAATAAATACATTAAATCACAAATATCCAAAACCAGAAGGTTATTTTGATAGGAGTTCCAACGTAGGGCTGCAGGCATAAAGGGATTCCTGGAATTCTTGGGGCTGTCCTTCAGTTGTACGGATGGAAAAGTTTGGAGTAGTTCATATTCAACTAGAGTTCACTTTCTTTTAAAATGAAATGTTCTCGGATTTCCTTTAATCCCTACACTTCATGACACTTTTTTAAAAAAACATTTTCGAGCTAACATTTTTTTGTCCTGAGTTAAGGATACAAGATTAAGAAGAAAACATATCCACTTATACAGGTATGAGATGTTGCAAGTTCAAAATGAGTAACTCCTCCATTTCCCCATTCCCCACTCCCAACTGTTAAAATCAATCAGTTCTTGGGAACCCGCAGACTTGACAGTCCTTTAGAAAGGAACAGAAAGCTGCAACAATACATGCTAATCAGCACATTGAAAACGAGTGGGCTTCCTCCTCAGAATTTCCTGCTCCCACCTCTACCTTTCCCATCCCACTACCTTTATCCCACACCTGAACTTGCTATGGGTTCTTTTTGAGCTCCTGGTCTCTAGTTCTTCCCGATCCATTTAATCTGGCATACCATAGCCAAATTAATATTTCTAAAATGCTGCATTGACCGAAATGCTTTTCTGTTCAGAACCCTCAACTCCTCAACATGGCCTTCAAAGCCCTCCACAGTCCAGTTCCAAATAGCCTTTCCAGCACTATCCCGTACTAGAACTCTCCATGTCACCCTAACTTGCAGTTCTGTAAGTTAGTTTTTGGATCTATACCCTTTTTCCTTTTTTTGCATCTGTACTCTTTGTCATTGGGATCCTTCCACCAAGAATTCCCTCCTCCATCTCTGTCTCATTGAGTTCAGCTTTCAAGATCTGGTTAATATATTTTTTACTTGACGGTCATCCCTGCCCACTGTTTCTGGAAATGATCTCTCCTTCCCCTACCTAGAGTAGTTACTTTGCTCATTGCATTTCATGTGTCAAGGAAAAATATGTTGCTTTTCGACGTCTCTTATATTGTGATATAATTTTTATAATTTAAAATTTTTCTCTTTTCTTCTCATATGGATTATAAGGCCACTGAGAGCCAGGACCATCCTATACATTTTTATATTTCCCATGTTTACTAAAACTACCTAACATTAATTAACATTAGCTTTGATTCATAATATTTAATGTTTAATTTATTAAAATATTCTCAATATTTACTAGTATGAGAAATAACGAGTGTTTTTGGAGTTTAGATCTTTCCTCATGCTTCAACTTTAGAGTAATAATTCGTGTTCCTATAGCCTAGTCAATACGTTCATATAAGCATTTCAAAATATAAGCTTTACAAATACAAGGTAGGCTCATGAGATAAATAAATTTATATCATACCTACTCAGTAATAAATAACGTGGGGCAGACTTAGGTAAGAGTTTTTCCAAAGGGACAATGAAAGTCCACATAATAAAGAATACTACCTAATCTTCATAAATATTCAGGGTGAATGACCTTTTTCCTTCCTTTATGATACTGTGTATCCAGGCATTTCTGCCCTGGGAGAATAGCTGATGACTTGAATCTGGCTTCAAATTCTAGATCAAATTAAAAGTCTGAATGGCAGTGACTAATGGGCGTCCAACCCACCCGTCGTTGTAAGCCATGAACTTGATGAAGACCTTTCCATTCTTCAGTTGACTTTGTTGGCAAATGAGATTAAAATAATAGTGAGTAGCCTAGTTGGACAGCTGCTGGAAGTCTGGGGGAAATTTCTAAGTAAAGCGCCAAGTAAAGTATCAAATCAGTAAGTTAGCATAATTTGCCTTGAGGCTGATGATAGGTGGCAGAATTCATTGATCAGAGCTCTAGTGGCTGTTTCTGAGGAAAGATATACAACTTTTCACATAAAGTAATGTAACTGCTAAAACAGTCACTCAGCGCTAAACTAAGCAAAGAACAGTTTGCACCCGTGGCTGGCTTAAGGTCATATACTGGTTTTGAAGACACAGTTTACACAGGGACAAGCAATTGCATCCACTGTGATAAGAAGCACAGAAGACAGTGGTGTAATCATAGCAAAGCGTGGACTATTTGGGCAATTCAGAAGCTCTCCTCTCTCCTACTTCCTCACTCTTTGCCTTCTCCTCCTCTTCCTGGTGTGTCTAAAGAGTACTTTGAACAATGCAAGAGCCAGTAATAATACTTTTCAAATTTTGGATATATTGGAAAGTGTCCATGACTGGTAGGCGGAAGATCCAGGTTGTGTCCTGGCGTCACTTTTGAGTTTGACCTTCAGCAGTGGCTTCATCCTTAAAATGGACTCACCATTTGGTCCCTCGCAGGGTTATGTGACAGCTTCACATATGAGATGATGTATGTGACAGCGTCTTGAAATCTCATATAGCACTGTATACTTGAAACGCATCAAATGCGGTCTCATCCAATCATCATGACATTTCAAACCATGAAATGTGTCAGGATTTGCTTGTATGAGAAGAGTCAGTTCACTTACATAAGCTTCACTTTATCAGGTAACTCCTTTCTTTCTCACACTGGATATAGTACGACTCAGAGGCTGGATAACAGTGAACAATTTTTAAATGCCTTTACCTTTGGCCAGTCACATTTTAAAAAAGATTTCCCCCCATCTTTGTGCCTTCCCTTAGTAGGTACCCTACTCTTTTTTTTTTTTAAGTGTTCATTTATGTGATTCTCTGACATAAATTCCTTTAAAGTATTTCAGTGGTGAAATATTAGCAGCAGAGAAAGGATTTTTTTTCTCAACTATTTAGTGCCATAACTAGTAACTTGAAAAAAAAATGGAAGGTAATGCAACATAAAATTTAGCCAACTTTCGTAAGTTCTGTTCTTATTCAGGTGTATAATGAATAAAAATTGAGTGTTCATCAGCTGAGATCTTACCTTAAAGTGCCGGCGGCAATGGGAGTATTATCAGTACACATGGAAAGTACTTGGCTAAGAGTTGTCCTTCAATCTGCCCAAGTCTAGAGCTTGTAATGACAACAAGCTGCACTAATTATTGAAAACTCTAGGTTTTATTTTAACAGAGTCTTATTGTGCTTCTGATAAAACGATTATGTTGTAAAAAGCTGAGAAGTTTGTAGCAACAAGAATCCCCCAAGCCCTTATTTTAAGTTTCTAACGGGTAGAAATGATACCTTTTAAACGTTTTAGCTCCCATTTATTTTGGTCATGTAGTTGGTACTTTGCAAATTCCTGTGGAATAGAGGAACCACTTAAAAGCTTATGTGCACTCTCTAAATAAAAGAAGACATTGGTGTTTTCCATTCACCTATGGAAGATGGGTCTGGGCCATCCAACTGAATGGAATTGCCAAAGGGAACCAGTGAAAGAAGCAAGTTGTCTTGCCTCTGGGTGGCAGACCAAATCATTTACATTGCTTCTTTTCACTCACTACTCTGAGTAGACCAAACAGGTATCTTCTTTCATATGTTTTTCCACTTCTTTGTTTTGGATATATATTTTCGTAGGTAACTTACTACTGTATAAACGCTCATCCAGACCCACTCAATAAATAGAGGCATGGCAAGTCCTTTGCCTTGGAAGGGCAGAGTCCCACAGTAGTGGGACACTATCGCTGCTACTTTGGTTTTGATAACCACTGTGGTTAAGCTTCTTGCATTGAAAATAAATATCAAACCTTTGACATGACATATATTTTCCACAATGTCTCAGCTTTGCAGCTCCTTGAATAAAACCTGTTAGAAATCTTTATCCTATGATAGCTTTCTGTTTCCAGAGCATTATCGCTTAATTAAATGTTAAGGGGGCAATGACCTTCTTTGCAGACCTCTTCTAAATATAAATGACTTTTCACACTGGTGGAGAAATGGTTGGGTTTTTTCCTTCCTGTTTTCATATGGAGACACTGAAGCATAAGGAGAGAGACGTGCTTAAGGTTTCAAGGAAAGGCAAAGGGAGTTCTTCATTTTCCTGCCTATTGAGCTAATCTTTAATTACCAGAGCTTGCATCCTTAACAGATTTGGACCCACCTCTTAACTGCTTGTCAGCATAATTAAATTGCATGATATATTTTGGGGCCTGGAGCAAGTCATGGAGTCATTTTTTTAAATAAATAGCTCTGAATGAGTGAAGAGATTCTATCATGCAATGTTTATTTGTATTTTTCAGTTGGTTTAAATATAATAGATCTAGAAGAATAATCATATTTATCCACACAAATAAAAGTCTCTTTGTTAGTACATTTCAATGTGAATTTCCAGAAGTGCCACATGAATACTAACTCTGAAGACAAAAACAAAAAACCCAAAAAGCAAAGAAAAGCAAAGCAATTAAGTAATTTGGTGTTTTGTTTTGTTTTTAAATCTGTAACTAGAAAAAAATTTCACAAAAGACTCTTACTGAGAATCAAAGGCCCAAAAGTTGTGACAACCTTGGGGTTTTATTTAAAAGTCAGAATGAAGCTGTTTGGGAGTTTGGAACAGAAAATTAGAAAGCAAGCTCTACTTGCTTGGTCATTTCCTCACCCTAATAACTTTTCCAAACCAGGTAGCTATGTCATGGGCATGTTGAACTTTGAGGCTCTCTGAAAAGCCTGGAGAATGCACTGAAATGGTATTGACACAGTCCTGAAAATATTGTTTTTTCTTACTCTGAAAATATCTAAAGTGACGATTTTACTCCAGCTTGTCACCATTTCCATCCCACTCCTTACCTTTCCTGGCTTCTGCTGCCAGTCACCCTGCAGGCATTTTGACATCTCCCCCATTATTAATTAATAGAGATTATTTGCATTTTCATAGCTCTCTCTTGAGGATAATAATCTTGGTTTAAAAAATTCCCACCCATACACATTCATGTGTATAGTTTTCATAAGTTCTTTTCTGAGGGTTGACTTAGACTAAAAGTAATTTATTAAGCAAGTTAAAAACCCATACTTAACCTCTCAAAAAATAATCAGTGTTTTATAGTATGACCAGTCTTTTTTTTTTTTTAAAAAAGGGATGCATTCTTTTTTTTTTTTTTTAATAAATTTATTTATTTATTTATTTATGGCTGCGTTGGGTCTTCGTTTCTGTGCGGGGGCTTTCTCTAGTTGAGGCAAGCGGGGGCCACTCTTCATCGCGGTGCGCGGGCCTCTCACTGTCGCGGCCTCTCTTGTTGCGGAGCACAGGCTCCAGACGCGCAGGCTCAGTAGTTGTGGCTCACGGGGCTAGTTGCTCCGTGGCATGTGGGATCCTCCCAGACCAGGGCTCGAACCCGTGTCCCCTGCATTGGCAGGCGGACTCCCAACCACTGTGCCACCAGGGAAGCCCAGCATAACCAGTCTTGATGGGAGATTTTGAGAATATCCCTGGCTTATGCATTTTTGTTTTAGATGCTTTTTATTACATAATTTCAAATTATGGCATTTTAGTAAGATGACACTAATTTTAGTAATTAGTTTTGACATGTACCTCTCTCTGTATACCATCATGATTAAGGATGCAGATTCTGGAGTCACACTGCCTGGGTTACAATCCAGGTTTTGCCAGTTAGTAGCTGGCTGACTCAGCAAGTTATCTGAACACCTCAGGGCTCTGTTTCATCATCTGTTAAGTGGGAATAATGATAATCGTACCTACCTCTGAGGTGTTTGGAGGATTCGATAAGACACACAAAGCATTTGGCATAGTGCCTGGCTCATCGTTAAGTACTTAATAACATTATCTTTTCTTTTTCCATTTTCCCCCCAACTGCCACACCCACAAAAGATCATGGCAGAAAAATGCCCATTCTGCACAGAATCACGGGTGGCAGAGGAGGCAACCTCTAGTCAGTGGAAATTGAATAATTGCATTTTCTTTTTAAGTGAGAGGATGTAGTAAGAATCTAATTTGGTAAGTACTCTTTTTGCTTTCAAGGCAAGTTTATTCCTTTGTGGTCATTTAATCTGATTATCATTCTGTGTGGGGAATTCGAATTTCTCAAACTAATTTTACATCATGGAAATGTCACTGTAGAGAGTTCCATCCTACAGTATAAACCACATTAAAAATATATGAAACAACAACAATTACCAAACAAAGCCCCACTGGGCTCTTCATAGAGAAGCTTTTTATTTCCCGAGCTCTAATTGATCCAAGCTGCTGCTTTTTACGGTGTATATTCATAAGATCTCAAGGAGACCAGAAGGTTCTCTTGTGACTTGCTTTGTGTCAACGGAGGACACTTCAGGTGTCCTGAGTACACGGGGTCTGACCACCCCACCTTCTGAGAACAGAGAGTAAAGAAGCAGGCAACAAAAGAAGTTTTCCCAAGTCCATGCGGTGTAAACCCTAGCAGAGTCTTTCAGACTCTAACTTGGAACAATTAATTTTATTTCCAAAACAGTTTCAATATCTTGTTGGGTCTCTGTTCTTTCATAACAGATTAGGAGAAACAAGTTGGAGTGAAGGCACGAGGATGGTGCAGGGAGCAGAGGGGCGCTTCTGGGAACTTCATATTAGAGAAGAAAACAGGGAAACCGGTGATGCCATTTACTGCAGAGACCAATAGTCTTCTGTGTTCTGCACTCCGCAGTCACCGATAGTCCTGGCTCACTAAGAAAGTTTTAGATTAGGTTCAACCGTCCTCAGTTTAAGAATATGGAGTGTGCGTTTTATAAACATTTTTATTGAAAAACGGTTGTATGAAAATTTGGGAACTTCTTATCTTCTAGAACACATGGGTTATCTAGAAAGTGAATTGATGTGGGCTATTTTTATCCTCCAGTGGTGCCAGATCAGTGAGGTGTGAATTAGTTTGCTACGAGTCCAAAATCAAGGTGTTGGCAGAGTTGGCTCCTTCTGAGGGCTATGAGCAAGCATCTGTTCCAAGCCTCTCTCCTTGGCTTGGAGATGGCTGTCTGGCCCTCCATACCTGTCTGTCTCTGTGTCCAAATTTCTCCTTTTTATAAAGACACCATCATATTAGATTAGGATCCACCTTAATGACCTCATTTTATCTTGATTACTTCTATCACCTGTATCTCATACATGCTATATTGGTTAAGTCTTCTAGGACAGGGGGCAAGTATAATGTCTTCTCAAATCTACTAAAGATGGCTCTGCAAATAAATAGTACCCAGACTCCGATGAGAACAGTCAAGTTTGTTGCAGAGTCGCAGGCTGTCACAAAGTCATGAATGCCACAGGCTGATGGTGATCAGATCAAATTCCCAAGTTTGCTGAGTAAGTAGCCTGGGTCTTAGATGGAGGGGGGTGGGGAGAGGGCAGGGGAAGGGTAAGGCACATACCCTGTTAGGTATGTGCTTAAGGTAGGAAGGGGTTGATGCACTGCTCATTTATAGCTTTCATTACAAACCAAGAAACTCTACTGTTTTCTTGCAAATGGAGTAGAATAATTCAAGTTCACTTTAGTAATTCAAATTCAAGGATTAAAACCAGCCAATCCATTTGGTTGTTGTATAGACCACTTTCAGCAGGTTGTTTTGACATTGTGTAGACACACTCAGAGTTGCTCTCCATAGCTGCAACATGCCTGTTATTTTTCCTGAGCTAGAATTAGTGTAACAGACAGCAAATAACTGGGTAGGAGAGATATAACAAACCTTTATAAGTGAAGAACAAAGCTGGCCTTTGAGGCAAGGTAAATCAGGTACTCGCTCATATGGAATCCATTGAAAAACAGGATTTTTATCACCTTGAAGTAATGATTTTGATTGAGAGAATGATTCAGATCTTACAATATTGGCTAGCAGAGGTTTGACTAAGAAATAACTTCCTTACGTATGTCGATTTAGATTTATTATGGAATCTGAAGTTCACAAACAGCCTGATTTTATGTGGCCCTAAGTTGTACATCTAACTGGCCTTTGTTGATACTGATGATCAAGCTAATAATATCTTAACCTGTGCATGGCCACGGACCAAATCGACTTGACCTTCATGCCAAAAAACCAAAAACCCAAACCCCACCTGATTAAGATCCAGGAACTCAATCTGATAACTTGTCGTGCCATTTGATATTAAGAATGGCTCCCGGCTGTCCTGAATGCCTCTGCTACCAGAGCCGAATGAGAACTGGGTACCCGAGCAGGAAATTCTGAGGATCTTTGTAACATAGTACTGCATTCTATGTGCAATGATGCGAACTCCTCCTTACAGATATATCTGTTACGTGTGTGCTATGTAAACAGCATGGATTTGGATGTATATGAAACTGTATTTTTTTAAATGTCACATCTAAGTTTGTTTAATGGCGAGGTTAGTTCAGTAGAACAAGCTTATATAAGATAGTGCTTAAAGAAAAGCTCAGTTCTGTGGGTCTGAGTATTATTTAGTCATCTGTTTGTGCAACTGTATTTTTAACTTGATTTATGATGAGCAAATAGTTTTTCTGAACTCCCGAGCTGTGTTTCCATACTTCAGTTCAGTTTGCTTTCCTCTCAGTTTCCTTCAGAACACATTACAGAGAACTTTCTTTGGAAACTTCATGGTGCTTCCATGAAAGCAAGCAGCCATCAGAAAGCACCAGACCAAATGATGAAAATTAGAGACTTGAAATAGAATCATAGGATATGTGCATTCTTTCCAATGCAGTGCAATAGAAACATACATGTATGTCACATTCTCTTTCTTTGATCCTTTTTCCGGTTTCTTTTTATTTTTATTGAAAACATTATCTGTGGCCATGCAAACACTTCTGCCTGACAGAGAATCTTGAAAATTTTGTTAATTGAAGTACCATTATTGTCATAGTATTAATAGTAATATCCAGGTGTAAAAATCTACTTGCTATGGAATATAGAAGAGTAAGTCTATATGAAAGATTTGGACCCAGTCCTCGAGAAGTTTACCTTTGGAGAGTTTCTTTCTTTCTTCTCTTTCTTTTTTTAACTTCATTGAGGAATAATTGACAAATATAATGGTATATATTTAAAGTGTACAAGGTGATGATTTGATAGAACGATCACCAAGATCAAGGTAATTAATATCATGATAATTAATACATCCATCACCTCCAATAATCCATCACCTCCAATAGTTAGCATAGCTAACTCTGTGTGCGTGTGTGTGTGTGTGTGTGTGTGTGTGTGTGTGGTAAGGATGCGAGATCTACTCTCAGCAACTTTCAAGTCTGCAATACCGTATCATTAACTATAATCACCATGCTGTACATTAGATCCTCAGAACTTATTCTTCTCACAACTGAAAATTTGTGCCCTCTCACCTATATCACCCCATTTCTGTCTCCCCCGCCAGTCCCTGGCAACCACTGTTCTATTCTCTGTTTCTGTGAAATCAGTTTTGTTTGTTTATTTGTTTGATTCACATGTAAGGGACACCGTACAGTATTTGTCTTTCTCTGTCTGGCTTATTTCACTTAGCATAATGGCCTCCAGATTTATTCATGTTGCTGCAAACAACAGGGTTTCCTTTTTTTAATGGCTGAATAATGTTCCATTGTACATATGTATATATATATATATATATAGAGAGAGAGAGAGAGAGAGAGAGGGAGAGAGACATATATGTCTATATATGTATATAATTTTCTTTATTCATTCATTTGGACATTTAGGTTATTTCCATATCTTGGCTAATGTGAATAATGCTGCCAAGAACATGGGTGTGCAGATGTCTCTTCGAGATACAGATTTCAGTTCCTTCAGATATGTACCCAGGAGTGGGATTGCTGGATCGTATGGTAGTTAAATTTTTAATTTTTTGAGGTACCACCATACTGTTTTCCATAGTGGCTGCACCATTTTGCATTCCCATCAACAATGCACAAGGATTCCCTTGTCTCCACATCCTCGCCAACCCTTATTATCTCTTATCTTCTTTATAATAGCCATCTAACTGTTGTGAGGTGATAGCTCACTGTGGTTTTGATTTGCATTTCCCTGATTAGTGAAGGATGTCACATTCTCTCTCAAAACCAATGACTAAACACCAGATACTTTGTTAAGGGTATCATTTATATATCTCATTTACTTCTTGTAATAGTCTTGTCAGGTATTACTTTTCCCTCTAAAGGAGTAAATTGAGTCTTGGAGAAATTGAGTGATTTGCCCAAAGTTTCACAACTACTAAATAGCAGAGCAGGACTTCCAACCCAGGTCTATGTGGCTCCAAAGGCAGCCCTCTTTGCATCTCTAAAATAAGGCCACATTTTATTTTTCTCCTATTTTGAAACAGCTTATTATTTTGAAACTAAGATCCAAATTCAATTGATATCAGAAATCTTAAGTGAATGCTACACGATGCCATATGATTTTTTTTCTATGCTTATCTTTTGTAAAAACTTCATTTGTAAGGATGTTTTCCATGAATGCTCAGGGCTAGTCCTCCATGACTTATTGAATTCTGCCTGTTAGGCCTTTCTTCTCTTCTGCTGTTACCATGTCAAGTCTGCCTCTCAACTTCCCACACAAATCAACAATTACACCCTTTTAATGCCTTCAAGATCTTGTTCCAACTTTCTGTGACCAATAGGGAGAGAATGACCACTAACTGGGGGGGGGGGGGTCACACCATCAGGAACAGCATTGGTGAGAGTTAACCTTGGTCCCTGGGGACCTCCCTTTCCTCACTTGGGGCCCAGGCAGGAAGCCAACCTCTCACCTTTAGAGTTTTTCAAGCACGAGTCAGGTGTGAATCCTGTGTCTCCCCAGTTCCATAAGGCACAGGCCAGACTCTCCGAAAGTTTCTCTGAACTTCCCCTGCTTGGTTTGAGGGGGTTGGGAAGGAGCCACAGTACCCCCTCAACTCTGCAAAAAACCCAGGAGCAACACACAAGCCTCCACTGAAGACCCTCACCATGAGGTATGGTCCCTGTGTGGTGTTCTGGGTCACCCTCCCAGGGTCTGCGTGGATGGTCTAGCCCTTCTCTTTAGAAGGCATGGGTGCTTTACAATCCTTACTCTCAGCTTTGGGGTCTCAGCCCAGATGGGGGCATCAGAAAAGTCCTATTTTAATATCTGGTTCCATGTACCATTGGGAGTTTTCAGCATACAGTTGTAGTTAGAATTCTGATGGAGGAAGAGATAGAAGGGAAGGGCTGCCTTAGAAGGATACGCAGAGGAGGGAGGCTGCCAAAGATGGGGAGCACTACCATTTCTAAAAAGGTACAAAGGGGAAAAGTAACCCATGCACAGAAGGAAAAAATCCCAGAACGCTGAGACGAGATCCTGGGAGGCGAGAGAAGACCTAGGAGAGAGTACTGTTGTGGAAACAAAGAGAAGAGAGTTTCAAGAAAGAGGATGCTACAAAGGACCAAACTCTGTGATATTTAAAGAGCTCCTAGAAATCAAGAATAGAAGACTCACAGCTCAATGGAAAAATGGGCAGAGACCTTGAACAGATAGCTCTCCAGAAAGAAAGACAAATGGCCCTTGAACATTTGGCAAAATGCTCAAACTCACTCTCAGTAAGGGAATCACAAGTGAAAACTACCCCGAGATTCAATTCTCACCTTCCAGATTGGCAAACATTTCGACAACACGCTGTGTTGGCAAGACTAGGGAAAAGAGCACATCGATGCCGTGCTGATCACGGTGCAAAATGGCTCCACTCCGGTGTAGGCGAACCTGGCAACCTCTACCCAAACCGCCTTCCTTGATACAGATGGCCACTATACTCTCTGGAAACATTTTCTCTTTTGGGTTCTAGACAGCAGCTCCCATAGTTTTCCTCCTATATCACAGTTTGCTCCTTTTGAATCTTTGTTATTGGCTATCCTCCTCTGCTTGGCTTCTAAATATTGGTGTGCTCCAGGGCTCGCTCTGGAATCCTCGTCTCTATCGAAACCCTCTCCTTAGATTGTCTCGTCCAATCCCATTGCCTGTTTTGTGTGTGTGTGGTAAAATACCGTTAATATACATTTTACCATTTCAAAGTATACAATTTAGTGGCATTTAGTACATTCACATTGTTGTGCAACCACCACCTCTATCTAGTTCCAGAACATTTCCATCACCCCAAAAGAAAACTCCATACCCATCAAGCAGTCACTCCCCATTTCCCCCCTCCCTCTAGCCCCTGGCAACCGCGAATCTGCTTTATGTCTCTGTGTATCTGCTTATTCTGGATGTTCCAAATAAATGGAATCGTTCACTTAGCACAGTATTTTCAAGGTTCATCCATGTAGCACATATCAGTACTTCATTCCTTTTTATGGCTGAATAATACTCCACGGTGTGGTTATTCCAGGTGTGGTTATTCCACAGTTAGTTTATCTGTTCGTCTGTTGATGGACATTTGAGTTGTTTCTACCATTTGGCTATTTTAAATAGTGCTGCTATGAATATTTGTGTACAAGGTTTTGTTTGAACACCTGTTTTCAATTCTTTGGGGTCTATACCCCGAGTGGAATTGCTGGGTCATATGGTAACTTTATGTTTAACTAATCTGACTTTTTTTTTTTTTTTTAATCTATATGCTGATAACTCCAATCTGTATCGCTGGCCTGACTTGTCCCAGCTATCTACTTCCGATCTTATCTGGCATCTCAAAGTTAACTTGTCCAGTACTCTCAACTCCCCCCAAACTCCTCCCCCAGTCTTCCCATCTCAGGAAATAGCACAACCATTCAGCTAAGGTTCTCAGGCCAAGGTCCTAGGACTCATCCTCAGCTCTTCTCTGTCCAGCTCTCCCCACAGCCAGTCCATCAGCAAATGCTATCAACTCTGCACACACCAGATTCTCACCTTCTCCACTGCTGCTACCTTGGTGGCAGCATCTCCCATCTGGACCCCTGCGCAGATGCCAGTGACTTCCACTCCTCCCCCTAGAGTTCATTTTCCACTCTGTAGCCAAGGTCATCTTTTAAAAATACATACATGATCACTTAGCCTTCCTGCTTCAACCCTCCCAGTGGTTTCACACTGCAATTAGAATTAAACCCAAATTCACTTCTGTGGCCTCAGGTGTACGGTGATCTGTTTGCTGCCTCCCCTCTTTCCCCCTCCCCTGCTTCCTGTGTTTTACCACACTGGCCCTTTTGTCCCTTAAACTGGTACCTGCCACAGGGCCTCTGAACTCTCTGTCCCCTGAGCTGCATGGCCAGTTCCTTCTCACTATTGAGGTGTTCACTCAAATGTCACCTCCTTAGGGAAGCCCTGTCTGACCACCCCTTCCCCCAAACTCAGCCAACCTCTATCTTATTACACCCATCTCTTTTGTCATTGCTATATCATTCACATTTTCACATCGTTATATAAAATTACCTTATTTACATTTATTGTGTTTATTTTTATGCTTGGTGAGTCTATCTACCCCACCCCCTTCCTATTCCCTCCACCAAACATAAGTTGCTGAGGACAGGAATTTTGTTGGTTGTGATCATGGCTGTATCTCTGGGGTCTAGGACAGTGCCTGGTACAATACAAGGCACAGAAACATGTTTGAATGCTGTTGAAAAAGAAAGGTTCATGTCTCATCTGGCCTTAAACAAATCCTTCCCATCCCGCCACCACTTCTCATCTCTCTCCTCCTCTTGTCAACATACTTCTAGAAGGAGTAGATCATACCTAACGTATTTATTTCATTATTGTTCCCTCCCTCTGTAATTCTGAGCAATCCAGTTTTGCTGCCACTACCATTCAAAAGTGCTTCCTCAGAGATTCCCGGTAACTCCATGAAAGTTAGAACCAGTTGCCCTGTGTACTGTGCCCCTTCTGTAGCATTTGACACTATTAACTCTATTCACACTCATGAATCTTCCTTTGAAATGTTGTCCTTTCTTGGCATGAGGCCTGGATCTACCAGGGGCATGGGAATCCTGGGAATACATCCTAGAGTCTCAGGAATGTGCTGGGGGTTCCTTCCACTCACACCAGGTGAGCAGGTTGGCTCCTAGGTGGATGGTCCAGACCATCTGTTGGAATGGGTGAGTGGCACAGACTCCTAATGAAAAGTGCAAAGGGAGATGCTCAAAGCACCTGAAGCGATCCTGAACTCATTCGGGTGGCACCTTGGCAGTATCGTGCCATGCTGCATTCCCTAGGGCAAGGGAAGTTATACCTGCTCTTGTGGCCGTCTCTGGGCTGCAGATTGGTCTTTTATCAATAAAGTGAGTTGGATCATTGTCCTGAGCCTATAGAATCTTTTGATCCACTCCATTGGGTCAAAGTCACACCTGCTGCAGCTAGACTCTCTCTTTTTTTTTAATGTTTTCTTTTCTTTTATTTATTTTTGGCTGCGTTGGGTCTTCGTTGCTGCGTGCAGGCTTTTCTCTAGTTGCGACAAGCAGGGGCTACTCTTCATTGCGGTGTGTGGACTTCTCATTGCGGTGGCTTCTCTTGTTGCAGAGCACAGGCTCTAGGCGCGCAGGCTTCCATAATTGTGGCATGTGGGCTCGGTAGCTGTGGCACACGGGCTTAGTTGCTCCGTGGGATCTTCCCAGAGCAGGGCTCGAACCCGTGTCCCCTGCATTGACAGGCGGATTCTTAACCACTGTGCCACCAGGGAAGTCCTGCAGCTAGACTCTTGATGTTCTTTTTTTTTTTATTGAAGTGTAGTGGATTTACAATGTTGTGTTAATTTCCGCTGTGTCTATATATATACATTCTTTTTTAATATTCTTTTCCATTATGGTTTATCATAGAATATTGAATATAGTCCCTGTGCTGCACAGTAGGACCTTGCTTTTATCCATTCTCTGTATAACAGCTTACACCAGCTAACCCATCCTCCCACTCCATCCCTCCTCCAACCCCCTCCCCCTCAGCAACCACCAGTCTGTTCCCTATGCCCATGTAGACTCTTTTTTTTTTTTTTTTTTTTTAATTTATCTATTTTTGGCTGCTTTGGGTCTTTGTTGCTGCATGCGGGCTCAGTAGTTGTGGCACGTGGGCTCTAGAGCGCAGGCTCAGTAGTTGTGGCACACGGGCTTAGTTGCTCCACGGCATGTGGGATCTTCCTGAACCAGGGCTCGAACCTGTGTCCCCTGCATTGGCAGGTGGATTCTTAACAACTGCACCAGCAGGGAAGCCCTCCACATAGACTCTTGATGTTCTAAATCACAGTCCTGTCTTGTCCCACTCAATTCCCCCTTGATATGAGGGGCGTGGGGTTTTGGAGTGCCCACCTCACCCACGTAGCAGCTGCATGAACTTGGGCAAGTTAACTGCACACCTTAAATCCTCCTGCTCTGCATCTGAAAACTGAGCAGAACCACTGCCATCTCACAGGATTGTTGTGAGGATGGAAGGAGGCCATGCCCAGAACATTCAACCATCAATGGCTCCCTGTTACCCTGCTAATTAGGTCTGGCATTCAGGCCTCCACCCCACGTTCCTCCCTAGTTTCTCAGGCTACCCCACAGGTCCTACTGTCCAGCCCCCCATGTCAGGTCCTGCGCCTCTGCTCAAGCCTTCCACTGCTTATGCAAGGTCATTTTTTCCTTGGGTTTTTCTTTGTTTTCTGTATTTTTTTAAAAAACAAAAATATTCATTAATTTTATTTTTTAAGGGAACGCTATTTATTTATTTATTTTGGCTGTGTTGGGTCTTCGTTTCTGTGCGAGGGCTTTCTCTAGTTGCGGCGAGCGGGGGCCACTCTTCATTGGGGTGCGCAGGCCTCTCACTGTCGCGGCCTCTCTTGTTGCGGAGCACAAGCTCCAGACGCGCAGGCTCAGTAGTTGTGGCTCACGGGCCCAGCTGCTCCGCGGCATGTGGGATCCTCCCAGACCAGGGCTCGAACCCGTGTCCCCTGCATTGGCAGGCAGATTCTCAACCACTGCGCCACCAGGGAAGCCCACCATTAATTTTATAATCTGGAACAAAACTTCACTATTAATGTTCTTTTGAACATCCACCCTTATTTCAAAACCCATGTCTCCATAAAGTTTTTCTTGATCGCCCATCATCTGTGGTTGCTCGGGCCTTTGAATCACCACCGGATTTTTAAAACCTTTCCTAGAGTTCATAGTATTGGGCCCTTAAAGTATACAAAGTCAAGTATGTATGGGGATATTATACAAATATACAACAAATTGTTATAGAAATAAAAATCGTAAATACTCTGAGGGCAGATCCTTATTTTTTTTAACTCATTGGGTATTTCCACTACAGTGACTGGTGACTATCAGATTGCCTTGTCCATGGTTTCAGTAAATATTTGTTTAATGGAATTGTTAACTAATGCATGTAAGAACAAGCAGGACCTACATGCCTTGTCTCTTATGAATAGAATAAAAATAACCGATGTAATTCATCAGATTAACTGATAGGAGGTTTTGTTCTTTTGCCTAGAGAGAGGGTTGTTAAGAGAAGCTTTTCTTTTCCCAATCCAGCAGTTTCATGCCACTTGAATGGATGACTAACAGCAGCAGTTACAATGATATATCAGTTCATATCTACCTTTTGCCTTTTCCCCCGTGAAAGATACTTGAAGTACTTTACAAGGGCCAGATCCCACGAGGGAACGGGTGCCACGCTCATTCCCTGCCTTGCAGGACAGTAATTGCAAAGAGATGTTTATCCTGCCTCACAGTCTTCACTCTGAGGGTTGCAGTCATTCACTGCTATGGGGGATTTCAGTTTTCCTGCGTCTTACCTTATTTTGTGGGAGCAGTTTCATCAGGAGGTGATGGACCCTTTTCTTACAGATTTTCAGTTCCTCTGTGTGGTTAATACATGAGAGCTAAGAATTGTTGTTTTAATCTTACTGATTTGAACGGAAAGCTGAATAAGACAAATCATCCACTGTTTACTCAATCATCTGTTTAAATGTTCCGTTTTCTTTAGATGTGAGCCAAAAATTCTTGTTACATTTTTAGTGATAGTAATCATCATTAAACAGCCTCTCTGAGCACCTTCCTGTTGTGAAGTCTGTACAAATTAGGTTAGTTCCAATGCAAAAGGAACTTGTAATTTAGAACAGCATAAAGGCTGGTGTTACTCAACCAGGGAAAATTTTGCCTTCCTGGAGGATATGTGGCAATGTATAGAGATAGTTTTGGGTGTCGTAACTTTGGAGAGGGTGCTACTGGCATCTACTGGGTTGGCCAGGGATGTTGTTAACCATCCTATTGTATATAAATAGCCCCGCAACAAAGAGTGATCTGGCCCAAAATTTCAATAGTGCTGAGGTTCAGAAACCCTGATATAAACATATGGACTTAAATACACAAATCATTTAAAAATAGTGATGGATTAAGAAATGTCTATGTGCAGACTTCCCTGGTGGCGCAGTGGTTAAGAATCCACCTGCCAATGCAGGGGACATGGGTTCAAGCCCTGGTCCGGGAGGATCCCACATGCTATGGAGCAACTAAGCCCATGCGCCACAACTACTGAGCCTGTGCTCTAGAGCCCACAAGCCACAACTACTGAGCCCACACGCCGCAACTACTGAAGCCCACGCACCTAGAGCCCATGCTTTGCAACAAGAGAAGCCACTGCAATGAGAAGCCCGCGCACCACAACAAAGAGTAGCCCCCCGCTCAATGCAACTAGAGAAAGCGCAGCAGCAAAAACCCAACGCAGCCAAAAATTAAAAAAAGAAAAAAAGAAATGTCTACGTGCTACACAGGAGGTGTAGGCAAGAGACTGGAGGGGCAGCAGACAACTGGATGCCTATTGAAATAGCCCCAGGTGGCAGAGTTAACTACCGTTCTATTGTAGAGGCTTTGGGAAAGGAATAAAGAGGGCGCAGGAGATCTTTGGGGAACCGAGAGATCTTCATGAGAGTGTGTGATGACTTGAAATCATTCTCGGTATTAACATTGAGGTCTACATCTGAGAAAAATGCCAGTCATTTAGGAAACGATCACTACCAGTCAACCCTTTAAATTGGAAGACGTGGACTTTATCCTGGGATTATGAAATTAACTCACAAAAGCCAGAAACAACTTAAAGCTCAGAATCGTATTAATTCAAAGACCAAAAAACAGGAACCATTCAGCCAGCTCAAATAAATTATTGCATCATTTCCTTGTGTGCGGTTCAGGTTAAAAATAACCTTTAATCCTCATCAAGAGTAAACTGTCTTGTCAAAGAGAATTAGGAAATTACCTCAGAGCGAGCTTATAGGGCGGGGGAGAGAAGGAGCAATTCATCAAGGAAGAAATTACTTGCCATATCTGAAGATGAAAATTTCTCCCTCCTCCTCTTCAGCAGCTGATTCATTTTACTGTACAGTAGGAACTAGCACAACATTGTAAAGCAACTCTACTCCAATAAAAATTAATTCAAAAAATACAAAAAAAAGATGGAAATTTTTGACATGGCTAAGGAAGTGTGGGACCAAGGGGATATGGTCTGTGACGGGAGAAGGAGCAGACGGGGCACGGCAAGGGTTTGTATGTTTGTGCGTGGAGTGGTTGGGAGGCTGGGGCAGAGGTGGCCGGCTATGGTGTCTTGAACTCTTGGGCAGCCGGGTGTTCTTTTGTTCTCAGTCTTGGGCCATCTGCCTTGGCCTTGAGTGCTCCCAGAGATAGAGGGTGACCCACAAGCTCGGTGCCTATTGGGCCATGAAGTGAAACGCGGGAAAGGCTGACCTTAGACTGAGCCCCAAAGCCATCTCAGCACCCCCGCGTCACCACAACATGCCGGGGACAAGAGTAGACGTGTCCCTTGCAGGGTCACCACTGCTGCCTAGCCTATAACGGAATGGGGTGGGGTGGCACATGTCAAACAAAGGAGGCTTTTTGACCTTTCAGATTAACTGATTAACTGTAGATTTCAGCCAGCTGGCAGTCACCTCCTATTTGCTACTGTGTTAAAAATTCCGTAAAGCAAAAACCAAGCGGAGGTGCTGTAAATGTGTCCTGAATTCTCAGTACGGGCACTCATATATAGGCAAAGATTATCAAAGGTTGCAATGTCCTCTCCCACTGTCCCTCCAGCCTTGTAATTTGGGACAAGCCTTATCGCTCTGGAGGTAATCAACCAGACTCATTCTACCCAATCCATTTCAGAGTACACGTGAATATGCATATTGTGGAAGTCCATACTTGAAAGATTAAGCGGTTTTTGTTTTTTTTTTTGAGGTCACACTATACTGAAGTCAAAGGAAATCTACACATCTGATCTTGTGTGTGTGTTTTTTTTTAAATAACCAAACCACAATAGCTCTGAACATGGTTTTTAGTACTTGAGCAGTTCCACGATGTCCTGTGTAATAAGCAAAAGAAATGTGTTTTTCTTAGAACTACAGTATCTAACCCAGGTGGTGGAGTAGAAAGAACACAGGCTGATCTAGGTTTAAGTCTTACTTCACCACTAATTATATGTCTTTGAGCAGTACCTTTCGTATTTTTTGAGGTTCAAGTATTTCACCAGGAGAATCAGAATAATATTCCTTACTTCCTAGGACTCTAGTGTGAAATGACTAAGCTGATAGGTGTAAGAGCCCTACCGTAGTGGGTGCTTAATAAATAGTATTTATTATTTGTTCATAATTTTTGTGTTAGAAATACAGGGTCTGTAAGAGACATCTTTTCATCAGTGATTAAATGACATTATATAATATGCCACAAAACCATACCATCACCGACAGTGCATTGAACAAATACCAACACATTTTTCCTTAGCTTTATCATCAAAACCCTCTGTGAAGCAGTCACCATGTAGAATTAAAACTTGCTTACCTGATTGCAATTTCTGTAAATAGTGAGAAATCAAAGATAATGTGTGCATACGTAGACATAAGTCAACTGTTAGGAAAATGCACAATAAAGAATATGACATCATTTGGTTTGACGGCTAAGGGGGTTTGGTCGGCAGGAGCATGCAAAACTCCAGGGAGATGCCGGGACTCCAGCCAGTAACTTCTGACCTACAGAGAAGAAACTCTGGGAACTGAAAGGTCGCTTATCACATTTTAACTCAAAAAATAAAATCTTACACTATAGAGTCAGAATCTATAAATGGAATAAGATATCAGGAAGAGTAGTCTTCAGGTGATAAATAGTGCATTTGGCAAAGAGCTTGCCACATGTGGCATCAGTGAAGCACGGAGCTCTTTTTCTGTCTATTCCCACCATGCTTATCATCAAAACAGATGAATGTCTGGACCTTAATGATAATATCGTGCATTTATTTAGCAGTTGAAATACTGGGGCAGCTTGACGTATAGGACCTTGAAAGTGGGGAAATTTATTGACTGATTGGTCTGTCTGTTCATCCATCCATCCATCCTTCCATCCATCCATCCATCCATCCATCAACCCATCATCCATCCATCCATCAACCCATCTATCCACCCACCTACTCACCCACCTACCTACCCACCCGTCCATCCATTTCTATCCCATTCACCCATGCATCCATTCAACCAACATCAATTGATTGCACGCTCTTTGCCAGGCCCTGGGCTGGAGGCCAAGTCTACAAACACGGAAAGGCTCAGTCCTACTCCTCAAAAATCTTTCAAAGCACCGAGAGTCAGGCACAGTCAAAAAGCAGAAATGTTCAAAATTCAGAGCTACCCATGAGTTGGGCACAGAGCAGACTTTCAGTAAATACGGAATGAAAACAACAGAAATGAACCACAGGTTCTCTCTGCCATATTTAATTTGAGAATAAGGGATTTTGAGCCTGACTTTTGGCAATTTGGGTGGAGTAACTGTACCAAGTAGATGGCTCTTGCCTCTCTTTCGCGTCCACGTTCTTCCTCTCCAGAGAGAGTGACTGCTGTGGCTTGAAGCCTTTAATAGAAACAGGTCTCCCCCATGGGGAGGGCTATTTGCTGTGTGCTTCACCACTGACCATCCCTGTGGAGAGAACCCAGGAATCACAGTTACTTTTAGCCTCTGAGTGTGCTGGACTGGAGCCACCTGTGTTACTCTCTCTTTATCTAACATGTGTGTAAGGGGGAAGCCAGGAATGCATTTTTAAAAGAAATACTCAGAAAAGTTTAAAAAATGGCACAAAATGACATTCCTAGTTCAGTATCAAGTTGTGATTTATTGTTCATTTTAGTTTCTATTTCGTGTGTTTTGCCAAGGACTTAGCCATGTATACTTTGGCTTTTTTGAATTAGAATTTCCAACCACATGGAAACTCTGGTTTTAAACAAACAAACAAAAATTGAGTGCCACGCTTCTCTGTTTTAAACATTAGCAAAAACTGAAATTGATTTTCATATAATTGTGCGTTATAATAACTTTCACCTACTTGGGTTTGGTTTGCAGTTTTGGCATGAACTGGTGAGAGCTAAAATAATGTTAAGCTTTAAAAAAAAACTTCTGGTTTGGATTTGAGAGATTCTGGAGGTTTGAGATTTGAAAGTAATCATTGCAAAACATATGATCATCAATCAAATTACTGAGACCACGGTGTACATGGTGTTCCATTCCAGCTGGTAGAAATCATCCCATCAATTCTAATCTAGCCATTGTCACAGGCGTAGACAAAGAATCAATCAAATCAACAAGTATTTATCTGGGACTTGTTAAACACTTAGCACAGTTCCAGGGTACCATTTGCAAGAGGAACAGGAGGATGTGGAAGATGAATAAGACACATTCCTTCATTATGTGAACAAGTGAGGAGGAAAATGGCAATTGTTTCCTCAAAGCGCTGTCTGCCTTGATCGTTAGCTTTGAATAGCTGTATGATTTTAGGTCACGAGGTTGAAAATATTATAACTGCTTTGTGCTTTCAATGTGAGTCGAGTTGTCTGGGGAGGAAAAACCCGCAAACTCAGTATACTGGTCTGCTTTTTTCTCTTTACAATTGCTGCTGATTTTGGCAGTGTAGAAAGGACCCTACATCCTGTCTGCTGCAAAGCACCACAGTATAGAAAGGGCTTCAAGGGAATTCTTTCCTCTCTGGCATCCTCACTGTTGCGTGAGTGGGCATGGGACCAGCAACGCCCTGCTTACCAGTTGGTATTGCGGTGTCTCAAAGGCCCACAAACAGCAGGCAAATAGACACTGATTTTCTGTCCATATTCCTTGAAAAGGGGGAATTGGCCGGGTTATGTAATAGTCTGACTTTAAGAAACGTCCACACCCTTTTCTAATAAAGAAAGCCACAACTGAGAAGTATAAGGGAAAATTTCTCTTGTACCACCCAGCCAGAGAGGCGTTTCAAAACACCTATGATTTTTCTAACAGCTTCATGAGGTATCATTTACATAGTATAATTCACCCATTGTAAGTGCACAATTCAACGAGTCCTAATAAATGCATACAGTTGTGCAACCAACACTAGAACCCAGTTTTAGAACACTTCCAACACCCCCTCAGGCCCATTTGCCATCAAATTCTGCTCCCACCCTCAGGCCCAGGCAACGCCTGATCTGCTTTTTGTCTAGAAATTTCGTATAAATGGAATCATACCATAAGCTGTCTTTGGTGTCTGGCTTCTTTCGCTTAGCCTAATGTTTTTAAGGTTTGTTCGTGTTGTTTCGTGTGTCCGTAGTTTATTCCTTTTTATTTCTGAGTATGTTACCCTGTATGGAGAGACCATTCTGTTAAAGGTCTCCATCAGTTTATGAACATTTAGATCTTTTTTAGGTTTTGCTGTGATATCACTCGGTCACTGATCATTTTAAGTGAGACATGATACTAGTGTTGAAATGGCAATTTGGTCTAGTTCTGATTTTGAGTTATTCATGTCACAACGCCAGTTCTGAAGTGTTCTTATATTAGATCCACACAGTATCAAGCACATTGGAAAGTAGGAAGTTATCAGATGGATATATTGTCCAACTAAGACTACAGTTAAAAAAAAAAGACTTCAGTTATTCCACATGAACCAGATCCTAGCAGCTTGAAATGAGCCAGTTCTTCCCCAAAAGCAAGAGAAATTTGTCCCCAAACCCTCTTACAGTTTTTCTCTTATCTGTTTTCTCACCCTTCAAGGACTTCCTCATTCTAGCCACGCTGCACTTCATTATTCAAACATGCACTTATTCATTCCTCCACAGATACTTAGTGAACATCCCCTCTGTGTTAGGGCACAGTGCTGGGTGCCAGAGGATATGAACAGGAATGAAACATGAAGATAATAACCAGTTCTGCACAGTTACTCAAGTCAGATTTTTGAACACTTTTGCCTGAGACCCACAGTAAGAAGTACATTTAACTTATATATACATACCTGACACAAAAGTTTCATAAAATGATACTTAACTTTACCACGTGTGATGCACTATGTTATTTCCTGTTTAACTTTTAAAAAATAGTTGATGGCAACCCATGGAACTGATTTTACCAACGCTAATGGGTTGCATCTTGCAATTTTAAAAAGCTTCACTGAAATATTAACTCTTTAGGAGGAAGAAGAAGAGGACAGTGCTTGCCACATAGGAGGAAGAGGCGATGGGAGAATTGTATGGAAGCTGATGGATGGTAGGGGGGAGGGTGCATAGCATATACAGGGAGAGACAAGGGCCTCCTCAGCGACATAACACCACTCGGAGCACTTGTCACTCTAGTTTCCACCACAAGCATCCCGGCAGTGAATCCTGGGTAATGGAGAAGCTAGGCCTCTGGGGCTTAGCAGAGGCAGGTAGTGAGGAGATGACAGAGAGGGGGATTTTTCTTCCTTCCCGGCTGATAGAACTTCATAAAGCAAACGTGCCCTCACTTATTCTAAATTTACTGCCCTTGGACTTGATAACACTTCTCTCAGAGAAGCTAAAACTCATAAGAACTGAACAGACTTGATGATCTCCCTGGATGATGGAACACTTCGGCTGTATTTCCCTCTCTTTCTGAATCAATAATTATCTTTGGCTTGTTTTCCTTTCCTCTTGGTTCAGTCCTTTAGAAATTCCTTCTCTAGCCTGTTTTCTCTCAGCTGTCTCTCTTATGAACTAACTAAAATTGGGCACTGTAACAAAACAGCTCCTTTCAATAAATGCCACCCAAATCCTTTATCTGGTGGTACTTCTCTCCTTCCCTAAGGCTGGAGGGTGACAGGCACTGTGGCACAGGTGGCCGTTGGATATGCAGCAGAGGGCTGCCTATCTAAAGAGCATTTATTGAGAGTTTATTATTGACTAAAATTTTTAAAAAAGCATTTATTGAGAGTTTATTATTGACTAAGCATTTTACATACTTTGTCCCATTTAATTCTCAAAAAGAACCAATGAAACAGACACCCTGACCCTCATTTGCCAACATTGAAAATGGGGCTCAGAGGGGTTAGTTAACTTACCCAAGCCATTAAGTAGTAGAACCAAAATTCCAACTCAGGTCTTCTGACTCGAAAGCACGTGCAGTTGGCAGCGCTGATTCAGCAAACATTAATGGAGAATCTGTCAGGTACAGACATAATCCCTCTCCTGAGGAAGTCATGACACTGTAGTCATGACCTGGAGGCAGACCGACCTGGCAGCCGTGGGAAGTTGGTTGGGGAGATCAAGGGGGCAGCTAAGCTGAGGAGTTGGAGGTTTGCTCTGTAGGAGGTGAGGAGCTCCTGGAGGTCTCCGAGCAGGGGAGTCGCTTGGCAGATGTGAATTCCATCTGGCAGCAGGCGAGAGGTGATGGGCTTCTGGCTCAGGAAGGCAGCCTGGGAGGCAGAGGAGAACATTGCGCGTGCGGAAGGGAGACGAGCAGACCTGATGGCTGATTCTGTCCAGGCATCGAAGCGTTTCCAGCCACCGTGGCTGACCGAAGTGACCCCCTGCCTGAGCCATCCAAGATAACCCTTCCGGAAAAGGCCCTGAGCCCTGCTGCTCCTGAATTCTGCCTTTGGGAGAAGCCCTGTTGCTTTTCGCCTCTGGCTGCTGCTGGGTTTGGTTGGAGGTCTATTTCCTTGGGTATCCTGAGCTCATTAGCGTGTGTGACAAGTTTAACTGCTCTCGACCACAACAAATTATTTCACATTTTCTCCAGTTGCATTCAAGCGATTTGGGAGCCTGTGATTTTCCTTGCCTTGGTCCAAGTTCCACGGTGCCAGCAGTTGTGCAGCCCCATTCCTGCAATATGTTCCCCCCATCTGCCACTGTTTCCCACAGTATTTAACTTTAAAAGTCTTGAGTAAAGCCTTCCACGTTGGTGGATTCCCATTTTCAACATTTTCCTCCAGCCTCATAGTTTCCTCCACCCAAGAAAGAATCTCGCGGGGCTCAGACTGGGACTGCCCATCACTTTGACCTTGGTCATTTCGGTCTCTCCCTGAGACCTCTTGGTCTAGGGGAAAGAGGTGAAATGGTCAAAGCACCCCACAATTAGGAAGTGTTGGGATCTAACATTTTTTTAATTAGGAAACAGCTCTAGCAATCTGGGCCAGTTCTGCCTCTGAGAAATGGCAAAATGCGGAGAACCCTGTATTTTCTAACCACGACAGCAACGGCGATTGGTGAGTCTGAATGGGGTTCGCTGGCTGTGGGACCCGGAGAAGCTGGCTTAACAGTCTCTGGACCGCAGGTTCCTTGACTACAGAAACAGGAACCGCATCCTAGAGTTGGGTGCCATAGTTGAATGAGCTAACATTTGCACCTGGTAAGGCCGGGCAAACCCTTACCTTCTTGTCCCTTATTTGCATTCATGTATTTGGTTTCTTAGCCCCTTACCTCCTCTAGGGCAGAATAGCAAGTGGTCAAGAATGTGGTCTCTGGGGTCAGACCATCTAGGTTCGGATCCCGGCCCTGCTTACCAGCCATGTGTGACTTGGGGCAAGTTGACTTCAAAGTGCCTGTGCCTCAGTCTGCCTGTAGGTAAAATGGGGCTGTTGTGAGCGCCAAGTGAGCCGATCTTTACAACTCCTTGAATCTTCGGAGCCACCAGTTGGTCAAGGAAGCAGGCCTTTGCTCATCTTTCCTTGGCTTCCAGTTGCTTATTCCTTCTCTCTGATGAAACATCTAACACAACTTGGAATTTAATGACAGTGAGATCTGCCATCGGTCTTAGATTCTACATGTGACTTCTGAGAAAGCCACAGAGCAATAGTCTCCAGCTTAAGCTGCTCTCCTCCTGGACACATTTCCTATGGCAGTTAAGCTTTTTGAACAGGCAGGTTCCCTTAGAAGAAGAAAAGTTAGGTAACTTCATTTTTTTCCCATTTAAAAAAAGTGTGGTAAAATATATATAACAAATTTTGCCATTTTAACCATATTTAAGTGGACAGTTCAATGGCATTAAATACCTTCACAGTTTTATGCAGCCATCACCAACATCCATTTCCAGAACTTTGTCATCTTGCAAAACTGAAACTCTGTCCCCATTAAACACAACTCCTCTTCCCCTCCCCCAACCTCTAGCGGCCACCATCCAGTCCCTGAATGTGACGACTCTAGGCACCTCATAGAAGTGGAGTCACACAGTGTCTGCCCTTTTGTGTCTTGTTTCTTTCACTAGGCTTAATGTTTTTAAGGTTCATTCACTTTGTAGCATATGTCATAATTTCATTCCTTTTTAAGGCTGAATGAGTATGCCATTATATAGCTATACCACATTTTGTTTATCCATTCACGTGTCGATGGTCATTTGGGCTCTTTCCACTTTACGGAAATTATGAATAATGCTGCTCTGAACATTGGTATACAAATATCTGCTCGAGTTCCTTAGGTAACTTCATTTTAAAGAATTATGGTAAAAAACACAAACTGTATTGTCTTAACCAGTTTTAAGTGTATAGTTCAGTAGTGGTAAGTATATTCAAATTGTTGTGAAACAGCTCCAGAACTTTTTCATCTTGCAAATCTGAACTTTTATACCTACTAAACAATAACTCTCCTTTTCCCCCTTCCCTAGCCCCTAGTAATCTCTATTTTACTTTCTATTTCTATGAATTTGTCTACCTTGGACACCTCATATAAGTGGAATCATACTGTATTTGTCTTTTTGTGACTGACTTATTTCACTTATCATAATGTCCTCAAGGTTCATCCATGTTGTAGCATGTGACAGGATTTCCTTCCTTTTTAAGGCAGAATAATATTCCATTGTATGTATATACCATATTTTGTTTACCTACTCATCTGTTGGTGGACATTTGGGTTGCTTCCATACCTTGGCTATTGTGTATAGTGCTGCTATGAACATAGGTATGCAAATATCTTTTTGAGACCTACTTTCAATTCTTTTAGGTATATACCTAGAAGTAGAATTGCTGGATCATATGCTGGTTCTATTTTTAATTTTTTGAGGAATTTCCATACTATATTCCATAGCAGTTGCATCACTTTGGAATCCCACCAATAGTGCACAAGTGTTCCAGTTTCTCAACATTCTTGCCAACAATTGTTATTTTCTTGTTTTGTGATAGTAGTCATCCTAGTGGGTATGAGGTGATATCTCATTGTGGTTTTAATTTTCATTTCTCTGATGATTAGTGATGTTGAGCCTCTTTTCTTCTGTTCATTGACCATTTGTATATTCTCTCTGGAGAAATGTTTATTCAAGTTCTTTGCTCTTTTTTTTTTTTTTTTAATTATTTATTTATTTATGGCTGTGTTGGGTCTTCGTTTCTGTGCGAGGGCTTTCTCCAGTTGCGGCAAGCGGGGGCCACTCTTCATTGCGGTGCGCGGGCCTCTCACTATCGCGGCCTCTCTTGTTGTGGAGCACAGGCTCCAGACGCGCAGGCTCAGCAATTGTGGCTCACGGGCCTAGTCACTCCGCGGCATGTGGGATCCTCCCAGACCAGGGCTCGAACCCGTGTCCCCTGCCTTGGCAGGCAGACTCTCAACCACTGCGCCACCAGGGAAGCCCTCTTTGCTCATTTTTAAATCAGGTTATTTGATTTTATGTTGTTAAGATGTAAGAATTCTTTATATATTCTGGATATTTTCTCCTTATCAGATATATATGATTTGTGAATATTCTCTCCCATTCTTAGGTTGCCTTTTCACTCTCTTGATTGTGGCCTTTGATGCACAAAAGTCTTAAAGTTTTACATAGTCCCATTTGTCTATTTCTGCTAAGTAACTTCATTTTAAAACAAGAAGAAGTGTGGTTATTTTTTCCTATGTACACGTTATATTCTAAAGAAACTTTTAGATTTTAAGACCAATGAAACAAATCTATGATAATAGTAGTAAGTCATAACATCTGCATATCTTTTCATTTGGTTCAAGAGGAAAAATAGTCCTAATGTGAATTTCAGAACAGTGAGAAATGGGGGCCAGGAGTGCAGGCGTTAAGTGTAGTCACTATAGTCTGTCTGGGTTCTAGGCCCAGTCCTACTCCCTCCAAGCTGTGTAACCTGAGTAGCTTAACCAATTTGCTAAGCCTTAATTCCTCATCTTTAAAATGGGATAATAATGGCTTCTATGTTATTATGAGAATTAGGTGAGCTCACGTTTGTACAGTGCTTGAGAGAGTACCCAGCACAAAGTAAGGATGTGCTCACAAACCGAGACCATTGCTCTTCTAATCCCGTCCTGACCAGTGTGCCTGACTGTTCCAGAAATTTTCATTAAAAAGCATAGTGGCAAAACCAGAGATAGTAAAGTGATCGATGGTTGTCAGTGTTTCAAGGAGGGGGCAGGAGTGAATAGATGGAGTACAGGGGATTTTTAGGTCAATGAAATTATTCTGTATGATAATGGTGGATACATGACATTTTCACGTATGTTAAAACCCATGGAATGTACAACACAAAGAGTGAACCCTAATGTAAACTAGGGACTTCCGTTAATAATATTGGTTAATCAATTTTGGCTCACCAGTTGTAGCACATGTATCACACTGATGCCGAATGGAAATAACAGGAGACACTTTGTATGAGGGGAGAGGGGATATGGGGATTCTCTGTTCTATCTGCTCCATTTTTCTGCCAACCTAAAACTGCTCTAAAATATAATGTCTATTACATTTTTTAAAGACACGGTAATAAAAAACAGTATGCCAGCCCACCTTACTCCCCCCCATCCTGGGGGAAACGTCCTCCAAGTGTACCTGCCAACAGGTGTTTTCTTGAATTTCTCTGTCTCTGATTGCCCACCTGCCCCATTTTACCCTTCACAAGGTTTCCCTCCTAAGGCACCATCTAATGGGAAAAGGGTTTTGATTGGATCTGTCATCATCTGACAAAGAAAAACAGGACTGTCCTCTCCTTTGGGAAATTTCTCCTTTTCACAGAGACTAATAAGGACAGCCTTTAAGCAGATGCCTCATCCAAAGACAGAGGGGCTGGGACGAATAGTGAGAACACTCACAACTTACCCTTGGTTTACCTTTCAAACAGATGAAGTCATCTGTAAAAGGATCTTGTCCTAATTACAAGACATCATCTCTTGTTAGCTGCACTACTGGTCAGCAGTGACTTGTGAATAATGATTAAAACCTCACTTTTCACCAGGGCATTTGGGTCCCACCTGGGCAGACTCCAGAGCCTGCTGTTACATGCTGCCCTCTTTGGCTTCTGCATGTTCTAACTACTCTCAAGTAATACGATTGCCATTTTCCCTTTCGAACCTAATGAAAAGATGGGGAGAGAATATATAGCTTGCATTTAACACCAGGGAGACCAGCTGACAGCAAGCACATTCATATAGAAATATTCTGGATCAAGCAAGTTTGCCTTGCTGAGATCAACATTCAGCCTCTGGAACTGAAATGCAGTCACCGGTTATTAACTGTTCTCAGCATTGGACATGCTGCTGTCACACCAACACTGAAGGGTGCCTTTGGAACATTACAGCTGTGCTCCCTGAAAGGCCAGTACATTAAGTCGAAGACAAATAATATCAAGTGTAGAATACTCTTGGGCGCTTGAGAAATGCGCATAATAAATGATGTGTATTAGTTGTGAACAGCTTTGAAACATTCCTCTGGGTGCCAAGTGCAGCCATCACTACCACCCCCATATGCCCTTCCTTGGAGTTGCTTTCTATCCACAGCCCTCCATGAAGGCAGGGGCCAATTTGACAGTGTTTGCCACAGCTGATTGGGCCACAGGGGCTCCTGACCTCAGAGGAGAAACGCTGAATGAGGGGACAGAGAAGCTGGAGTCTACTGGGGGCCCCTGGAGCTCTAAGGTCACGTGAAGATGAGGCTTGGGCATGTATCCTGGGAAGACAGACACTGAGGCTGGGGATGGGAAGCAGAGGTTAAGCGCCTCACACAGGGAGGAGCGGCTGAGCAGGGAGGGGCAGAGACAGGACTACACTGTCCCCAGACAGGGACAGGGACAGGGTAGCCATCTGATGCCTTTCCGGGTCCCGGAGGCCCACTGAACTTCCTGGACCAGGATCCCAAGAGGGGCCCCCTTTGCCTCATAATAACCCTCTTCTTAATGGTGCTTTTTTGGGAATCCATATCTGTTCCTTGTCACCAAATGCTCTGTGTGGAAAGCACTCTGATGCTGAGTGTCTGTCTGTCCCAGCAAAAGCGGATTCCTCCAGCAATCCATTTCAAAAATGTGCAAAAGACTTGAAGAGACATTTCTCCAAAGAAGATATACAAATGACCAAGGAGCACATGAAAAGATGCCCAATGTCATTGGTCATTAAGGAAATGCAAATCAAAACCACCTTATACCCATTAGGATGGCTAAAAAAAACCAACAAAAAACAGAAGGAAAATAACAAGTGTCAATGAAGATGTAGAGAAATGGGAACCCTCTTGTGTTGCTGGTAGGAATGTAAAATGGTGCAATGCTGTGGAAAACAGTTTGGTGGTTCCTTAAAAAATTAAACACAGACTTACCAATATGATCCAGCAATTCCACTGCTAGGTATACACCCAAAAGAAATGAAAGCAAAGTCTCAAGCAGACACTTGCACATGAATGTACAATTGTGTGAAAAATTGCAGCATTATTCATAATTGTCAAAAGGTGGAAACAACCTAAATGTCCATCAACAGTTTTTGTATGAATAAACAAAATGTGGCGTACCCATACAATGGAATAAAATTCTGACGTATGGTACTACATGGATGAGCCTTGAAAACATTATGCCTAGTGAAAGAGCCAGACACCAAAGGACAAATACTGTCTGATTCCATTGACATGAGGTGCCTAGAGCAGGTGCCAGCATCTGGGAGGAGAGGGAAATGGGAAGCTATTGTTTAACGGGTGCAGAGTTTAAGTTTTGCAGGGCGAAAAATTTCTGGAAAAGGATAATTATGGTTGCACGACAATGTGAATGTACATAATGCCCCTCGACTGTATACTTAAAAATGGTTAAAACGGTAAATTTTGTGTTATGTATGTTTTTCCACAACAAAAACAAACAGATAAATAAATAAAAGGCAGCGGAGAGCAGACTCCTTTCCCTCCTTTGCCACTTTGTCATGGTCACTGAGCATTTGGCAAATGCTACCTGGTGCTTCCTCATCAGAAAGTTCTTGCTGCTGCTTGTGTGCAAGACTTGGCCACCTGATGAGAGGGATATAGTTGTTGACTGAAAAACACTGTGTTGCATCCACAGTGTTTTTCAAGAGCAATTGGAGTCTCAAGTCCTAAAATGATGAGCAAATGAGGGATGATTTTGTGTGTATTCCACGGAACTGCTCCCTCGGGAGCACAGAGGTCAAAATCTTTGATGGACCGTCTTTTGAAACATCTTTCAAGTTATGTGGTGCCATATTTCTTCTTGCTGTGTTAGTAATTCTACCCACGCAAGACACGAAGATTCCCCCTAGGTTGTTAAAAACTAAGTTAGGGGCTTCCCTGGTGGTGCAGTGGTTAAGAATCTGCCTGCCAATGCAGGGGACACGGGTTCAAGCCCTGGTCTTGGAAGATCCCACATGCCACGGAGCAACTGGGCCCGTGAGCCACAACTACTGAGCCTGCGTGTCTGGAGCCTGTGCTCCGCAACAAGAGAGGCCACGATAGTGAGAGGCCCGCGCACCGCGATGAAGAGTGGCCCCCGCCTGCCACAACTAGAGAAAGCCCTCGCACAGAAACGAAGACCCAACACAGCCATAAATAAATTAATTAATTAATTAAAAAAAAAAAAAAAACTAAGTTAGGAGGAGTGTTCATTACAGAACGATTTATAATAATGAAAAGTTGAAAACGATCTAAACGTCTAAGGTAGGGATATAGTTAATTCTGCTGTATCCATGTGATAGAATATTATGCAGCCATTAAAAATCATGTTTCTAAGGCTATTGAATGATGTGAGGAAATGCTCACAATATAATGCTAAGTGAAAAAGCAAGTACAAAACTGAATATTCATCATGGTTCCAATTTTGTTATGACCTATGACCATATCTGTGTAGGAAACCATTTTAAGGAAAAGCACTAAAATGTTAACAGTGATTATTTCAGAGCAGAATGATTATAGGTAATTTGATTATTTTCTTTACACTTTTCTGGGGTTTTTTCTATAAGGCATAATTTAGTTATTTTTATTTTAGGAAAGTTAAATATTATCAATTTTTTAAAAGAAAGTGAGATGGCTTCGTCTTGATGCCTAGAGGGAGTCCAGTACAGCGCTCCCAGGACAGTTTTAAAGGCCCCCAGACACTTGACCCTTGGTCTTTGACCCTCAGCCTGGGTCTGCAGTTGTCATGTGTGTTAGGAGAATTGATGAAAAGTGGTTTTTAACCCATTATTCCTCCCAGAGACCTCAGCTTGGTGCATCATTTTATTTGTCAATGATTGGAGGTGGAAACACAGCCACCTGCTTCTTCTGCTAGAATTTGTGTCTGAGTTTAACCACTCACTGTCCTGTTGACACTTTTCCTCTTTCTGACGCTTTCACTACCTGTTCACTGCACGGCACCCAAAGCGGCACAGCCCTGACTTCTGCTCCAGAGTTCACAGTGGTCCCCATTCTCCAGGGCTTTAGAGTTCCTGATAACTTACTCAAAGAGATGAGTGATTCATGCTTGGAATTCCCGTTCTTGTTTATAATCTACAGAACAGTTATTTTGGGGGAACTTTGAATTCATCTTGGTTTGAGTTTTGCGGAAAGGAATAGATTACACTTCTTCCCCAATAAAATATGTTCCCAGCTTGCTATTGTATGGAATACATAAACTACGAACAAAACAAAAGCTAGTGACATACTTCCTGGCGTTAGCATCACAGGCTTTATTACAATTAAGGAAAGGAAAATTAAGTCAGTAATTCAATCCAAGTGGCATTTTTATACCACTTATTATTGCCATTTTTTGATGCGGCCAGTACTTACGATTCTATGGGAATTAATACATTTGTGTTTCATAAGTACTGTAAGCTCTGTCAGTGGCCTAAGCATCTTCTCTTTTGGAATATTTAAAACATTTAGTATGATTTGTGTGTCTTTTTCACTACATGGATCAACATGGGATTGTGTAATAATAATTTTAGTCAAAGTTGATGAAATCTATAACCGTGAAGTGAAATACACACTTGCAATGACTCTAAGGAACGCTGTGGTTTTGTGTTGTTTTATTTTAAAATAATAACAGCAGTATATTCTTTGACATTCTTTTAAAAAGCCACCATGTCTAGGCAAAAGCACCATACTCTTTGAAGTCTTTAGAAACAAATCACTTTCCTTAGCCAAAATAGAGGCAACCAGGCCATTAAAATGATTATCTACTTTGAAAACAGAGACTCTAGAAGATGTAGAAGATACTCCTACACTTAAAAGAGCAAAACCTCAAAATAAAAACTAATCTAGAACACTTGCCAGAAAGAGCAGCCAATGTCATCAAATTCAGTTACACCAGCACAATGCACCCCTGAGAGTCTTGTTTGACATTGTTGAATATTAAGACTGTTTGGACACAATTATGGCTATTGTTGGTCACAACTCTGGCATGACATTAACAACATACTGGGGCTGTCATTGTCTCAAGGTCAAGTTCAGACGGTACCAGAGAGCTTAGAGCTACAGTTGAGAGGGTGACAAGAAGCAAGTACTAGATCAAGACCATTCGCTATGGTGATTGAACACCACCATAGTAAGAACATAATTTTTAATCAAAGTGACATTTTATCTATAAGTGGGGAATAAATCTAAATATTAAAAAACGTAAAAGAAAAGGATACACAGTGGGGAGAGACTGTGAAATACCTCTAACAAGTGGTGCCCTGTCTTCTGAAGGGCACAGCCAGGGAAAACCCCAAAGACACAGAAAATATTTAGCCTTGAAATGGCAAACTCCTTAACTAATGTTAAAAGTCCATCCTAGAGTCTGGCCAATGAACGTAATTACAAAAGAACACATGAACAAAAGTCTTTGGAGTGTAATCCACCAGGTTACAAAAATCAACTGTTTAGTCAGCTTTTATTAACTGATTTTCATGTTGTTAAAACGTCTAAATATATGATGGCATTTAACAAGACAGTATTGATTTATTGATTCTAATTTAACATGCTGAATCCTCCTCTTAAAATGGGATGAAGAAATGATTTAGGGAAAATAGCATATGATTATTGCTTTTAACAACTTTACTGAGATATAATTCACATATCATCCAATGCATCCATTTAAAATGTGCAATTCAATGACTTTTAACATATTCACAGAGTTGTGCAACCATCACCACAGTCAATTATAGAATATTTTCATCACTCCCAAAAGAAACACTTTATCCCTTAGCCATCAGTCCCTAATCTCCTCCTACCCCCATCATCTTCAGCCTTAAGCAGCCACCAATCTATTTCTATCTCTATAGATTTTCTTATTCTGTATATTTTATATAAATAGAAATAATGCAATATATGATGCTTTGTTATTGGCTTCTTGCATTTGGCATAATATTTTCAAGTTCCATCCATGTTATAGCATGTATCAGTACTTCATTTCTTTTTACGCCAAAACATTCCATGATATGAATATATCACATTTTATTTATCCATTTATTAGTTGATGGACATGTGGGCCTTTTGATGGACATGTTTCCACTTTTTGACTATTATGAATAATGCTGCTGTGGACATTTACATACAAATCTGAAGGTTTGTTTTCAATTCTCTTGGTATACACCTAGGAGTGGAATTGCTAGGTCATCTGTTAACTCTATGTTTAATTTTTTGAGTAATAGTAACTTATAATTATGGCATTAGATTTTCTGAAATATTTGATCCAGCATATTTTTTTTATAACTCAAGCAGACAACCCTTAGAATCCTCATTATATCTGTAGTTCACCCTATTAAGGCAATTGATTCAGACACTCCTAGGACATGCAAATCTCTCATTGCTCCAAATCTCTCATTGCTCCAAGTGAATATAGTACTGAAATTTTCTATACTTCAGTATAGATTTGGATTTATGTATGTGACACCTCTCTTCAAAATAACATAGTATAACATCTTGGAAATTATCTTGCTAAATGTCAGTTATCCAACCTGAGGGGAGGAGAGACAAAGTTAGAGGCAGTAAGATGTTGAGCTGCTTGTAAAAAAATCACAGTAAGTTTGTGGTAGCCTGAAATAAGATCTTGGACAACTTGATCACCATGCCAATACCTAAAAGATGCAATACATGATTGTCTTCTAACTTAGGAGAAAGAGCTTTCTCTTTATGAGCCCACATCCCTCTCATTTTTCCTTCCTAGGAATATTGACAGTGTTTTCAGTTGTGTGTGTGTGTGTGTGTGTGTGTGTGTGTGTGTACAAATTAACTTGCAAATAGGTGTGAATTCTCTCCTTAGGGCAGTGTGAATACTTTTTATTTATTTTTTTAACATCTTTATTGGAGTATAATTGCTTTACAATGGTGTGTTAGTTTCTGCTTTATAACAAAGTGAATCAGTTATACATATACATATGTTCCCATATCTCTTCCCTCTTGCGTCTCCCTCCCTCCCACCCTCCCTATCCCACCCCTCTAGGTGGTCACAAAGCACCGAGCTGATCTCCCTGTGCCATGTGGCTGCTTCCCACTAGCTATCTATTTTACGTTTGGTAGTGTATATATGTCCATGCCACTCTCTCACTTTGTCACAGCTTACCCTTCCCCCTCCCCATATCCACAAGTCCATTCTCTAGTAGGTCTGTGTCTTTATTCCCGTCTTGCCCCTAGGTTCTTCATGAATACTTTTTCAAACAAGGAGTTCTGCAATTTTCAGGAATGGGTATGTGTGTCACCCAGGCACCTCTGAGGAAATTTTAAACAAATACTTTTCATTAGTTCCAGGATTATGCTCTTATTTTTATAGGCATTTTCCCCCTGAAGAGCCTTTAATTCTTCTAAAAATTTTTACCTGAAAATCTTGTATCAAGATTTACTTTCCTGTAAGTCTTGGCATTTCATTCATTCATTCATTCAAAGCCATTCATTTATTGAAAGCCAACAGAGGTTTCAAGGTAGTAGGGGAGAGATCCAGAGAGAGACATCTGATGGGATTGGAGAGGTGGGCAGAGGTGGGGCTGGTAGGGCTCAGTAGGTTTGATGTTGTTAATCCCATGGGGATTCTCTCTTGGTTCCCCAAGGAGAAAGCCTCAGTGTGGCGCCAGTCCATCTAAAGCGCTTCTCTAACTGCTCTTAATGTCCCTTTTTAATCAAGAGAGAGCAGGCTTCAGACCTGGAGCTTTCCATCTGAAATTATATCAAGCAGAAATTGAATCACACTGCTCTGCTTTCATTGTACTTAATTTTTTATGATTGTTATAGTTCTGTCAAGTGATACCGGTTTTCCATTTATGTTGGTGATATGCAATGTCCTTTGAAAATAGAATTGAGTTTTAAAAGTGAGGCGATATCAAGAAAAATCTGTGGTAAATGATATCAACAGCATAGGAAGTATGGGACGTGACCAAGGCAGTGGCCTAGGAAAGACAGAGTTGGGAAACATTGCATCCCTTCATGTTGCCTGACCTGGTTTTCATTACAGTGACAGTTAGCTTCATCCACTCCTGTAAGTTCACGTCAAAGAGATGAGTCTCGAAGTCCTGGAGGTGGGCTGGGCAGCACTGTGTGATGGGAACCATGCAAATCAATTACTAGCCCAACATCCCAGGAACCACCACACGGCCCAATCTAATGGCAAGAGTTGTTGAGTTAGCAGGGTGATTGGAAACCCCAGGGCAGAGAAGCAGGTGGTGCACTGCAGAGCACCGTGCTGTCCCCCTCCCGCTGCAGAGTCCCTCCTTTCTGCCACCGGCACCCACCTCCCCTCTGCGTTATCATTCTGCTTCAGGACTGTTCCCACAGCATTTAGTGTCAGCTGCCTGCACTGCTATGTAAGAAAGAACACAAGGGAAGTCGAGGACACATTATTTCCAACCAGTCTAACTTCAGCATTGGCCCTTGGCCTTTGTGAGGGCATGGGCATGAACGTTGGA
Organism: Balaenoptera musculus; assembly: GCF_009873245.2. Taxonomy (NCBI): domain Eukaryota; kingdom Metazoa; phylum Chordata; class Mammalia; order Artiodactyla; family Balaenopteridae; genus Balaenoptera; species Balaenoptera musculus. Next base: position 16,493,071 of record NC_045800.1, read on the forward strand.
TGAATCAGAGGTTCTGGAATTTTCCCAATCAGTGGAGCCTTAAAGGAACATATCGTTTCCTAACTTGAGAGTGTGCCCTTCCTGGTAGAAGGAGGAAAAAAGTCCCTTTTCTTTGTTCTCTTCTGGATTTCTAGTCATATATAGACTTGCTTCTAACAGAATAGTATCTGGTAGGGTGACCAACTCTTCCCAGTTTGCCTGAGACTGTCCTGATATTAAAACTGAAAGTCCCGTATACCAGGAATTCCCTCAGTCTCGGGAAAACTGGGATGGTTGGTCACCCTAATCTTAGGTCCGGAGACAAGTGTACACTCATAGGGTGGTGTTTCTCTTGGACAGTAAAGAGTATTTGAATGGCTGTGTCCAGAAAATTGTGTTTTGACAAAGTCAAATGGTATTAAGTGATTTCATCATTCAGGTTTAGACTACAGTGAAAATATTAAAACCATGCTGTTTTTGTTAATACTAGTTATGTAATGCATTAAGAGAAGGGTGCGTTGCATCAGCAGTGGCTTTAATTGGGCTGAGCCAGGAAAACCTGAAAAGAACCATTCTTCAAGTCATGTTTATAAAACCTGCTGTGTTCAGAGAGACACATAAACCCCAATCAGTTTCTTACAGTTGACATTGATCCCACAGTGTGCCTGTCTGCAAAACAGGCTGTGCTTACCCAAAATATTTGGGATTTGCATTGTGTGTTTCCTTAGAGTAATTCTAGCTGCTATGATAAACAACCCCCAAATGTATAATTACTCAACACAATAGAAGTTAATTGCTCATTCATATAAAGTCCAAAACAGATGTTCCTGATTAGCTGGTAATTCTCCTCCACATGGTGATTCAGGGACCCAGTCTCCTTCCATTGTGTGGTATATACAACTTATGGCTTCCAAGGTTGTCTTGATTATCTGCATCAAGCCAATGGAAGGGTAAAAAACATGGAATAACATGCATAGGGGGTTTGGGGGAGGGCAAGCTTGGATGTGGCACACATCATCCACTCACATTCCATTGGCTAGACCTTGGTCGGAGGCCACACCCAACTGCAAGGATGGTCTGGGAAATGCTGCCTAGTTAGTGCCCAGGAAGAAGAGAAAATGGGTTTGGTGAAAGCTACCAGCCTCTGTCACAGATGAGTGTCTTGCATCTCTCTCACTATAAACCACAGGCAGATTTAATCTTGAAGGCAAGAAACCTGGGAGTGCAGACACAGTGGGATTGAATTCTGTCTGTTTTTTTCTTTCTAAACATACTCTGTCTTCACACATAAGCCGTCACACTTTTTTTTTTTCTCTAAAACCATAGCTCATTTGGGTCAAATAAAAATAGAGTCTGTTTCTTAATATGCCATCTCAAACTCTTTAGGAATAGAGGTGAGGTCATAATTATAAACAAATACACTTGAAACATGTGAATAATGGTTCTGGTTGAACAGGGCTGGAAATGTCCCCTCTCCCTAAGGGTAACTTTGTAAGACCCATGGAAATCTGTACTAGTTTCCTATTGCTGCAGTAAATTACAGCAATAGGAAACTAGTAATTAATAAATTACCACAAACTTAAAACAACACAAATTTATTATCCTAGGTTCTGAGGGTCAGAAGTCCAGAATCAGTATCAGTGGGTTAAAAATCAAAGTGTCAACAGAGCTGCTTTCCTTCTGGAGGCTCTAGGCGAGAATCTGTTTCCCTGATTCCACCAGCTTCTAGAGGCTGCTCACATTCCCCGGCTCATGGTTTCACATCATGCTGACCTCTGCATCCATCAACACATCTCCATTTCTCTGACTCTCCTGCCTCCCTTTTGTAAGGGAAAATACAATCTTTAGAGTAGCCTTCTTCTGTACAGATTAGGAAACTTTGGTACAAGCAAATTCCATGACTCGACAAGGTGATATTCCCCATAAGTGGTAGAGCCAGGATTCAAATTCATGGCTGCCTGGATCCAAAATCCATTTATGAGTTCATGAGAGCCAAGGACAGGGAAAGTTTTGCAGTGAAAACACACAATCTAGACTTTAAGGAAGCAGATGTCCCAAAGGTCAGAGGAGAGATAGGCCAGATGTCACGGTCAGAGACTTTCAAATGACTCATGTCTCAAGAGGGTTGGGACACTCTCAGAAATGTCACTCTGAATCTGCAATTGCAAGTGATCCTCTTGCAGGAGGAAAGGGAAGGGAGCTAGTAAAAGCAGAGGCTGCACAGGACATCCTTTGATGCTCTCGTACTTTAAAAGGGCAGGAACAAAAATGGGAAGGAAGAGCACTTAGCCAAGTACAAATAGAAACCAGTTGTGGAGAATTGTAGGAATAGCAGCAGGAAACGTTACACCCCAAATGGTTTCAGGGAGAATGTTTGGGAAAACAAGGCAGGGCAACACTTGCTTTTTTGGGTCACCAGCGTAACATTTATGGGTCAGAAAAGGAAGGAACTCTTCCAAGACAATGACCTTGAAACTAAAACAACCTCTGAGACACAGGAGATGATCAATCCATATTGGTTCAATGCATGAATGAACAAGCAAATATGTTTAGGAGGGGAATGAAGTTATGCCAGGATTGGCCACAGGAAGAAAGAACCAAGTTCTTTTACATGGAGCTTTGGTGCAGAGGATCTATAGCCAGGTGGGATGCTAAGAGTAGAGGTGATAAACGAAAGAAAAGTAAGATGAGCAACCATCAGTCTAATGTCTAGAAGGAATAATCAATGACAATTAAAATGGGTTACTTGGCAAAAGTTAGAACCACTATTCCATTGAAGAATTGGCAAGAGAAGTTTTGACTCAGAAGTATCTTTGGCTTTAAATGGTTAAAATTTAAAATATAGACATTTGTTTTAAAGGATTGTCTTGTTTTAATATACTGTAATTTCAAAAATCTTCTAATTCTGTATTTTTTTGCTAGGGAGAAACTTTTAGTTCAATTTCTTGCTAGAGAGGTACCAAATTTTAATTTTTACTCAGACCCCCAGGTTTAAGTGTAATTTACTAACAAAACACATTGTTTTGTAACTATTTCAATATTTAGTTCTCAAAAAAACAGGGGATTTTTTTTGTGAATTATATACTATGATACAATCAAAGGTTTGGTTTTGGTTTGGTTGTGCTTTTAAAATGTGTTGATAAAAGTAATTTGACTAATGTAATCAATAAATGCTTTGTCTTTTCCTTTATAGACTTTATGAATAAATGCTAGCATTTTCTCATTAAGTCCTTGTGCGATTTGCATTCAAAACTCCTGCAGTTGAAACCATTTTAGCTTATTTTGGTATTCAGAAATCTGTTGATAGACACCAAAAATAAAAGACAACAAATATATTTATTCAATCATTATTATTTTTTTAAATTCCTACCATGCGCAGTCTGGGTTCTAGGCACTGGAGATAAAGCAATGAATAGGATGAGCCCCGTCCGGTAAGCAAGTAATCAAATAAATTAAAAAAAAAAAAGCTCAAAGAGTAATGTATGCCATAAACAAACAAACAAACCGGTGAGGTGATATGAAGTGACTGCAGAAACTTCTGTTTTAGATATTTAGGTAAGGTTTCTTTATAAGATGGTGACATATGAGCATAGATTAGAAGATAAGGAGCCAGCCATTATGTACACAATAAGTATAATAAAAATATATTATCCTTATAATAAATCCTATAAAAAAACTTCCTTAGTTAGTTGGTTCATTCATTCGTTATTTAGGGACTTAGCCTCACAGCACCGTGGCAGCTGGTAACTAGTTGATGTCAGGCTGTTGCTTCTGTATCCTGTGCTCCATCCTGAAGTCAGCAGTGCAGGCAGCTGGGAATGATGTGATGTGATGTGAGGGAAGGAGGGATGAGCGGCGAGCTGCAAGGGTGAGCTGGAACCTGATTGGTCTCTCAACGCCTTCATGCCTCCGTCCTCAGTGCCCTTGGTCACAGGGCTAAGTGTGCACCTGGCCAGGAGCTGGAGCTGCTGAACGAAGAGATCCTGTGGGAACCAAAGGAGCTATGGCTCAGCCACTGGCTGACAAAACAAAGCCAGCAGAGAAGCGTCCATCAACGTGAGCGAGCTGCACCTGCACCTGGTACCCCGCACCACCTTCCTAGCAAAAGGGAATAACGCTGCAGCTTCGTTTCTGCCTTCCAAACCTCATGCACAACTGTGGGCCATGCTAACCTGGAACTATGCGTGGAACTAGGCTATTCTAAGCAACAGACGTCCAGCTTGGCTGAGTTGACACAATACAAGCCCAGCCCAGTCGGTTCTAGGCATGGCAAGAAGACCGTGGGTGGCTCACTTCCTCATCTTAGCTCGGGTCCTGCCCCCTCAGTGAGGCCCCACCTAACACTGCAGCCGGCTCTCGCTGGGCCAAGCTCACCCCTTCCAATTCCTCTCTAACGTCTCTTTACTTTCCGTAGCACTCATCACCTTCTTATACACTCTATTATTAATTATTACCACGTTTACTGCTCACTGTTTGTTTCCCATCAGTAGAACAGAAGCTCCACAAGAGCATAAATATTTTTCCATTTTGTGTCCCAAACACCCTGAACAGCCCTGTCCCCGAGCAGGCACTTAGTACCTGCTGTTGAAGGAAAGAGAATAATTGGGAGAGTGTCGGAGATGAGTCTGGAAAAGTCAGCAGTGGCCGGGTCAGGTAGCATGGATTTTATTTTAAATGTGGTGAGAAGCCTTTGGGAGGTTCTTAGCGGAGGAGTCATGTGGTCTGTTTGACATTTTTTAAAGATCACTCTGACAATGTGTGTGTGTGAAAGGGCGGGCGGGACGGCTGTGGGAGAGCCTGGAAGTGGGAAGACCAGGTAGGAAGTGACCGCTGTTGTCCAGCTGAGAATGGTTTGGACTATGGTGTTTGCAGAGAAGCAGAGGCAAGTCGTTGGATTCAAGATATATTTTCATGGTCAAGCTGTTGGCACTTGCTAGTGGAAGATGAGGGCGGGTCAGAATTTTATCCTGAAACACTGAGTGAAATGGTGGGCCCATCGGCAGAGTGGAGACTGGGAGAAGAGCAGGTTTGAGGACAGAGACCAAGATTTTCATTTATTTATTCAACAAGTATTTACTGAGCCCCTACTATGTGCTGGGTGCTGTGCTGAGTGATACCACACTGAACAAACTGAACTGAAATCCTTGCTCTCGGGGAGCTTACATTCTAGTGGGAGGAAAAGCAATAAACAGGAAAGTCAGTAAGATATAGTGTGTTGAGAGGTGATAGGAGGTGGGGTTGGGGAGGCCGTAGGGAGTGTGAAGGATGTAAGTCAAAATAAGGTGGTCAAGGGAGGCCTGTTTAACAAGGGGCCTTTTGTAAAGACTTGAGGAGGTGAGGGAGGAAGCCATGTGGACACCTGGTGAAAGAACTTTCCAGGCAGATGCAATAGCAAGTTATCCTAAAGTGAAGCCTGTCTGCCATGTTTCAGAAATAGCAAAGAGACCAGCATGACAGTGGAGAGAGCAGTGAGAGAGGAGGACAGGGAAGTGATGGGCTGGGGACGTAGATCAGATCATTTTAGGGATTTGTATTTGGCATGAGATGAGAAGACACCGGAAGCGGAGGAGTGACATGAGCCAGTGTAACATTTTGAAAGGTTTGAGACACCCATGGGACATCCTAGTGGAGATGTCAAGGAGGAAGTTGGATATGAGTCTTGAGCTCAGGGGAGAAATCACAACTGGATTTGGGTGCGATCAGTGCACAACAGTATCTAATGCCATGGATGCCATGGGACGAGATAAGGTCAACCAGGAAAACATTACAGAGAAGAGCAAATAAAAGGCAGTGAAAATCCAAGAAGAAAGTGTCATGCACGGAGACTCAGGCCATCTGTAGTTATTCTGGTTCTGCTTCTTTTACACTGGGGGACCACTGTTAGGAACTGTGGTTGATCTAATTCATATGCAGTGCTCTGGGCACCCATAATAATGGAAATTTACAAATTCAAAATGCAGATTATACATGTGCGCATATTGCAATCCTTTGTAAGAAAAGCTGTGACTCTAAGTGGTTTCAGGTGGGCAGAGGTAGCTAACAAGGCCCAGAAGTGACCAAGATTCTCAGCTACAGGTAATGGCCAACCTTTGTTCCGGGGACCATAGGCTGCTCGTGGCAGAGGCTGGTGCTTTGCACAATAAGGCCTGTCAAGGTCACAGTCAGCTTGAAGCTTTTGCTCAAAACTTGCTCTAGCCTGTGCACAGATGGTCAGATGTTAGCAGTCGTGTTCTGGTAAACCAGCTCTCCTACATGAGACGGGATGGGAGGAACCTGATTTGCAGTGTTCACTGATTTCCATGGTGTAAATATTCTTACCACAGCCGATCTCAAGGTACCAATGATTTAACAACTGGCTCTCAAAATTCCTGCAATTTTCCTAAATATGTAACAGCTGGCTCTGTGGTACCAACCTTTTTCTTCTTCGTAACCCATGGCTAGGCTATACTTCTAAAGCTGCAATTCCTGTGGCTTCTCAGAGTTTCCCCACTCCCTGTTTCCATGCCTATAGTTCACATTGAAGATGGCCAAATGGCCAGCACAATGGCATTTACCTCCGGAATTAGGAGCTCCTTTTCTGTGCCAGTCGCTTTTAGCCATGACCCCGGGGAGACATCAGCAAGTGTTTTCTTAATTGAACTGCTGTCCTTGTCATTTCCTACTGCAAGCTACTTGTCCTCACTTGGGATGGGCCATATATCCATACATAAATGGATCTTTCTGCATTATTAAATTATTTTGAGACCTTCTGTAGGGAGGACCCTCAACTTGATGCTGGGGATACAATAGGCGCAAATCTGCCCTCCAGGGCCTTATTGGAGAATCAAGAAAAATGCAAAGAATATCTAGGAAGGTTATTATTATTATTATTATTAGAGTTAGCAAACGTTCCACGCAAAATGAGGGAATACAGCTGGTGGATGCTGTAGGAGTTCACAGTGGGCAAACTCAGGCAAGCGTTCACGGAGGATGTGGGGCTGGCATCGGAGCATCATGCAAAGCTTGGGACTAGGAATCCATTTGCTTTTCACATTTTCAGTTACCATTTCACATCAAAGAAAACACCATTCCCCAAAGCGCTTTAATGATCAGCCAAATGCCATGGACCTCAGGATTGTACATTGGAACAAAGACAGACAATATATATAATTATATATACACACACACACACACACACACACACATATATATATATATATTTAAATTTAATTCGATGCACTGCTCTCCCCACCCCCACCCAAAATTCCATCCCATTTCTAAAAGTCATGTATGGAAAGTTTAACAACCTTTGGGACTCAGTGCTACTTAGGAGTGGGAAAGGGACTCTTTACTAAGCCGATTCACTGCCTTTAGAGCCCAGTGACTTTCTTCTCATGGGCATATTATTTGGAGAAATGATTCCAGCTCAGTTAGCCAGACAGCCAGTTCCCCACTGGTCACACTTCTGGCATGCTCATCAGCAGACGTGGCATGAAGCATCTCAGGTGGGTCATGTGGCTGGGAGAAGGGAGACACAGTCACCCCAAAGTGCCACCATGTCCAGGTCTCCAGGACAGGAGGCATTTTGTGATCAGTGGAAGACACGAATGTCTCCCAACACCTTTTCTGTATATGTGATGGTGAAAATGGGGGAAAAGGCACAAACTAGAAGACATCCAGACAGTGGGCTGTTCTCCCTGACGACATTTGTGCCGCATTCTTCCTTGCCCAAGGAGTGCATTGCGACACTCAGCCTGGGGACTCTGGGAGCCAAATGGCTGATTGGGAACCCCAGGAGGCAGCAAATACAAATTCATCTTCAGGCCCACCAGTTCCCCTGAAACATACCACTTGCTAAACTGTGAATTTCAAGCCAAGAGCAACAATTTTTCACAGCTCGAGTCTGGAAAAGGCTATGGAACCACATGGGTCAGGATACCAAAGTTGGTTTTTTGCTATTTTGCATGGAACACCAGAGGGACAATTCCAGAATTCCAGATGTGCAGCAGCGGAGAAAAGTCCGTGTCCGCACATCTGCATAGCAGCTTTGGAAAGGCAACTGCTGGCAGCTTCTAAAAGCAGACCACTGACATCCTTCTTTCTCTGTCTGAACCTCTGGACTTACTTGTTTGGAAAGAAAGAAAAAGAAAAAAAACTGGCACTCATGGTTTTGTTTTCTCAATTTTCTTGTCAACTGACTCATGATAAAAGAATGTCAATTTCAATCAATTTCGATTCCACCCGACAGAAAAATAGAGAATTTGTAGGCAACTATTGGAAACAAAGGAACCATCCGTTTTTTTAAGTATAACTTTTCTCTGAAACAGTTCTCTCCAAGTACCAGGATCATTTATTTTTCCTCACTGCACCACCGTGAATAGTCCAATTTTTCCAGAGAACCACAAAGCCCTACCCAGGTGGGTTTCTTTGAAAAGACCCCTCCTCCCCAGAGTGGGTGGGCTTCTGGAGCAGAAGGTCGGTGGGGTAATTGGGACATCTGTCTCTTGTGTGGGGAGGGCTTTGTTATCGTGGGAAGCAGCCCGGGCGACTGGTGGAGGTCATCCAACCCTGGTTATTCCGATTCATTTGTCATTTTACAGTGACCGCTGTCACTTTCGTCCAGGAATCTCCAGGGACATTTTACAACATTGTGACTGACATCCAGTCATGTGCTGGTAGCTTCCATTGACTAAAGACTTACTTGCCCAAAAGCCAGAGGTGGCTCCGAAAATGGGGATAAGTCTCATGTAACCCATGTGATGGCAACACGTTGTCTCTAATCTTCCAGCATCTGGGGTCCGTCCTTCCTTCCTTTTAATACGATGCTCGCTGGCTCGCAGTCTCTTCCCACATTCAGGAGCCATCTTGCCTCCTCTCCAAGGCTGCTGGAGTTTCCTGAGGGAGCCTTGCGTTCTGCTCACCAGCCAGCACCTCAGAGACTTCCCCAGTTCAGACTTGCCCCGCTCAGCAGCTTGCCTTCCCGGGCCTTCTCTTCTCTCCGCCTCTCTCTCTCTCTCTCATCCACCCGAAGGTTGAATGCAGCTCCCTTTCCACGAGACACACTATCGCAAGATTGTGGCACTTGGCCGACTTTCCTGCAGGCTCGGGAGTGGGGGTGTGGAGTTCCAATAGAATGTTACACCATCGTGACCTGCGCCCGACTTGCCTTTTCAGGCCCTTGGTCTCCTGCTCTGCTGCTGGGTCCTCTTCTCTTCCCCAGAACTGGTCTTATCGCTCACAGCTTCTCTCCCATGTCTCCTGTTCCCCGCCCATCCTACCCCTCCCGAGGCTGCCCTGAAATCTTCACATTCTACCCACTTCATTTTGCCTCAGTACTTTCTAAACCCACCCTTTCCAGGGAGACAATACCCAGGGGGGGCCTTTCCTCCCGTGACCAAAAGGCCCATCAAACCCATGAGGATATTTCCATCCTCAAGGATGAAAGAAGCAATAGTGGACAGCAGAGAGGAATTCGGGGGCTCTCCTATAAGGCCGTGACCAGTAATTTGGGTATTAGCTTATTTCTCACTAAACTCAGATTGCACTGTTAAGACCATGCAGGCTCTTTGTTGCACTTTGATTTAGGTTCAAATACATATCAGGTGCCTATTCTGTGTCAGACATTCCAGTGAACACTGCATATACAAGAGCAGCCAAGAACGGCGTGTTCCCTGAATGCACACAGCTGATGAAGAAAGCCGTGCGAGGGCTGCAGAGAACCCCAGAATGTGTTTAGGCCCCTCACTCCGGCAACATTCTATTTCACCTCTGGGAATTCGCGGTAGACTCCCAGGTTAGGCCTGGAGAAGAGCTTGTGCCACACGAGCTGGGAGACCACGTTGCTCAGAACATCCTTGTGGACTCTGGAGCCCCGGGAGTCAAGGTAAAAGTCTTGGAGTCACCACCCAATGTTCACTCCAGCTCTGGCTCAGGCTCTGGCCGGGGGCTGGTGGCCAAAGCTGGAGATATACATTCACAGGGTGATGGCTGGAGAAGGGGGGGAGGGAGGATCTGGGGCCCAGAGGGAGGTCAAGGCTGGGGCCACAGAACAACTACAGAAGCAGCAGATGCCAGTTTCTGTTTTGTGACCAAATCTATGGTCACAGTGTGATCTCCCAGAGTTAGGTGTGGGAGGAGCCACAAAAGCCAAGGGTGGTGTGATTGTGGCTCTCAGCGGTTGTGTCCTCATTACTGTGGTCAGGCAGAGAGGCTGGGAACATGTGAGATGAATGATCTTGTGGTGCCAGCTCAGTGCCAAGGGCAGAGAAGCAGGTTGAGGTGGCCTCAGGAAGGAGAACCAGGCCCTTCCCTGGCTCCCATGGAATTGGCTGCAGGGGAAAACCACTGGTCTTTATTCTACACTTTAAAATTCCATATGCCTTTTTTTCATTTCTTCTAAACCCGTCTGCTGGGGTTTCATTTCTGTTTTAAAGAGGCATGAAAATAAAACCACTGGTTAGTGACAGAGAAGCCTCCTAAATCTTCAGTTCTGACCAACGTGTGGTTGGAAATAAACTTCTCAAACTTTGACGTACATATGCGTCCCCTGGGAATCTTGTTAAACTGCAAATTCTGATTCAGCGCCTCCGGGATGGGACCTGAGAGTCTGCATTTCTGACAAGCTCCTGCGTGATGCTGAAGCTGCTGGCCTGTGGACCACTCTTTAAGTGGTAAAGCTTGATATTCTAATGGGTTCTACTTGTTAGTAGATGTGAACACGTCCACAGTTCTGAGTCATGAGGAAAGGGACAAGGACAACAGGAGCACCCAGGACAAGGCCAAGAGGCCTATGTCAGTGACCAAGAGAGGACCAGCATTTCTCTCCCTGCTCCTCTTCCCAGATTTCACGCTCCCATAACTGGATTTGAGCTGATCATTCTCTCCCGTGGCAGACACTCTGCTCTCCTAAAATGTTTTCATCTTTCAAGGATGGAGTCACTTTTCCAAGACACTTTCCAGTGAGAAAGAAGAGCAACTCTGACTCCCAAGATAGAATCTGAATTTTTCTTGCACCAAAGTTCTACAGCCTTGGGTTGAGGAGGTATTGCTCTTCTCACGTTGTGGAAGGGTAGATATGACTTATGGAGGGCCTGCTTTTTGCCTTATTTGTTCTGCAAGGAGTTTTTCCCATCCCCATTTACAGATGAGGAAACTGAGGCTTGGAGAGAAATCAGGTAACATGTCCAAGGTCATGCAGCTGACCACTTGCAGAGCTGACACCGCAGGCTGTGTTCCTTCCACCACATGTCACTGTCTTTAAATGTATTCAAAAATCTCAGGGCTTTCCTGGATTTCAGACACCCTGAAATCCATTATTTGTGATTCTGCTACCAAACAGGGTGACCTTAAATTACTATAGACAAGAGATGGGAAAGGATCAGTAAGTACCAGGCAAAATTTATTACATAGACCAATAGATTTGCCGTATTTAATTTTCTTGAATTTCAAGGGTAAAGAAAAAGACAAAACAAGCAAAATATGTAAACTTCAAGGAAAGTTACTACAAATGAGTATGTATCAGTGAGCTTTTAGATTTCTCTTCCCTTACATGAAACAAAAGAAGTAATTGAACATCTACATAAGTTTTAGGGGAAATGTTTATGAATCAATAATTCTACATTCAGCCAAGTTAATGTTCACAAAAATATTATCAGATATTCTAGACCTCAGAAAGTCAACTACTTACATGCTCTGCCTGAGGGAATTACCCAAAGAAGAATACCAATCAACGGGCAGATTAAGTGAAACAAATACTTTAAAATGGCGAAGACACTGTGTAAGTGCACGGGTGTTAAATTATGTGACCAGTTAAATACAAATCAGTCTAAGTAATTATTGCTGATGTGGTCATAAAACTTAATGTAAATATCAATAATTATTGAAATAGAAGGTATATATTATTAGTAATAATAATTTAAGCCCCAAATTCCATATTAAATGAACCAAAGCTGGGAATGGTTGAAAAAAGTAGAAATTAAGTAATAATGTACCAAATACCATGTCTTCCATAAGAGAAAGGCAATAGGTACTATTTAATTCTTGCCATTGATAGAGAAAAATGAATTCAAATTAATGTGAACCAGTAGCGTAGTAAAGAGAGGATGCATTGTATTCCCTCCCAAACTACTAGAAAGGGAAAAATAAAACAGATCAGAGAAATACGCCTCAAAGTGTACACAGCTGTTGACCCTAAATAGTGGAATTATGAGTGATTTTATTGTCATTGCTTTTTTCTGCAAATTTTCTATAATAAACATGAATTATTTTATAATATAAAAATGAAAGCTACAAAATTATTATAGGAAAGTTTTGCTCCTTTCAAAAAAAATCTATGCATGCATCCAATAAACCATTTTTACACAGTTCATCACACTTAATAGCCACGCTAACTGGATTTTTCTCTTTTTAATCATTTGTAGTCCCAGTATGAAATTTGTCTGTTTCAAAGTCTCAAATGTGGGAATGAATAATTGATGTGCCTGGAACCTTCTATGAATATATCAGATGACCTTTACTTTTGTAAATAGCATCTGATGAAGGGAAAACTCAATTACCTGACATTGAGAGCTGTGGTCCCTCAACCACCTGGGCAGAACCTTCTCTTTTTAGCACTTAATTTTTAGCTGCTTGAAAGTCATAATTTTTGCCATTACTGTTACCACTACTACCACCATCACCATCATCGTTATTATCATCATCACCATCATCATTGTCCTTTCTTTTATTGAGCACCTACTGTGTGCCAGGCTAGATACCCGATATCTTAACACACACCATCTCATATGAATATGAATTCTCACTACAACTCTATGAAGTAAGAATCCTGTCCCCTCCTTATAGCTGAGGAAACGGGCTCAGAGAAGTTAAATTGCTTGCTTGATCATTGATGACCCAGCATGAACTATAGTGTTTTTTAAAAATTATATAAATATTTTACTTTAACAATAAAATAGGTATTACAGATTTTGGAGATTAGGAAAGAAAGAAAATGTCTAATTCCACTGTCCTCACCCAACAATATAACACAGCAACTAATTATATTACTATGATTCATTCATTCACTAGGATGTTCAACAAATAGCTGGTACCCCATCTGTGGGAGGCATAGCCCTAGGAATTAGAAGTCTGCACAGACCAAAAAGACAAGTTACCCAAGCAAATTTAGGAGAAGAAATAAGCCAAGGATAACTATAACGCATGTCCAAATGTGGCAGATGTGTTAATAAAGACAAATGTGAAATGGTATGAGAGTTCAAAGAAGAAACTACCAGTTGGGGATGAGTCTGCGTAAAGGAGATCTTCATGGAAGATACTGTGTTTATTCATTGAACTGACTAGCAACTCAATATGTTTCAGATGGAGGGAATGACAGGGCTAGGGAGTTCATAAGGCACGCAGAGGGAATTGCAAGGAATCCAGTCTGGCTGGAGCAAGGGGTAGCCGTTTGTGGGTGAGCAGGGAACGGCTGATGGTGGAGAGGGCCCTAAGTGATTCACTTGAGGCTTTAAAACCTTATTTCAAATGTGCTGGGGACAGGTGGTGGAGGAGGACATGACCACAGCTGTACTTTAGGGAGAGTAACCTACCAATGGTAAGGTGGGGGGGATTGGATAAAATGGAGAGTGGGGATGAATCAAGAGACTTCAAGAGGGTCAGCCCTGGAGACTGGGTGAATGGAGAGGCACAGAGGCGAGAGACCAGCCCTACATTCCAAGCCCGGGTGACCAAAGCCCTCACGATGGCCTGGGCGGCCTGCCATTCTAGACTCTCATCTCCTGATCTCCCCCCTTGCTCACTCTGCTCCGGCCATTGTGGTTTCTCTAAACGTCAAATGCTGGACATAGTCAGCCATGAGGACTTCTCCGTTGTCTTGGAAGCTCCTCCCTGGGTATGAGCATGGTTCAATCTCTCTCTTCCTTGAAGCCTTTGTCCCGATATCACCTTCTTTGTGGGCCCACCTAAGTACCCCTCTCCTACGTTCTGCATTCCCCTTATCTTGCTATGTTCTTCTCTGTAGTGAATATTACTTTCTAACATAGTATGTATTTTACTTATTGATTATGTTTGAGTGTCCATCTATCCTCACTAGAACATCAGCTCCACAAAAACAGAGATTTTCGTCTGGCTTGTCCACTGCTGTATCCCCGCAGCTGGCACAGAGTAAGTGCTCGTTAAATATTTGTTCAGTGGTGATTCAAACATGAACAAAAACTGGGATGTCAGGGAAGAAAGCTAGCGTGGGTAGGAGGAGAAGATGGGGCTGGTCTAGAACATTTGGTCTTAGGTGCTGAGGGATACTAGGTGGCTGGAGAAGTCCTTCAGGTAGCTGGGAATCTGTGTCCTCAATGCAGGAGCCAGGTCCAGCCTGGGAGCCTGCGTTTGGGAGCTGTTCAAATAGAGAGAGAGAGGAAGACAACTGATGCTTGGAGGGCAGCAAGAGCGCCATGAGGACACCATTGGCGAGACAGGGAAGGAACTGAGAACGTCAGGTTTTGTAACTCAAGGGAGGAGGAAATTTCAGGGAGTGGGTAATCAAATGTGCCTCACATAGCAGAGACTTCAAAGAGAATTCGGAGGAGGCTTGTGTGTGAGAAGAGGCCATTTGGCTTAGGAGGTCACTGGTGTCCAGTCAGAGAAGAGTTTCAGTTGAGTGGCATAGGCAGAGACCAGACCCGCGATGTCCAATAGAGTGGCCACACATGACCATGGAGTGCTTGAAATGTGGCCAGCTCAAGCTGAGATGCGCTCCAAGTGCCAAAAACACCCTGAACTGTGATGATTTAGAAAAGTCAGGGGAAAAAAAGAATGCAGTATGTCTTCATAATTTTTATATTGATCACGTGTTGAAATGATCTTTTCACTTCAAATATATTAGATGAGGTTTGGTTATATTAAGTTAAATAAAATATATTTTTAAAAAGTAGTTTGTACACACTGCTAGATTTAAAATAGATAACAAAAAAGGACGTACTGTATAGCACAGGGAACTCTGATCAATATTCTATAATAACTTAAATGGGAAAAGAATTTGAAAAAGAATAGATACATGCATATGTATAACTATATCGCTTTGCTGTACACCTGAAACTAACACAACATTGTTAATCAACTATACTCCAATATAAAAGATTTAAAAAAAAATTTTTTTAACTAGTTTCAACTTCTTTTTTTTTTGCTTTTTTAATACACTTACTAGATACTTTCAAATTACACATGTGGCTCACATTATATTTCTTCTTCTTTTATTTTTCTGAATGATATTATTTTGAACATAAGCATTTCTTGCGATTTTGTGTATGTGTGTGGCTGTCTCTTTCTCTTCTACAGATTAGTGGACATTCTGAAGGGATGACGGAATGTGTCAACAAGGAGTCCATATGCTGTTATATAAGCATCTCTATGCTCACTAAGAGAGAATGGTCCTAAGGTCTAGTTATAAAGAGCCATGACAAAAAAAAAAAAAAAAAATCAAAAATTTCTAGGCAAGAGGCAGGCTGTTTAGTTGATTTAAAGTAAATATTTTAGTGAGAGTGGTTTTGTTCCAGCATACTGAAAATGCTAAGTCCTAACTTGTAACACCCCATTATATATTATAAGTAGATCAGAAGGGCATGTTGGATATGATCTCATTCCTTAATTCGCTCATTCATTTGCTCAAAAAATATTTACATTTCTTCAATGTTTCAAGTAATGCTTGATGTAATATGGTAGATATTCAGTGAATATGACTTGAATTTTTTCGTGTATGCCATCTCGCATTTACATTTATAGAGCAGTCACCGCATGCCACACAATGTTAAGTCTTAGGGATTTACTGGTGATCAATGGAGACAGTCTCTGCCATCATGTTTCTATTGGACACAGCTGGCTAGTCAGCTGGGGTTAAAATTCAACAGCATATATACATTTGGTGTTCTGCCTTTCTTTCCTTCTACCTCCCTCCCTCCTTCCCTTCCTTCCTTCTTCCCTTTTGTTCTTTCATCCACTTCCTTCCTTTTTTCCTCCCTCCCTCCCTTTCTCAGCCATGCCTTCTAACAGCTACATTATTTTCTGAATGGACACCTGATTAGTTGATTTCCCATTCTCAATAAAAATGGTTGCTTTTCATGATATCAAATCATCACATTGCTTTAGCATTACGTTGCCTGGGACTATATTAAAGCCAGTGATATATGTAGTCCATTAGCTGTACTGAGCTCTTAACCTCCCTGGGAGAAAAAGAAACTACATAAATGAGGTTTCTTTTACATCAAGCAGCAAATAAATGAAGGCCTTTGAAGAAACCACCTACGTGAAATCCTGGAATTGTAATTACCCAACTCTCCAATTTGGCGAACAGAGGTTTTCTTACAATATAGCCATCTCCCAAATAATGTTCCCTCCCAGTGGGAGGTAACAAGCCTATGGGTCTCATGGGTCCAAGACAAAGATGTTACTGATTTGGACACTTGAACTGCTGCTTAAGAAGGATATTCCCAATGTTCATCTTGGCTGGGGTCAGGAATTGTCCTTGTAAACTGTGAGGTCAACCTTTAGTCTTTAGGGATCTGCTTGTAGTGCAATGACTTTGCTTACTTCTCAGAAAAGTAAAAGGACACTTAATAAAATAAGTTGCTTCTACTCCTCTCTGGTCTCTGTGAAAAAATAAAATTCAGTGCTCTGTAGCAATGTGGACATTCTTCCCAGGAGAGATGGAGAACTTTGGAGCTGGACAGGACCCATGAGGCAATCATTTCAATAGATGAGGAAGTGGATTCAGAGAGGTGCTATGGTCCCATGATGGCTCAGCTCGTCCGGCAGCAGCGGAGTGGAAAGGAGACCTCCTATCCATCCTGCCGTCTACTCCCCGCGGCTCACCTCTCTGCTCTGTGTCCTCTACCTGCCCTTCCCCAGGAAACACTGTGGGCACCAGAGCTGCCCAGATGACCCTGTGCCTCAGGGTGCCTCTCTCCACCAGAGTGGTCTTTTTTTTTTTTTTTTTAAAGTTAATGAAAGGAAAGGGTTCTTTCCTCAAATATTTATTTAGGAACTTGTGGTTTAAGTGGACTCCTCTGGTGACTGTTAGGATTGGTTTGGCCAAAAAGTTGGTTTGGTCTTAAGTAAAAATAAAAGACACATCTTTCATTTTCACCAAGAACTTTATTGAACAACGTATTCCTTAACCGAATGAACTTTTTGTCCAACCCAATATTTTCTAATCAAAGAGCAGTGAAAATAAAACCAAGATTAATTGATGCTCTCTTAGGTTTGCATGACTTTAATCTGAGTATAAGGACAAAGAAGGAATTATAAAAGTTCCCCATGTAATGATCTCCTTTTAAAAAAGGAGGAAACCACTTTGCATCCAGAATCCTAGCTCAGAGGTGGGACTCACCTGGATATTGACAATGTCACTTTCCAAGTGAGCCAGAGTAGAGGCCGGGATTCTCATTGGCTGTGAACACTTCTGGCCATTTCAGTATCTCCAGGATTCTCGGAAGCAGACCCAGAGATGAGGATTTGTGTGCAAATGATTTATTAAAAGTCTTCCCAGGTACTGGGGGAGCAGGTCAAGGAGGGGGAGAAGCCAAGGAGTGGGGGAGAGGTATGCTCTCGGGTCAAGTCCCAGCCTCAGCTGGATCCCACATGGGAGCCCTTCAGTGTCAATTATACCTCAGAGTTAGTCCACACCTGAGTCAGGAGAGCTGGCCTTTCATCCCCCTGCACTGGTCAGTCATTGGTCAAGAGCCAACCTGGCCAAGGTGAGCTCCCAGGTAGCCCAGCGCTCTGCGAGTGTAAGCACCCAGGGTAGTCTTCTGCTGCAGGCCAGAAGCCGAGCACACAGGGCCAGGGGATGGATACAGGAAACAGGAAGGGGATGGAGGGAATCTTTGTGTGGTACTGTCAGTGTCTTCTGCACCACAGTTTTGGCCTGGACAGAATCTTGACATCTTCCACTATTCCGTTTATGTCTTCCAGGGCTCCTTACCCTGACATCTGAGTTGGGATGTGTAGTGGACATTTGTGTTTTTTGGTTGCCCAATCTCCACCCCCCCTTTCCCTTGATAATTGTAATTTAATTATTATTAGAGTAATTTAGCAATACTAAAGTAATAGTAATTTCAGGAAATTATTCTTTGTAGTCTGTATCTTTTGGCAGAGATGACTAACCCAGACTCTGTGGGTGGGCATGTGCCCAAGGCCCGGGCAATCAGCACGTTCCTTTCCCTCTGGCCCAGTGATTGGTTCAGGGATGGGGCCTTGGTCAGGAGTCAGACACAGGGAGCAGGAATGACTCAGTGGTTTTGAAACAGAAATATATTTACTGGCGGGAAACAGGTGTTCATGGAAAAACTCTGGCTGGGTCTCCAGGAAAGATGCTTTCTGCCCACCAGGGATTAAGGTGGAGGGAGAGAAGCACCACCCTCCACCCTGCCATCCTATTCAAGAATATACCCAGTTGCTGCAATCCAGCCTTCAGAAGCTTCTGGACACCCATGGAGCTGGAGACTCTACCCGGAACCTTGGCCAGGAAGCCACAGCTGAAGCAGCAAGAGAATGGGACCCATCTCACTGCTGCCTTCCAAATCTCACGCTAGGACGTGTGATGAATGGCACCCGATTTGCATGCAGAACCCTAGCTGAGTGGGGCTGAGGATGCAGATTTCCATTTTGCAGGCTTTGAAGCACAGGGATGCAGCCTGAGGGATCCTGAATGGGGCCTGGTTCACCGTGACCCCCACAGGTGGGTGCATAGCACCTCTAGCAACAAAGTCAGCACTTTGGTTTGGCCAACAAGGGGGAAGAGAAGCTCTCTGTGTTTCCTGCTAGATGTGAGCATCAGAAGAGGAAGGTTAGTAGCTACTGGAAGCCATCTTGACATCATGTAAGGTCTGAGAATGAAGCCACTGTGAGGTGGTGGAGAACAGAGCCAATTTGAGACATCTGAAAGATCAGATGCCAATTAAAGGCTCAGACAGGGGAGGCAGCTTATTCAAGGTCACATACCTTGAGTGAGGGGCGGAGCCGGAACAAGACCACCAACTACCTGACTCCCAGTGCAGACTTTGCCCCATCATGTGATCCTTGGTCTCCTTAGAGCCTGCCATCCTTCCCCCGACCCCGGCAGCCCTCCCTCTGCAGCTGGCAGGGTTCCACAGGTCCTGCTTATTAAAGGAGCTGATTGGCCCGACCCCTCTGAGCATGCGGAGCTCCCGTAGCAGGGGCCCTTAGCAGAAAAGCACTCAGAACGCACTTCCGCTGCCAGCCTGGTGGAGCCCGGGTGTGTAAGAATAACTCCTAACTGGACCCTGGCTAGTGAGGAGCTCAGAGGTGGCTTGAAAACACCCTGTGGGTGGGAGAGATCCGAGGGGCGCTGAAATGCGGCCACACCGGTTCAGGCTACTTTAAGCTTCGGAAACCAAGGGAGGTGAGGTGGGGTGAACCGGCGGTGAGCTCTGAGGGCAGATGAGTCCCAGGCCAGCTTTCTCTGTGCTTCCAAGGTCACCTTGGGCCCTTACTCTGTCACCTCTCCCCTCTTCTCCCTGGAAGGATGGGAAGGAAGGACCCTTCTGACCTCAGGAGGAGTGGGCTGGGAAGGAGGGGGTTGGGAAGGAGGCGCTGAACTGGGCAGGCGCCTCAGTGAGACCCTGAGATGCGCGAAGCTGTCGTCTGCCAGATCCTGAGTGCTTCCCCTACATTTATTTATGTACATTGATTTTTAAAAAATCCTCCCAACAACACTTTGACGTACGTACAACCGTTATCTCCATTTGTCACAGGAAGAAACAGAGGCTCAGAGAAAGTAAGGAGCTTGCTCAAGGTGACACAGCAGAACTGGGATTTGAACCAGGTGGGTCTGCGTTCCAAACTACTATGCCCTGTGGCCTCAAACCCCAATAATAATCAGAGCTACCCTCTCCTACACATTGGCTACTTTCTGTTCCTCCCGAGAGCTCTGCAAGTTCCATTTATAAGCCCCATTTTTCAGACGGGAAAACTGAAGCTCAAAGAGCTTAAGGAATCTGCCCAAGGACGCTCAAGGACATAGAGTCAGACGTGGCAGTGCCAGGACTGAACCCAGTCTTCTCCCTCTGTGGCCCGGTTCTGACCTTTATACTGTGCCAGACTTTCACTCTCTGAAACGATTGCACAGTCTCTCGTAGGACACCTACTCTGATCCCTCCTCATTTTACACCGAAGGAAGTGAGGTTCTCAAAGTTTGGGCGACTTGCCCCAGGTCAACAGCGAATGGCTGGTAGGGCTAGAACCCAGACTCCGGACTCTTCGGTGGTGTGTACGCAAACTCTTTCCTGACTCGTGTTGTAATTTCAGGGATTTTTAAAAAAATTTATTTATTTCTTTATTTATTTTTGGCTGTGTTGGGTCTTCGTTTCTGTGCGAGGGCTTTCTCTAGTTGTGGCAAGCGGGGACCACTCTTCATCGCGGCGTGCGGGCCTCTCATTATCGCGGCCTCTCTTGTTGCGGAGCACAGGCTCCAGACGCGCAGGCTCAGTAGTTGTGGCTCACGGGGCCCAGTTGCTCCGCGGCATGTGGGATCTTCCCAGACCAGGGCTCGAACCCGTGTGCCCTGCATTGGCAGGCAGACTCTCAACCACTGCGCCACCAGGGAAGCCCCTCAGGGATGTTTTATCTCCATTTCTAGCTAATCTTCATTGGGCAATGGCTTCTACCACTTTGGCTTAGTTTTTCCCTTATCTTCTGTCAAGTAGTTAATGATCTATAATTGCCTGAAGAGGAGATTGGGTTAGGGCTTCTGTAATTGCAATGGATACCCTATGAGAAGAAGACTCCTTTTCAAAACAGGAGCCCTCCTATAATACAGTGTTGACACCCGTAATCTTTTGCCATGGAGGTCCTGAGCACAGCTGCACTAAAACTCAAACAGCAAAATTCCTCTAGGTACCTCTATGTATGTTCTTTACAAAAACACTTATTGGAACGCGGGAGGGGGCCTGGGAGGGTGAACAGCGGGAGA
Source organism: Balaenoptera musculus (assembly GCF_009873245.2). Lineage (NCBI taxonomy): Eukaryota > Metazoa > Chordata > Mammalia > Artiodactyla > Balaenopteridae > Balaenoptera > Balaenoptera musculus. The sequence goes on from NC_045800.1 coordinate 16,514,006, forward strand.
GAGAAAAAGCCTAGAATCTGGGAACCAACAGGCACTGCATGTGATTTGGCTTTCCTTGAGGATTTTATTTATTTATTTACTTATTTGTGTTGTTTTTGTTTTTGTTTTTTTATCCTTGAGGATTTTAGATGATCCCTTTTCTTTTAATTTTATTTTTCATTGTGCTGAAGTAGACAATGCAGTTCTAAATAATATGACAAGTATGACAGAAAGTCACATTTTAGTTCCTTGATTTATTTCTCCTCTTCTGAAAACAACAATATTTACTGAACATCTCCCCTGTGCCGGGCACTGCAGGAACCACGTGCTGAGGATCCAGAAATGAATGAAACCAGGCTCCTGCCCTCCTGCAGCCCATAGTCTAGTGAGAGGGACAAATGCGGGGCACCCAGCTCCAAAGCCCCGTGTACAGTGCTGTGATGTGGACGGGGTCAGTGTCAAGACCAAGTGCGAGGCCAGCAGTGTTTCCTTGGGTGGGGAAGTGTGGGATGCTTGAGCTTCACAGAGGCTGGGAGGCTGGGAGATGGGGGCATTTCAGGCAAAGGGAACGGCTGGAATAAAGGCCTGTGGCTGGAATGAGTGACTTGGGAGCCTGCAAGCTGCAGTGGCTGTGGGGAGAGCTGCTGAGGAAGGAGAGGGGAAGAGCTTGGCAGGTTTGGTTGTGAAGAGCCCTGCGGGTTATGGAAAGGAATTTAAATTGTCTCCTGGAGGCAATGTAGAGCTATTGAAGAGGTTGGGCAGGAATGTGCCGTGACAGGGTTCCTATTTTAGAAAGTTACTCTGGCTGCCGTTGGAGGATGGACTGCATGATGAGTGAGACCAGCAACGGGGAAGCCATGTAGGGGAGGACTTCAGTGTTCAGAAGAGGGTTGAAAACGGCCCCACGTGTCTGCACTAAGGACCGGAAGGTGGAGAGAGAGAAGAGAGGATGCATGGATTGAGGTGTTTAAGGAGAAGAAAAGAAAGGCCTCAAGAATGAGTGCCAAAATTTCTAACTAGGTGTTTGGGTGGCTGATATGCTAAAGAAAAAGTGGGGGGGGGGGGGAAATGTGTCTTTTTTTTTTTTTTTTTTTAATGGTATACAGGAAGTTAGGAAAATAGAGAGAAGGAAAAAAATACCCAGGAATCCCTTCATCGTACCACAACTCATGTGCATATTTTGATTTATTTCCAATATCTCCCCCTAGTTTGTAACTCGAATTCTTAGGTGACACTTTGAGTGTTGGATGGTAATGGGAAGCACTGCATGCTTCCTGAAGCCTGTGGAAGACTCACTTTTAGACCAGTTGCTGGAGGCTCCATCCTCATTTCTTATTTTAAGGGAGGCTGAATTTCTTGCGTATCTAAGAGACAGTCACTTTGATCCAGGACTTGACCGTGAGCATTTTACTGTTTCATTTGTTGCACAGCTTGGTGCATCCAATTATTTTTTTCTCTTCTACCTCCCCACCGGTCATAAAAATGACCAAGATGATGCAACATCTCATGTCTTTGTGGCCAGGAAAATTCATCCTGAGATGCCAAGAAATGGCCATGTTCAAATTAATCCTTGCTGTGTCTGGTGAGGCCCACTCGTTGGAGAAGTTGGTGGGGAGAGCATAGATTTTTCGCTTAGCACTCTGGTGTTTTCACTGCCAGGATATTCTCTGAGCATAGTTTGGCTTCCAGCTTTGATCCACAGGGAGTATCCAGCCTGGAAAATAAGTAATTGATGAGAAGCCTACAGAAATGTCCTGACTCTAGCGGGCTCCCATGGGTCAGAACCGTTTGCTATGAGCAAGCTCCGTGTTTTGCAGAGGCACGGAGAGAAAGCTGCAGCCTTCCTTGGGGGAGGTATTATGCAGAATGTCAGCACACTTGGCTTTGAATGAAAGGCCTCAGGGACAACCAGACAGTGGCCTTATTCTGTGTTATCAGGCTGAAGGGTGATCTTTGGCAAAGTAGACATTTGATGGAGAGAGCCGAGCCTGGAAGGGGAGCCAAGTTAGTTTGCTAATCCGGAGCATAGATGTGGTTTCAGTGGAACCTTGGCAAATAGGAGGCCACTGGGTTCATTCCTTGGCTTCTCTCTGCACACCATGGCCACCAGGAGACTTCCCTCTCCTGGGCAGCCTCTGGGAGGAAATTCAGTGATCAAGGAATCCAGGGCAGGAAGAAGAGTAAAAGTAGGAGATGGATAGTGAAAACTGGGAAAATGCTGATGACCAATGCAGGAGTTGGAACCATTTTTATCTGTCACATGTTCTTGTGCGGGGAGAGCAGGATGGCATCCAATGGTATGTTCTCTGGGGCTTTGCCCGGGCTAATTTTACATGACAAAGGCTGCTCTGTGTTCTTTCATGGAGCGTTGGAATGATTTTGCAGGCCCCATGTGGCCTGGTGGCCAGAGTTGGAAAAGGCTCCCTCTTGGACTTCCGGCAGCAGGTGAGGGACACGGGCTGTGATTACCCAGGAGGCTAGACCAGAATTTCCCCTGGCCGCTCCCGCTGTTCTTCCAGTAGGAGGCCTTTACCGGTCACTGGAGGGGCTGCCCAGGACACGATGGGTCACCGTCCTGAACACCTGGCTCTTTCATACAGGCCGGAATGAAGGTTGGACTTTTCACTCCATGTGGGTCACCGAGAGATTTTGCAAGATGGTGTGGCAGAATGTTTCTGTGTCTTTCTGTGGGTCTAGCCCTTCACATTCTGTCCATGTGGAAATGCCCAGTGTGGCCAGAGGAAGAAAGGTGCCTGGGAGCCAATGTGAGGTTGGGCCAGACTGGCAAGAGTGGAAGCTCCGTGGTCAGCCAAGTTGCAAGCTAGTTTAGAAATTTACTGATCTCTACAAATAGGTAAAGAAAACCAAGTGACTTCTTTTTTTTTTTGAAAGGAAACCACTGATAAAGAGAAAGAAAAGTGTAAGCACTCTGTTCTTCTGAGAGCAATAAAGGCAGCGAACAGGGAAATGCCAGAAGCTGTGACCCATCCTGTGTGCTCTCTCTTCAAAGCTCATTTCCATTTGCACACGAAAGGGAGATTCTTGTTTTCAGGTCACCTTCGTAAAAAGATATAACTCAGGGAAGGAAATGAGTTATAATAATTATTATTAATTTTTAGTTTGTTCTTTCAATCAAAATAGCTCTTCAGTAGAGTGTTCCAGTGCAACCTAATCTCTTACGTCAACACGCAGCCCGGAGAGCCGGCAGGGGCCCTACACTCACACCTAGGGCATAGGCGTCTGGGGAAGAATCTCTCCATAAGGAAGGCAATCTCCGTTAACTCCACGGGCCCCTCCACTTACAGGGCTTCTCGGTTTCCTCTGTGGTGTGTTCCTGAAGCCAGAGACAGAACCAAGTAGAACCTTCCTGACTCTTTGGTGGCAAGTGACAGAAATCAAATTTAAAGGACATGGTAATCACACAAAAAGGATGGGAAGGAGTGCGGGTTGAAAGTGATTAGGTCATGTAGCTGAGAAGAGGCAATTCCTTTCCTCCGGTTTTTGTCTCCAGAAGAAAGGGAAGAGGAGCAATGTGGGTAGAAATAACAGACACCCACCACAGCCTCTGCCTTAGCCTCAAAGGGGACAGCAGCATTGACCTCCCCCACCCTCGAATCCCGAGATGCTATGGCTTGTCTGTAGTCACTGGGTGTGTCCTACTCGGGAGCTCTTCTTTGATCTCAACTCATCTTCCCCCTCTTTGAGCACCTGGCATACAACCCACTGAAAATCCTCATCTTTCTAATACATATTCTAGGAAGACCAGAGTCCACAAGATCACTTTGGACTTGTAGTAACCTGAGTACTGAATGGATGGGACGCTGCAGTATTAGCATCTTGTATCAGGGCTGAAGTTGCTGCAGCAAGCAGATGCAACTAAAACATCTTCCCTTTCCATCTCAATAAAGTCCCCTATTCCCAAGATTCCAAGGAGGGGGCTTTTGACTGTAGTTAATTTGCACTGCTGCAAATGATCCCAAACTCCATAATTATTGACTTCTTTCTGAGCTAAGGAATAGAAGACTATTTTGGTTGGATTCTTGATCACACAAATCAGAGATCTGCTCAGTTGAGCTCAGATAAGGATTCCTATTGTTCAGTTTCAGGGAGATCCAAGAACAGGGCTGTCTGAGCACTGGGCATCACAAAGAATGGAGATGGGAGGTGACTCTAGATTCACGTGAGACATGTCAATAGTGGGTTTCTTCATTTTCATACCACTCACTGGAAATGTGGGGCGTTTTTTGCTTCGTTTTGTTTTTAGCTCTAAACTGCTAGGCTACAAGAAAGGTGTTCATCTCATTCACTGTTATGTCCTCCCAAACCAGCCTAGAGTGCACAAAACACAAGGAAGTGTCTCTTGCATTTTTGTTCAATGAGTTAATGAGTTTTCACTGTATGTTTCACCATTTCAGTGAGCAGCTAACTCAGTGTGTTTGCTTCTATCAGGTCTGCTCTCAATGGTCCTCTTTGGTTCCTCTGATGACCCAGTTTTTTCTCCCACAACTCTGGATTGTACCTGGCCCATCATGAGCTTCTCAACCTCTTTTCCATCATGACCTTTTGGTTTTAGCTTCCAAGACTAACTGACCAATTCTATCCTAATTTATTCAAATTTTTGAGAGGGAGGGAGGAAGGGAGAAAGACAGAGAGAAAACCAGTTAGCCGGGTCATCCGTATGTACCAGGTCATAGGTCACGAGCCAACCGGAAGACTGTCCTTGGGACTGATGCCCACTTTGGTTGTCAGCTGAGGTGAAGGTCAGGGGTCAGTGTCAACTGATTCAAAACATAGGTTCCTAGGCAGCAGGGTCTGTGGGCAAGGCGATTTCTCAAAGAACGGAGTATGAGTGTGGCAGGCAATTTTTGACCTTGTTTTCTTGTGTGCTTGGTTATTTTTTTACCATGACCTGCTCATTTTCCTTGGGAAATTATTTGTAAAACTTTTCCCCTAGGCTAGGGATGCATTTTATCAAAGAAGATTTGTGTTTGCTTCTGCCAGGTACTTGGAAACTATATTAGGTTAGGACCTCTTTCAGTTATATTAACAGCTTAAGATTTTTTTTGACCATCCAGGTGATATGAATGTGGGCTCCTGTGGCGGGCTGAATGGTGGCCCCCAAAAGATATGCCCACTTTCTAATCTCTGGAACCTATGAATATTACCTTATTTGGAAAAAGGTATTTTACAGATGTAATTAAGCTAAGGATCTTAAGATGAGATCCCCCTGGATTATCTAGGTGGGTCCTAAATCCAATGATAAGTGTCCTTATAAGGGACACATGGAGGAGAAATACACACAGTAGGGGAGTGCAAGATCACACAGCCACAAGCTAGGAAATGCCAACAGCTACCAGGAGCTGGAAGGAGGACAGCCCTGCTGACACCTTGATTTCAGACTTCTGAGCTCCAGAACTGTGAGAGAACAAATTTCTATTGTTTAAAGCTACCAGTTTGTAGTATTTGCTACAGTAGCTGCTGGAAACCAGCTCAGCCTCTAAATCCACACAAGGACTGACCTGTTATTATAGCTTCTCTAGGACTTTCCCCCTTCCTACCCTGTTTAGCACCTACACAACATTATTTGCCATCCTCTGGGGGTAGAGAATGTCCAACATTGTGAGGGGTGTTTCACCTATAAACAGTTCCATGGATGTTGGCAGAAGATACACAATTCCTGGGTCAGAGACAAAGGATGTTTTCTTACTCGTCACAGTGGCAGTAGCCAGAGTATCAGCTTTGTGTCAGTTCTCCGCCCCCCCAATTCCCATAGAGTGATATGAACACACAGTGGGTTGTATTAGGAAAGAAACTTTGAGTTTAGGGAACTGAAATTGTTATATCGGTCAGTAAACATGCCTATCTTTTGTATGACAAGGAGATATTTTTTTATACGGGATGGTAAGTCTGCATGTCCTTTGCTCTGGAGGGAGAAACTATACTTCTAAGGCTGTTCATTATACAAGCATCCTTGAAAAAATAATCCAGAATGAAGGTAGTCAGTGCTTCTGCTCATAACTTGTGTAGAAATGGAAGCGATCCATGGAGAATTGTCTCCCAGCGAAGAGGTGGGAAAGAGTGGGCTGGATTTACTTCTCGTTCATTCTTGTTATATCACCAGAAATAGACTAGGGCAGCTTGTGTATAACTGCCTAAGGGTAACACAAACAGTAACATCAGGATTGGATGATTCCTCACATGAAATGGCAGTGAGAACTGTGCCACTTCAAAGGGTGTGTCTATCTGTGCTTTGCAAACTGCTAAGAGATTTAGCACCAGTTATTGTAGCCCATTGTCCTGTAAGACTCTGTGAGCAGCCACAGCATTGTTTAAAAACAGGATGGAGAGCTTCCCAGGGTGATTACTTTGAAGAAGGCCTACTTATCTGGATACAGGGTTCAGTGTGGTTGTTACACAGCAAACAGCAAGCTCACTGGTTTATGATTCGCCCTCTTCTTTACTGAGAGCCCCCCAGCAGTCGACTGTGAGGTGGAAGGCAGGCAGAAGCACGGATGAGGGATAAAATAAGAGAATGTAAGCTGCGCTCTGGACCTCTCCTTGCGTGATGGTACATTCCCACCTAGAGGGTCTTGGTAGCCCACCCTTTGATCAAGGCTTAAGTAGAAGCTGAAGGAGCTAGAATGTGGAAAACCCCACCACAGCCCCTGTCATTTGTCTTTATTTGTTGTTTCCATATTCGAGGTGCTCTCTGTGTTGGGCAGCTCTTCCACTCCTCTGCCTCTGTTGAGTGTTTTATCACCTACCAACCTATACAGTTCCTTCAGAGCCCTTTTGGGAATGGCGGTGCTCAAGCCAAGATGGAGTTACCCCTTAGTTCAACAAAAACGCCCGCTTTCTACCAGTTCCATTGATTCCATTGGTATGAGACCAAACTCTACTGAGGCAGAAAGCCACTAAAGCAGAAGCAGATGAAATGCAGGTATAGTCAATTGATTGAGCTCGGAGGAGAAGGGGAGAGAGAAAGAGACAGAGACAGAGACACAGAGAGAAAGAAAATCCAAATTGCCTTTGTTAATTGAAATAAAACATTTCTGAATTCATTACCTAAGCCAGAATAAACCCAACCCTTGAGATGTGAACTTTCTTTTTCTTCTTCTGTTTTCCCATTTTATTTTTGAGAGCAAAGCACATGTTTCCCCCTGCGTCAGCAAGCAGGGCAAATGCTGAGTCTAAGGTAACCAAAGGACATGAACTTGAACTAAAGCTTGAAAATATAGACTGTCCTAGATAGAATCTCAAGATTAGGAGACATTTTGATGTAGAGCTGAACGTAAGTCTTTTCTCCGGCAAAGAACCAGTTACCCTTTATTCTGGAAGCAAAAAGGGATAGTCTGTATTTCCCAGGGTGAAAAAAAACCTGAGGCTCCAAATGAGCAAAAATCACAATTTTCCCAAGAGTTATTTTGGTTCTTTATCTTGGGACAGGGAGGACATTAGACCTTGAATTGGAAGGTACGTTTGTAAGGGTGAAGGTGTCTCCAGGGATGATACTTGCAGGCTTTACTTAGAGTTTTCTAGAAATGCCGATGACCCTTGATAGCTATGGGTTAACTTGTGGTCCAATGGCATTGTGAGTGGTCAGATGCAAAATACTGAAGCAGGTGACATAGGAAAGAGCCCGGCCACCATCTCTGCACAGATCCTGTAACAGGACAAAAGGGCCCTTATGCACTTACTCTGTTCTAGATCAAGGTCTGGTATCTTCAGAGTGAGACCTGTGAAAGTGGGCTAGCTCAGAGGGCAGGGCCCAGCCTCAGCTGGAAAGTCAGTCTGGACCAGCCTCTGGACCAGCTAAACTGGGAGCAGAATGGAACTCTCTATAGAGAGTGTCTGAGCGACCATCCTCACTTCACCATAGGGGCGAGGAGACCTGGAAAGAAGTATTTTACCCAAGGCTTTGCGTTATTCCAGTCCTCCAATAAGCAGACTCCAAGACAGGATTCAAGATGCCAGGATTTCATTAGAGGAAACAACTGAGTGTGGGAAAATGAGGAGGGAGTGGGGGAAGACCACCAGGGAAGTCTGATCCAAGTGAAAGGTTGAATGGAGTGCCTTAGACCGCCGTGCAGTCCGAGGAAGGGTCTGCAGGCTGCGTGTGTCTCTGTGTGGGTCCCCCTGCCGAATTCGGCTGAGAAAGGAATCTGGTGTCTCCCAGGAAGGCGACTGTCTTAGAATCCTGACCGCATCCTTCCAGGAGCAGCTGTGGGGAGTGTGGCCTCTGGGCAAGGGCAGCGGCGGGTTTCAGGAGCAGCAGTGGGCCCTTGGCTGATTACGCTCCCTCTAGTTGGAGGTCTGCTGATGCATTCTCGCGGCCACCTTGGTGCATTGGGTCTTACGGTCACAGCTGGTACTCATCCTCTCCCTCCTCCACTATCCATTCTAAATTCCTCTCACCCTCAGCTATCCCCTTGGCAGGTACTGGTAGCATCCTTGGTGGTTTGAGCCAAGTCTGCATTCCTAGGGGGATCTGAACCCTTGATAACATGCCCTTTTCAGGCCCTCCACCATGTAAAAGCATCCCTCCATCCTTCGGATTATCAAGGTCAATAGCCCCTGGCAGTATAATGATTTCTCTCCTCACCTGCTGATCCTTGGGCAAGGAGTTCAAAGCACACTGCTGGCAGCAATAAATTATACTTCAATGGGACCCTTGCTGTGTCCCCTGCCATGAGCGGGTCCCTTTGGGAGACCAGGACCTTCAAGAAGTCAGAGTCCAGGGTTGCAAGGACAGGAAGGACAGTGGGTCACTAGGAGTGATGGTAGGCGGAGCCAATGCTGCTTCTTCCCCCTGTTTTCTGAACTCATGTATCCTTCCTATTGGAGACACGGTGCCATATAGGAGCCTCTGACTTAATAAACATACTGTATCCTGAAGGATGCACCCCACCCTTTCTGAGGGTTTCCTTTGAGCTGGCACTTCAGCTGCACCTTTAGAAGACGGTTCCAGCATTTGGGAGGTAGGCTGTTCTTGTACAGGTCACCGAGTCAGCTGCCTAAGCAGATACCCAATTGGAGAATGGCATGCCAGTGTCCCTCTTTTGCAGGTATCCCTAATTTTTGAGTGATTTACTTGACTTCAGAGAAGGTGTTAAATTTTGTGTAATTTACTTTAAAATACCATACACAGTATGATCTATGCATGGGTGTTGGTATTAAACTCAGGGAAGTTAGTGGACATTTGGAGTACACTAATTAGGAACCACACTCCAGGGATGATGAGTTTGCATTTGAAAACTCTAAAGGTTACTACAAGCCTTCAACTATGATGTCAGATGACGTCCAGATCCACTCCCTGTCCTCCACGCTGATGCGTGGGCCCTAAGAACTGACCTTTCAGAGCTGCATCAACCCAGCCCCCTTGCCTCTGGCTTCCTGTTGGGTTCAGCTAGTGGGAGGCACCAGCAGGAGATTGGAGGCTGGAAGGGAGAGACTGGGGTGTTTACCCCTCCTCCCCACCCACAATCCAAACGAGTCCTTTCAGGCTACAGATTGGCAGTGGCCACGTTCCTCTACCTAAGGCTGCAGCTGTTATTGGTAACCCTCTGTGCCACCTAAAGCTTCTTCCAGGTTCCAAGAACAACTTCTTACGTCCCTTCGGGCTCAGGAGAAGAGTAACAAAGGCTCTCAGAGTTGCTAGCCCTGGGTGCTTCTCCATCCTTTGTTAGTTTCTCCTAAACCTGACCACACCTTTGCGATAGTCTCTTCATTAAACTTTCTTTCATTACCTCATTGGAATGTGCTGTTTTCTGCCAGAACTTTAACAGATAGAAATACTTTTATCTCCAACAACACCAGTGGGTTTATTAATTAGAGGAGGGATTTTTAGAAATGACTTTTATACTTGTGAAATGAATAGTGCTCAAGATACATGAATTAATGGACAGAAATGCTGTACGGGCACCACTGTCCTACATAGAATAAAAACCTAGAAGTTCAATTGCCTATTACTTCCAGATTGACATTTTAGCCCCTTAACATAGGAATCTTGATGATGACTAAACAGTAGGCTGAAACATGCCAGTAGAATATTCTTGCATTTACCTCAGGATAATCCAAGGACAGATTGTAGGGACTTTACCAAGCTTACAGGGAGGTTGGAAGATAGTGTTTTGTTTTATTTTGTTTTGTTATGCCTGCTTGTTTATAAAATTAGTGTGTGTGTGTGTATGTGTGTGTGTGTGTGTGTGTGTGTGTGTGTGTCAGAATTTGGCTAGGACTTCTGGATTGTGGAGTGAGAGATTGTTAGCTCTACCCTGTTGCAAACTATTAAAAGCTACACTGATACGTGGAAAAAATAACACAGTAATTCTGAACCATCAAAGTAGCTTAGATCAGACCCTGACAGAGAGAAGCACTCTTCTCTCCTCGCTGATCAGAGGGACGAGAATCGCCTTTCCCAAACACTCAGCCTCCCCAAAGACCAAAGGCCTCAGTGGCACTGTGCCCATTGTGCCCTGAGTGTGGAGGAGGGTGGAAGGGTTGGCCATTTCTTATTCTGGAGGGGGCACCTGGCCCCATACCTGATGGCTCTTTTCAGAGGATGGGTACATAACAACTCTGTTTTCATCTCTGAGCCCTCATTACTGGTTTGGGGCCCCAAGTAACCTCAACACCTTGTTACAACTTATATTTACAAGTGCAGCATTTCAGCACAGGAAACCTCAGATTGTATGACTAACACACTCCAATTGCTGAAGCAGAAAAAGAGACCCAGGGAGGCTGAGCCACTTGTCTTGGGCCGCTCTTATTTGGACCCCAGGTTTCCCACCATATCCAATGTTCTGTGTACAGCTGAGCTGACCGTTCAGCGAAGCTGGTAGAGGAAGTTTAAGTGCAGGGATCGTATGAAAGCACATTCATCATCACCAAGCATTCACCCAACAGTTACTAGGTGCCCAGAACTATGCCATATGGGCCACAGGAAGAAGAGAAGACATGGGCTTCCCTGGTGGCGCAGTGGTTGAGAACCTGCCAGCCAATGCAGGGGACACGGGTTCGAGCCCTGGTCTGGGAAGATCCCACATGCCGCGGAGCAGCTAGGCCCGTGAGCCACAACTACTGAGCCTGCGCGTCTGGAGCCTGTGCCCCACAACAAGAGAGGCCACGATAGTGAAGAGGCCCGCGCACCGCGATGAGGAGTGGCCCCCGCTTGCCGCAACTACAGAAAACCCTCGCACAGAAACGAAGACCCAACACAGCCAAAAATAAATATAAAAATGAATAAATAAATAAAAGATTACTATAAAAAAAAAAAGAGAAGACAGGGTCCGTTCCCTGGAAAGTTCACTGTCCGGTTGGGTACTACAACTAACACAGAAACAGCAATGGACTAGCTCACTGGAGCCGTATAGCTCTAGCTCGAAGAACGTAGGAGCACAGAGAAAGGTAACTCGGGTGGTGGTTAGAGGTCTACTCCAGACTCAGACAGACCTGGTCTGAATCCTAGTTCTCCTCAGGCAAGTCACTTCACCTTTCTGAATCTCCTGTTGCCTATCTACTTTGGAATAATGAGGGCCTCTGTCATGGGATAGTGAAATTAAAAAGATCTTGCCTGCTAAAATGCTCTCTGCAGAGCTGGCCAACATGATAAATGCTCTACTGTCAAACTAATATGAATTAGTTAATGTATTTAGTGATCAAAGAGGAGAGGGGCACCATAAATGTACACCTTTCTTGATCAAGCATCATGGTGCATATGGTATTCCAAAGGGGGCCCTTTGGGGGGTAGAATAACCTTGAAGAATGCTAATGAGATGGCTGAAACACCTGCCAAGTAAACACGATCTAGAAAGGGGATTAGCCAAGGGTCAACCAATTATGGTGGGATACTCAGCCGCTGCTCTATCAGGATTGACTGTGTGACATAGTGTTTGGGGAACAGTAACGACCTGCTGTCCCACATGCTTCCCCAGCTTTAGCCTTTTGGCCACAGATGCAAGCATAGATCTAGAACTGACCAAGAAACCCATTTTCAGAGTTGTTTTGCAGAGCAACTGACATGCAGCTATGTAGAAATGGATTAATTGTTCTTAAGGTTTCTGTTTATTAATCTCCTTACCAGCTTCACAAATACCCAGATCACGTTTAGTCCCAGATCAGTCTATTGTAATACAAGTCCAGGGCGATAATATCATGAGGCCAGACTGCACTCCTGTGCCTGAGTTCTTCAGGAGTTCATTAAAAAGGTGATCACCAGGCTACCCACACAAAGGAAACCAGAAGGAGAGCAGTGTCTGTCTGGCTGAGGGACAAACATTTCCATAGAAGGAAGATGGAGTCAAAAGTTCCCAAAGGTACTCAAAAGCCAACATGATTTCAATTTGAAAGATATTTTCACCAGAGGACAAAGCCTTAATTTGGTGTAGAAACTGCAAGAAGCCTCATGGATCAGAATCAATGAGAAAATTCGGGATATGAAACAACTTCGGTTTAGTTAGGTCCATAATCTGACTATTAATACATAGAATTTACCGTTCTCTTAGTACCTCTGATGGTGACAAACCTGTAGCCTTTTAACCCAACCTATACGCTGACACTGACTCAACGAGGCAAATAGAATGAAATTTACTGTGAAGAGAAATTCCATCCCTGGATTTGCCCTGAGAACTTCCTGACTTACCATTCACTTCTAAGGAAAGTTTTTTACTTAGAATAATCGACCTTTGTCTTGTCATCAGCACTGCAATTTCTTCTGAGAACACTATTTTCTCAGTTACCTAGAAAAGGTTAACTTTAAATGTACCAACCACTGCACATCCATTAGGATGGCTACTATTAAAAACAAACAACAACCAGAAGATAACAAGTGTCTGCGAAGGTGTGGAGGTATTAGAACCCTTGGTGAGATTGTAAAACGGGGCAGCAGCTATGGAAATAGTATGAATGTTCCTCAAAAAATTGAAAATAGAACTACCATATGATCCAGCAATTTTACTTCTGGGTAGATACCCAAAAGAATTGAAAGTAGGTCTCAAAAAGATATTTGCACACCTACGTTCATAGCAGCACTATTCACAATAGCCAAGAGGTGGAAGCAACCTATTCATCAGTGGATGAATGAATAAACAAAATGTTATATACACGTAAAATGGAACATTATTCAGCCTTAAAAAGGAAGGAACTCCTGGCACAGGCTACAACATGGATGAAACTTGAGGACATTATGTTAAATGAAATAAACCAGTCACAAAAAGACAAATTTTGTATGATTCTACTTATATGAGGTGCCTAGAGTCATCGAAGTAGATGGTGGTTACCCAAGTTATTCAATGGACATAGGGTTCCAGTTTTGCAAGGTGAGAAAAGTTCTGGAGATCTATTCCACAATAATGTGAATATACTTAACACTACTGAACTGCCCATTTAAAGATGATAAATTTTGTTATGTATTTTTTACTACAATAAAAAAATCAACATAGAGGCTTCCCTGGTGGCACAGGGGTTAAGAATCCGCCTGCCAATGCAGGCGACACGGGTTCAAGCCCTGGTCCAGGAAGATCCCACATGCTTCGGAGCAACTAAGCCCGTGCGCCACAGCTACTGAGCCTGCGCTCTAGAGCCTGTGAGCTACAACTACTGAGCCCATGTGCCACAACTACTGAAGCCTGTGCCCCTAGAACCCATGCTCCGCAACAAGAGAAGCCACCGCAATGAGAAGCCTGCGCACTGCAACAAAGAGTAGCCCCCGCTCGCCGCAGCTAGAGAAAGCCCACATGTAGCAATGAAGACCCCACGCAGCCAAAAATAAATAAATAAGATAAATTTATAAATAAATAATATAATTTTAAAAATCAACATAATAAATGCTTCAACAAGCTAAGATAAATTGACAGATGGAAGAATGGACAGATGGACAGATAGATGATAAAGCAGGTATAATAAAATGTTAATTGTGGATAGGTGGTGGGTATACGGGTGCTTACTGTAAAAATTTCCTCAACTTTTTCATATGCTTGAAATTTTTTTTTTTATATGAATGGCTGGATTTTATTTATTTATTTATTTAATATTTTTGGCTGCGTTGGGTCTTCGTTTCTACGCGAGGGCTTTCTCTAGTTGTGGCAAGCGGGGGCCACTCTTCATCGCGGTGCGCGGGCTTTTCACTGTCGCGGCCTCTCTTGTTGTGGAGCACAGGCTCCAGACGCGCAGACTCAGTAGTTGTGGCTCACGGGCCTAGTTGCTCCGCGGCATGTGGGATCTTCCCAGACCAGGGCTCGAACCCGTGTCCCCTGCATTGGCTGGCAGATTCTCAACCACTGCGCCACCAGGGAAGCCCTGAAATTTTTTATAATAAGATATTGGCAAAGAGTGAAAAAAATCAATGTAGTAATTAAGATTTATATGCATGCCTCGACATAATGATACCTATATTGTACATATGCAGCTAATACATATGTGATACATTTTTCTTAGAATTAAACCTCCCTGAGAGAGTAGAATATCGTAGAAATAAAAGAGGGACACTTCTTTACATTAATTTGCTCAACGTTCTTTTTCCCATCAAACAAGACATACACATTGTCTTTTAGAAAATCAGTTGGGGTAGTGAGAAATAAATGACCTCTGCTCAACCCTCTGCAACCCCAATCCTGCTCCCGAGAGCTAACTGCATTTCCTCCTTTTTGTTTCTCTCTTTCTGGTGGTGAGTTCCCTATCTTTAAATAAAATGCTTATGCCATGATTTCTCATTTTATCAGCTTTAGACATTGTCTGCTGACTTCCTGCCCTGACAGGTGCGGATTCGGCTCCCATATACAATCCGCACACACCATCTGCACCACCCCCTCATCACCGCCTTTCCCCCTCCTTCTTCCCTGCCAAACACCCTAACCTCCGTTCTTCCACCTACACCTCCATCTTTTGTGCCATCAACCACCCCCATCGCCTCTTGATTCTCTGTTGTAAGGTGGGATTATTTTTATTCCCATCCTCCCCCATGCTTCTCCTCCCACTCACCTTCCACCCCTTGGACTGTTCACCACGCCTTTACTTTTATATCATTTCATCAGTTTGAATATGTCAAAACAAAACCAAAACCCCTGTCACAGCGCCATGTTGAAAGTCCTGTTCCAACATGGCGGAATGCGCACACACTGCTAAGAACACAGTAGGCACTTTATAAACACCTGGACATATCGGGTATTAGTCATGTTTGCCAACACTATGCCCAAGCAACAGAGGCCCCACCGTAGCCTCTTTACCCCTGGGAGGCAGTGAGCAAGTTCATCATGATCCCAACTGAGAACAAAGACAAAAGGCATTTCACAAACTTATACTAAAAAAAAAAAAAAAAGGCACCACATCTACTCTGCATCCTTTCAGGATTCTGAAAGGTCTCTACAACAGCACTAGATTTTTAAAAACAGGATTAAATACATTAAAGCAAGAGAGAACCAAAATGGATTATTAGAAGGAAATTAAGAAAATTTAGAGAATGTCCCTGCCCTTCTCATTTTGGCTGAATTGTCCGCAAAACTGTTCCTTTGTGTTTTTAACAAACAGAGACACAAAATAGTGTGGATGGACCACAGGCATGAGCCCTTTGGCACATTCCTCCTGAGCTGCAGCCCCTGTTTCATCCTGTCATGCATCCGAGTTATGCATGTGCTTGATGCCGTCACTAAATTATAGATCACTTCCATCCAGGGACTCAAGGGGTTCAATCATCTTTGTTTTCTCCTCACCTCCCAGTATCATCCCCTTCCTGTCACTGCACCGGAGCCCAAGTCTCCTGAAATGCAGGCCAGTCCACTCTACAACTTTGCTTGAAACCCAGCAGTTTGATCTGGTAGCTATTTTATCAGAAGCTGGTCGTTTATGATGTGCTCTGACATGCACTGTGCTCTCTCTGTGATCTGCTTCCCCCAGGGCACAGAAAGCAGCCTCTTCCCAGGAATTCATATAATGTTTCAGGAGTGTGACAACCTCAGATTGCTGTCTGGCATGGCCCATGAGGTAGAGAACTCCTATTTTTCTTATTTGATTGGAGGGAAAAGCAAAATTGCAGAGCAATTCCATGCCACACTCTAGTCCTGCAATAGTTTGCTGACATTGCTTAAGCTTGAATTGACCTGTTAATTCCACGTCTAGAATCGTAGCCTCTATTTCCCACCCCCTACCCCCAAGGGGTGTCCATCTCTGAATCCCCAGAACCTGTGAACATGTTACCTTACTAGGCAAAAAGGACTTTCCAATGTGATTAAGGTTAAGGACTTTGAGATGGGGAGATTTTTCTGGATTATCCAGGCAAGTACAATCTAATCACACGAATCCTTAAAAACGGAGACTCTTTCCTGGTTACGGAGAGGAGGTGTGACTGCCGAAGGAAGGGGCAGATTGATGTAATATAGGAAGGACTCAGCTTGCCGTTGCTGGCTTTGAAGAGTCAGGAAGGGGGCCATAAGCCAAGGAATGTGGGTGGTTTCTAGAAGCTGGAAAAGGCATGGAAACAGTTTCTCCCCTAGAGTCTGCAGAAGAGCACAGTCCTGCCAACACCTTGAATTTAGCTCATTATGACCCGTTTTGGACTACTGACCTACAGAACTGTAAGATAATAAGTGTGTCTGGTTTTAAATGACTACATTTGTTGTAATTTGTTATAGCAACATTAGACAACTAATACACTGCCCTAGTCCTTCTATTTTTTGGCATGCCCTCAAAAGATAGAAAAGCAACCAGTTCTTCATAACTACTAGACGCTGGACAATTGTTTATAAATTATGTATGGAAAAGTCTCAGCTATCTGGGACTCTTGCAAAATATGTCATGATGATAATTGAGTTTTTCTGAAAAAGCTGAGGGTCTCCTCATTTAAGACCTGAAACATTTTTTATTTTAAACATTTTGTAAGATGAACATTTTTAACTTTTAGGAAGTTTCAATTTTAACATTTTGAGTTAAACATTCAAGTTTAACATTTTAATCTTTAAGAAGATTAAATTCTTTATGAATCATACATATGAGTCATATATATCATATTTACCATATATATTCCTTCATCTATATATGAATATATATATACATATATATTCCTTTCTACTTAAACAGAATACATTAAACTTTTTAACATTTTTGTGATGCGTGGGGGGATTTCTTATTTTGAGCATTAACTATTATCCAATATAATAACATCACCCTTGAGGATCACTAAGTATTTGAAATCCACCATATGTTGCAGATTTTCTGGAATGATCCCAATTTTAAATATTCTGTCCTACTTTCCTTATTCTTGTCAGATTACCTTTTCTGATTTTCAGTTCAGGTACAACGGTCACTATAGCTGTAAGGCTACTTGCCTTTACAATAAGTGGCCCCAAAGTACCATCCAGCAGGGAATCATAAACCATGTGTTTGCCTTGAATGAATTAAAATGAAATAAAAATATCTTGCAGTTTCCTGTATCATATCACCCATATGGGTCTGTTGGCATGGTGAGAATAGGTAACCGAGGCCAGGAGAAGTTAACTGACAGTGGTGTCAAGCAGTTGATCTATAGCAAGGCCCTGCTGAAAACTTGGAATCCCTTAGGTCTCTATTCTTTGGCCTGGTAAAGCTACCAGCTTGCTTTCAACTTACATAGCAAAACCTGCATCTCTAGTCTTACGTCTCAGGACTAGAGCCGCCAATCAAACAAACCAGTGTGATTATGATCTCCCTCCTCAAAATAGTGCTTCCTTTCTAAACCCAGGCTCAGAAAATCTAAACCAACACAGGCCTCCAAACTCTAAGCACAACCATCTTCAAAAGGCATGTGAGATGCTCCAGTTCTTAGCAGTCTGATTGCGGCCGCTGGAGTGGCCCCCTCCTCACGTGGCTGAGGCAGGAGGTTCCTTTCCAGGAGATGATGTGTCTGGAGCAAGTTTCGTATACGAGGCTTGCCAGCTTATTGGTCCTGAGCGTCAGTTATCCGACTGACCAAGACGCCCCTATGGTTACTAATCGCTCTTAATACAAAGAGGTGTCAACAAGCCTGTGGGTACCCAGCTGGTCTGCTGAGTTTATTAGCTTAGCCTCGACAGAAGGGGGGGAGTGTGGGTGTGCATGTTTCTGTGGATGTGTGAGAGTGTGAGTCTGGGTGAGTGTGAGCTGTGTGGGATTGTGTATGTGTGCATGTGTGTATTGTATGTGCATGCATGTGTCATGTGTGCATGCATGTGTGTGGATGTTTCTCTGTGTGTGGCGCTGTGAGCGTGAACTTGTGTGGGGTTGTGCTTGTGCGTGCGTGTATGTGTGCAAGTGACCAAAGGGAAAACAGAGAGATGGAGAGATGGAAGCACAGAAGGGAAAGATAAACACAGGGACTTCCCTGGTGGCCCAGTGGTTAGGACTCGGTGCTTTCACTGCAGCACTGCAGGGGGCCCCTGGTTCGATCCCTGGTGGGGGAACTAAGAGCCCACATGCGGCGCAGCTCAGCCAAAAAAAAAAAAAGAGAGAGAGAGAGAGAACCACAGAGAAATGGGCATACGTAGGCACAGATACAGAGAGAACAAGTGAGTGGAAAAAGCAGGGAGTTGGGAAACAAGTGACTGAGGGCAAAGGCAGGGAGCAAGAGAGCAGAAAAAGAAGAGAGAGCACAAGACAGAGAAAAGGAGAGATTCAGAGATGCCAGCTCTGCCTTGTTTCCGGGGGTAAGAAATGCCCTTTGGGTGGGCCAGGTAGCCTGACCAAATTGTAGTGTCATTCCCTTGTCACTTTTCTGTCTCCTCATCACACGGCTACTGTCTTCAGCCCCCCGTGGTTCTCATCACCCGGCCTCGGCCCCGGCTCCAAGCCCCCTGGCCTTGGGAGACGGTGCTGTGCTGTCACATCTAAAACCGCACTGTGGAGCCTGTGGTTTTATTTATTTATTTCTCTAAGAACTTAGCAACATCAGACAAAGAAAGTCACGCTCATCTTCTGCCTCAGCAAGGCAAACAGTGGCTGCCCCAGCCTGGGTGCCACCCTCCCAGGACACACACAGGTGGCGCCTTGGGGCTGTGGTGCTGAAGGGGCAGGGGCTTGAGTCTGAGAACAGCAAAAACCAGATGTGGCATTTAGTGTGGAGCCGTGGCCAAGGAGAGGGGCTGACCTAGGAAGAGACACAGCCCCAGCAGGAACCTTGTGAAGCCTGTGGGACAGGCCACCTGCCTGGGGACACAGGAGAACCTCAGGCCCATTTCCCTCACAAACCCACTGTGACGTGGAAACACAGCTTTCCCTTTTAGGCCGGGGTTTTCTTTCCTTTCCTTTTTTCTTTTTTCTTTTTTTTTTTCAAAGAGTAAAATTCTATGAGCTTTTTAAAATTATTATTGAAGTATAGTTGACTTGCAATATTATATTAGTTTCAGGTGTACAACATAGTAATTCAAACTTTTTATAGATTATACTCCATTTAAAGTTATTAGAAAATATTGATAATACTCCCTGTGCTGTACAATATATCCTTGTTGCTTATTTATTTTATGCATAGTAGTTTGTGCCTCTTAATCCCCTGCCCCATCTTGCTCCTCCCCTCTTCCCTCTCTCCACTGGGAGCCACTAGTTAGCTCTCTCTATCCGTGAGTCTGATTCTGTTTTGTTATCCTCACTGGTTTGTTTTAGTTTCTGGATTCCACGCGTAAGTGATAACATGCAGCCTTTGTCTTTCTCTGTCTGACTTATTTCACCAAGCATAACACCCTCCAGGTCCATCCATGTTGTTGCAAATGGCAGAATTTCATTTCTTTTCCTTTTTTATGGCTGAGTAATATTCCATTGTATCCAGGGTTTTCTTTATGCACATAAAAAGGAGTTGCACTGGATCAGTGGTTTCCAGATGGCTCTGGGGATTCCAGGGGGTTCCAGGGCTTGTGGGTGGGGGTAGGCCAGTGAGCCTGGAGTCAGTCTCCCCTCTGCTCTGACCTGAGCTGCCCCACATTCATGGTTTACTTTTGTTTGATGACCGCTAAGCAAAAGCAAGCATGGAGCCCCCTGAGCTGGACAATGTCAGCATCCCTGCCAGCCCCAACACTTTATGACTCACCTTCCTACTCCAGAGGGTGGCCTGGTGCGGGGGAAGCTCTACTGGGACCCTGGGACAGAGTTGGCAGTGAACCTTGGCAGAGGAGAAAGCTTGTTTTTTCACGCGATTGAGGGATCCGGACTCTTCCTGGCTGGCCCCCAGCGCTGGAAACTCACCCACAAAGGCTGATTCCTTGGGGACCAAGGCACATCTGTACACAGGCTGGAGGAGGCGGAAGGGTGCGCCCCACCCTGAAGGACGCAGTCTCATCACTCTGGAATTTCTGAGCTGGACAAACCATTAGTTTACACAGTGCTCGGCCATAAAGGAACAGAGAAATTTCTTCCTTGAAATCAGTGCTGCCTTGATGATTACAAATGGTGCAAGAAACCAGGGGGAAACCCACATGAGATGATTCATTGGGTTAGAAGGTCAGGTTCAAGCTCCCTTGGATGGCAGTGGCTGTGCCTTCCTGCCAGCTGGCTCTGGGGTGTGAGCCAAGGCCTCCCAGCTGGTTGGGCCCAGCTCTGTCCTTCCACGCCTCACCGAGACCTTCCCTCTTTGTCAGTGAGCAGGTATTATCCCTCAGCGCATGCCACTGACACATGTGTCACTGGGATCCTAAGCTGCCCCCGCCCCCCAATGTCACATTGAATTCGCCAGTTGCATTTTCTGGAAGGATCAGAAAGCAGGGAGCCAATGGAAAAACCAACCATCCTGTGTTGAGTTCTCCTTGACTTTACTCTAGGATCTGGGAGCTTGGGGTGGGACGGACCAGCCTGTGTGCAGAGGTAGGTGGGGGAAGCATTCACCACCAGACTGAAAAGTGACCAACTGCTCAAAAGCCAGGTGGATAAATCTGCAAAATCAGTGAAACGGCATCCTGTTCCATTTGGAGGGTACGGCAAACACAGATGTACAAAGCAGAGTGATAATTACATCCACTGCCGAAGAAGGTGCTAACTCTTTAAATGCCTGTCTGGTGCCGATTCTTATCAGGGAATTTTGTGATGTTGGGTTTTACAAGCAGTAAGCTTGTATACTGAGTTATTTTTTCCTCTCTCTTAAAAAGTGCTGTGTCCATATTTTACCACGGAGCAGGTAATTACTCCGTTCCCTCCATGTCAATCATCAGTTACCTTCACCCCCTTAGCCTCCGTTCTCACACTGGAAAGTTCTTTACCGCAGCTGTCCCTTAGCTAGAGAAATCGCTTCATCGCTGGACCATAGTTCATTTCTGTTTCCAGGAACAGAAACAACCAGAACAGGAACAACCACTTCAGCTTACTGGCCTGGGAATGCTTTCCATACGTGAGTCACACAGGTGTGACATTCCTTCCAAAGAACCAGTCGTGTATCCTTTGACCGGACCAGGACCCTCACTGCCAAGCTGCCTTGCCTGGGAGGCTGCCCCACCCCGGGCGGGGGCACAGGGCCAGCACCCTTGCCTTACTGGACGCCATGACTGCCGTATGGAAACGCTCCAATGGCCCTCGTGCCTCAGTCACAGGTCACCCTTCCCTGAGAGTTGCTCTTGCCCCGCCCTCCTTCCTGCCCTCCCATGGAGGGTTTCCTAAAAGGCACCTCCGCCGTAAGTCACTTGTCTCAAATTCCTGTCTCAAGCTCTGCTTCCAGGACCTGAACTCAACCAGTAAGCCTCCACCCTCATAACCCAGTTACCTCCCAAAAGCCCACCTCCAAATACGACCCCACTGGGGATTAGGTTCCAACATATGAACTTTGGGGGCACACAAACATTCTGTCTATACAGGCAGTTATCTGAAATGCTCCTTTTAGAGATTTAGTCCTCTGTGTGAAAACACAATGTGACTTATCATGTTGTCAGCTGTTAGCAGTTTTATGTGAATTAGGTTGTTCCAGAGTCCAGTGTGACAGTTGGTCCAGGCATCTTTGGAAGGGGGAGGCGGGGGAGTCAGGACCAGAACAGAAGCTTGGATGAAGGCCTCTCTGCCAGCCATGGGCGTGGGTGACACGAGAGGGCCTAGCCAGGTTCGGCTTCTTTCCAGATTTGCTAATGGTATTGGTGGTGATGAAAACACCCCCGGTTTTCACCTTCCCCTCCCTCCGTATTTCACGGTCACACACAGTAATGGGCACATTAGCAGGTCTTAAAAATGCAAGCTCTTCAACAAAGGCAAATACTGTATGATCCCACTTATATGAGGTCAAATTCATAGAAACAAAAAGTAGAGTAGGAGTTGCCCGGGGCTGGAGAGAGGGGGAACTGGGGAGTTTAATGAGTATGAAAAAATTCTGGAGATTGGTTACACAACAAGGTGAATGCACTTATTACTACTGAACTGTACACTAAAAAATGGTTACGATGATAAATTTTATGTTATGTGTATTTTACTGCAATTAAAAATGCTCTTCAAAGACCATTTGGGCTTTTCATATAGTTGGTCCTCATATAGTAGTCAAATGTTTGTTGACTTTGTGATCTCTCAAATGTAAGAGAAAAGCTCAATAAACAACTAAACAAAACCAGTGTGAAGGACCTGAAGACCCTCAGAACCTGCCAATTTCTCCATGTTGAGGCTGTTCCCATCCTGACTTCTCCCCTTTCCAGACTCTTCCCACCATGGTTCTGCCCACATTCTGTCTCTTCTGTCCCTTCCTTCCTTTTAGATCCCCTTTTACCTTCTAGGGTATTAACTTTTGGCCTTTACCAAAGCTCATCTGTTTCCTTGTCACCTTGTTCATTGCTCTGATTCATTATTTGATCAGCATAAAGCCCAGAGGTTGATTTGGGGGTGTTTCCTGAATTCTTCTTGGCCAGGCCGGGGTGGGGTGTAGGGATGGGGTGGAAATAGAGGCCGTGGGGGAAGGGATAGTGAATACACTTCCTATTCACTGTCCCTTAGAAAGAATGTTTTTCCTGTCCAATCAGGGTTTTTATCCTTTACTCCTCAGACTTTATGTGTTTGGGTCCTTGTTCATCTTCTCATGAAATAGTGAAATGCAATTCAGTTCATCAAATTCAGCAGACCTGACTGGAATCTACTGTGTCCCAGATGCCATTCAAAGGGTCAGAAATAGCATCAGCCCTCAAGATGCTTATGGTCTGGGCAGAAGGACACAGATGTAAACAGAGGATTCTTCCCAAGTCACTCAGACTCTGTAGAAGTTCTCACTTAAGCAGAAAGGGGGCTGTAGAATATATCAGTTAGTTAGAATGGGGCTCTTGTGCCCTAGTTTTGATGACCAGTGTTTCTCCAGGAGGAGGGTTGCTACTGACATCTGGGGCAGTGAGTAGGGAAGGCCCATGCATTTCAGAATATTTAGCAACCCTGTTCCAGGCACTAAAATGCTAGGAGAATCTTCCAACCCATTGTTTCAGCAATCCTCGGAAAGGTCCTCATGCATTTCCCTGTGCTTCCTAGGGGGCGGTGTTGCCTGACTGAGAACTACTGGACCCAAGGGTATAGATCCCTCCCCGTAGGTAGCTTTCCAAAGGATGTGACCGTAGGAACTGCTCACAACTTCTAGACCCCAAGGCCAGAACAAAAATGAGAAAGAGGAGATCAGATACAGTGGAATGAGTGCTCAGGGGCAATGGGAGTTGTGCTGTGAATCCCCCCTACCCTCACCCAAGCCCAAGCCCGTGGGATTTCCAGAGGAGCCCTCGAGAGCTTTGGCAATGGGTCGATGTAGTTGGGAGCCCCAGGGGACTAGCCTGTGACTCCGAGGGCTGGGGTCTAAGTGCTGCTGGAAATCTGAAGGCCAGAGAGGACTAAGTGTGTCAGGGGCGCTGGAGTGGGGCCCCCTGGCTCCCCACAGGTCTCTGTGCAAAACTGCTTCAGAGAAACACTATCAGCTTGCTTAATAGGCAGCAGAAATTTTGGCAATGGCACAGGTTTTAGAATTGTCCCCACCCCCCGACCAATTCAGGCAATTAGGCCATATCAGTCTTCATTTAGATGAACAGCGCAAACTTCTGAAATTAGCATATTGTCATCAACTGGACGGCCTGCCTGGACTGAAAAACGCAATGTGTAATTTATTGTGACTGGTTTTCATTGAATAGGATCGGAAAAAAAGTAAATTAGCCATAAATTTAGGAGATGGTACATGGTGAAACGCTATGGAAACTGCAACACTAGCAATCAGGGAAAAGGCCAGCTCCCAAGAACATACAAGAGGAAAATTTTACTTCCTGTGAAGCTCCACCAAATGCTATGAGTGTAAGAAATGTTGGTGTGAGCTTTAGATGTATAAGGACTGGTGCTTCCAGCTTGCCTAAGAGAGAAAGAAATGACATGAAGGCTCTGAGATCCTCAGGGCAGAAAAAGGCTGCACCAGTCCTAGGCACTCGGCAAGGAGCTAATGGAAACCCATCAGAGCTGTTTGTGGTCCATGTACATGATCTGCCAGGTGGCTTGATGGCAAGATTGCTGGGAGGTTTGCTGCTTTACCTTCAATTTCTGGCCAGCGCTCGGGCTGCTATAACAGAAGACCACAGAATGGGTGGCTTAAGCAACACACATTTATACTTCTCAGTTCCGGAGGCTGGGAAGTCCAAGGTGCTAGCAGATTCAGTTCTTAGTGAGGGCCCTCCGCCTGGCTGGCAGACTTCCTACTTCTTGATGGTCTTCCCATGGTGGGATCTCTCCTTTTTTTTTGGCCATGCTGCATGGCTTTGTTCCCTGACCAGGGATCGAACTCGGGCCCCCCTGCAGTGGAAGCACGGAGTCCTAACCACTGGACCGCCAGGGAAGTCCCTCTCTTTCTCTTCTTATAAGAGCACTGATCCATCTTGGGGACTCCACTTTCAGAACCTCATCTAAACCTATTTTCCTCCCAAAGGGCTATTGACTGAAATAAAAATGCACAACGTGAGAGGTATGAGTTTCAGTTTTATGTGGGGACTTACTGAGGACTATAGCCCAGGAGACAGCCTCTCAGAGAGCTCTGAGGAACTGCTCCAAAGAGGTGGGGTGGAGGGTCAGTACGTATGTGAGTCTGGAGAAGGGGCCCGTGCAATCAAGCGCACATCTCGGTAGAAGGCTGCCACTCGTCATGAGGAAAAGACATCTTAGTTAATGGTTTTAGTGTTTTTCTCAGTATGGTAGATACTTTTCTAAGAATTGGGGTGCGTAAAATTTCCTGCTGAAAATAGCTCACCATCTGAAGGCCTGTTTTCCCAGAGCATGGAGTGTCTCATTTCTGATCTCCACCCTCAATTCCTTTCAGGTGTGTTAAAGGTCAGCGACTGCAGTGGCTAATGACTTAATTCTTGTAGAACCAGATGGCAAGGGACATTCTTTAGTTGGCTGGACCCACCTCCAAATACCATTACATTAGAGGTCAGGGCGTCAACATTTGGGGGGAACACAAACATTCAGCCCATAATACATGGTAACAATCTTGGGACATAGATAACAGACCCTCTGTTGGATGTTCTCTGTACTTCACTTCTGCCAACACCCAGTTGGGAATACAGTCGCACCTCGGTATCTGTGGGTTCTACATCCATGGGTTCTGCATCCTGATTCAACCAACCTCGGATTGAAAATATTCAGAAAAAAAATTCCAGAGAGTTCCAAAAAGCAAAACTTGAATTTGCCAAGCACCAGCAACTATTTACATAGCATTTCCGTCGTATTTATACATCTTTACATAACACTTACATTGTTAGGTATTATAAGTAACCTAGAGAGGATTTAAAGTATACAGACGGATGTTCGGAAGTTATATGCAAATACTACGCCATTCCATAGAAGGGGCTTGAGTATCCTTGCATTTGGTATCCCATGAGGGTGGGGGTGGGGCGAGGATCCTGGAACCAATGCCACGTGGATATGGAGGGACTTGAATAGATGGTTAAGACCCGAGCTGTTTCCTTTCGCACACACCAGGCTTTCAGGAGGCAAGGTGGAGGGAAGAGAAAAGCCTGAGCAGCGGCATGATCAATGAGGGCTTTCAAATACTATTTGTTGGGATATGTATGCCTGTATGTGTGTCTTGTTCTAAAAACAATTTAAGGTGGCTTGCAAAGGTTAATGGGAAGCAGCCGCATAGCACAGGGCGATCAGCTCGGTGCTTTGTGACCACCTAGAGGGGTGGGATAGGGAGGGTGGGAGGGAGGGAGATGCAAGAGGGAAGAGATATGGGAACATATGTATATGTATAACTGATTCACTTTGTTATAAAGCAGAAGCTAACACACCATTGTAAAGCAATCATACTTCAATAAAGATGTTTAAAAAAAAAATTAGAAGTCAGTGAAAGACACAAGGTAAAAGACAACAAGGGTAGGGACGAAATACAGGATCAAAGTTTAAAATAGAAGTCAAAAGAAATCTATTTTGCTTCAGTAGGGAAAACTGCCCTGTTTTCTGGGAAGCTAGTGGCATTCTATACCATCTCTCTTTTAAATTAAGAGTTAAACACTGTTAGTCTCAATTTAGGGGCCTGCATTTTGATGAGTTTGTTCTGTTTTGGTTTTTGTTTGGTTCCCTGACCTTAAATCTCCATTTCAATAAGAAAATCAGGCTCCATCACAGCCAGTTGACAGTTTTCTTGTAACTGCCTTCCTCTAGGGATCTTTTGGTGGGGAACTTGGCAACTCGTGAGGGTAGCAGAGGAAGTCAAAGGTTAAGGAAGAATCGGACAGCCTGTACAATACAAGAACTCAAAAAAAAAAAAAATTCTGGAAGGAACATCCATTTTACCTCTAACATTTCGAGGGCTCAGGATTTAATTATTTTCTAAAAGGGAATAGGACTAGGTAGGCATCCTTCACGAGAGCTTAAAACTTCATAAATAAAAGGATTATCTGGATAATTGACTTGACTTTTTGCTTTCGCTGTGTAGGCACCGTGAAACAGAGTTGTCTTTGTTCAATTCTGTGATATTTTTATTTGATGCAACAAAGGCTATCTTTTCTTTCAACCGCTAGACTTGTTTGCCAAGATGATTTAAATGCTCCGTATTAATAAGTGACACCTCTGAAGTCTCACGTAATATAGTCATTTTTAGCCTCCAGAATTAAAAAACAAAACAAATAAAAAACAGGGAAGTTACACGAGTGTTTTATTAACATTGTCTAATGATCCTCTATTATCTACAGAGTTATGTCCAATTTCTTAGTCAAGGATGAAAGGATTTGCTGGATTCTAACTCTTCTAATGTGGTACCTCACTTTTCCTCCAAAAACATCCCTAAAGGGACCTTTGGCACCATTTAAAAGTCTTTGATTGGTGTCTCGGATTCAGATTCTGACACATCCCCTCTGGCAGGTGGGGAGGGGGCGGTGTTGGCAGGAAGTGCCGGACAATTAACGCCACTCCCTGCTCCTCCGCTGGGATCAATTAGGATCACTCGGAGATTTTAGGTCCATGGAATCACTTGGGATCAGTATTGTTATGGGCTGAATTGTGTCCCCCCAAAATTCACATGTCGAAACCCTAAACCCCAGCACCCCAGAAAGTGACTGTATTTGGAGATAGGGTCTTTAAAGAGGTGATTAAGTTAAAATGAGTCTCTTAGAGTGGGACTTATTCCAATATGAATGGGGTCCTTATAAGAAGAGGAGATTTAGACACACGAAGAGACACCAGGGATGCACACACAGAGGAAAGGCCGTGTGAGGACACAGCGAGAAGGTAGCCATGTGAAAGCCGAGGAGAGAGGCCTCTGGAGAAACCAAACCTGCCGACAACTTGACCTCGGACTTCTAGCCTCCAGAACTGTGAGAAGTACACTTCTACTGCTTAAGCCACCTGGTCTGTGGTATTTGTATGAAAGCCCTGACAAACCAACACAGGTGTCCTCCATAAAGAATTATTTTTCAGCTGAAGTTCATGGTAATTATTCTTCCTTTCAACTCATCATTGTCTGTACCATTCATTTGAAAATTAATCCTGAAAAATTGTTTTTAAAATTTAACTCTTCATGATTTTATTTTTTTCTCCAATTCTTCATTCAATCATTAACCAAACCTTTACTGAGCACTTCTATGTCCTGTTCTAAAGCACGTAGATTGCCATGTTCTCCACTTCAGCCATGAATCCATCACAGAACCAAATAAAGCCTTGAACACTGTAGGGCTTAGAAAATTTGATGGCTTTCTTTTTTAAAGTCATTTTTTCTGATTATCATGGTAATTGGAATTATTAAAGAATTTGGAAAATATATAGAAGAGTATGACTGAAAATAAAAATCACTCATAAATGCCACTACTTGGGGAAAATTAGTTAGGATTGAAGAATTTTCTTCCAATTTAAAAAATAGAAGAAACACTTTCCCATGTTGTGAAATAGCTTTCTAAAGCAATTTTTAATGCTGTAACAATATCCTACTGTATGGGTTTACTTTATCCATCTATTTTTACTGTTCACCTGCTACTGGACATCTGATCTTTCTTATTTTTATTGTTATGATTATTATATGTTAAGTAGCCTGGCTTATTAACTCTCCATACAAATCATTTTTAAATTTAATTTTTATTTTATATTGGAGTATAGTTGATTTACAATATTGTGTCTCCCTGCAAATCTTTCTTCAAATTTCTATAACTTCCTTATGATGGATTCCAAGAAGGGATCACAGGAGAAGAGCTTTGCCGTTCTTGATATTTATTACCAAACTGCTACCCTGGGGTGATTGCACAAACTGGATGTGGTTTTTACTATAAAATAATCAGGAACATGCTATAGGTCCTTCTACTGCTTAGATTTGATAACCCCAAACTTAAAAGAGGAAAGATCTTTATAAGATAATCAGAAACACCTGCATAATATCAAAAAGCTGACTACAAAAATTCAATTTTTTGTTATTGCATCTTGAGTGTTTTATTTTCAAGTCTTAGAATGTTAAATCCAGTAAGAAGGGTAGAAGGACTTTTAGAAGCCACCTGCCAACTTTATCGATGACAAAATTGCAGCCCAGGGAAGTGGCTTTCTTAAGGTCGTGCAGTTATAAGTCAAAGAGCTGGTGCTGACATTCGTGTCTCCCGAATTCCAGTCTTAGAAACTGCTCTTAGGAGGTTCAAGTTAAGGCAGCACGTAGCAATAAGGATATGACTTATTCTTAAACATTTCCAGCAGAGATATCCCTAACTCAGCTGCTCATAAATGGCTTTCCAAGCACTTTCTACTAATTGGTTAATTAGTAGAACAGTGTTTTTACAAAGAAGATTCTGAAATAATGAGTATTTTTAAGTAAGAGGTACAGCTGGAAATGAAGGTCGCCCATGGCAGAAACTACCATAGCTTCCCTGAGGAGGAAAATGCGAACTTAATTCCTCTTGGAACTTGACTAATTGATGAAAGTCCTGTGCTCACCTCCCTTCTCGGGACTTTTGGAGTAAATAGCAAGAAATAAAGGACTGCTCTTTCTCATCATACAACCTGGGAAATATGGATTGAATATCCAAGGAAGCAAGGCAAAATGTTGGTCTTCCTTGTTTGAATTTAGAGACTAGAAATAATTCTAAGAAAACAAGAAATAATTCTATACCAGCACAATCCAATAGAGTGTAATCTGAGCCATATACAAAATTTTAAATTTCCTAGTAGTCACATTTAAATAAGTAAAAATTAATTGCCATAATATATTTTATTTAACCCAATAAATCCCTAGCATTATCATGTCCACGTGTAATCAATATAAAACTTACTACTGAGCTATTTTACATATTGGTCGTATTAAGCCTTTGGAATCTGGTGTATATTTACACTTACAGCCCATCTTAGCTTGGACTAACCACATTTCCAGTGTTCAGGAAGCCACATGTGGCAGGTGGCTTCCATCCTGAATGGCAATTCTGTCCTCTACAGCAGAATTCAGCCTCTGGTGGGTCCAGGCCTGTCGGTTTTATTACCAAAGTGAAAGAGATATCTTAGAATAGAAAAGATAATATGATCATTTTTATCTTTTTAAAATGCCTAGCAGGCAATGTGTATAAGTTGTTATTAAAAGTGGTTATGGGGCTTCCCTGGTGGTGCAGTGGTTAAGAATCCTCCTGCCAATTCAGGGGACAGAGGTTCGAGCCCTGGTCCGGGAAGATCCCACATGCTGTGGAGCAACTGAGCCCGTGCACCACAACTACTGAGCCTGTGCTCTAGAGCCCACAAGCCACAACTACTGAAGCCTGTGTGCCTAGAGCCCTTGCTCCGCAACAAGGGAAGCCACTGCAATGAGAAGCCTGTGCACCGCAACAAAGAGTAGCCCCTGCTCGCCGCAACTAGAGAAAGCCTGCACGTAGCAACGAAGACCCAATAGAGCCAAAAAATTTAAAAAAAAATAAATTTTTTAAAAAAAGTGGTTATGGGAGAGAGACACAGTGGCCTTGCCAAGGAGAGGGGTAGCAGGCAGGTCCAGAACAGGATGCCACAACCGACAGAGGGTTTTTCTTATCAGGGACTCACAGTCAGAGAAAGAAAGTCTCCTTGTTCAGGGAGGGTTTCTTTTGTTTGCTTTTTCTTTTTTAGCTGAAGGGAGTTCCTGGGAAAGATGAATGCCATTAGAAATGGAAATTCTCGGAAATAAGAAAAAAAAAACTGCCCATGCAGACACTTGCCCCACCCAAGCAACTATCGCAGCTTCAAAGGATTCAGCAAGTGTCCAGGCTTTGCTGCTTGGGGTTGCACGAGGGCCAGTCCTGAGAGAGCTGGCCAGGGCGGCCAGAGAGGCCCGTTCATTTCCCTTCCTCTCCATGGGGCTAGGGCTGCATTGAGAGCAGCTGTATCCAGAGCTGCCCTTGCTGATTTAAATCAGGTGTAACGGGGAAGGCTAGGGAGACCTCGGTGTTCTTGGGTTCTGCAAGTAAGCAAAGCTTGAAGCCGCGACAGAGGAGGCTGGGAGAGGCCTGGAGACCACCATGCCCAAGAGGAGGGTCCCAAGAGGCAGAGGGCCTTGCCCAAGGCCCACACCTAGATAGAGGCCAAGCTGGGCCTTGAATGTGGCTCTCACTGGTAGCCCAACTAGCGCCTGCGGGCAGAAGTGGAATCTTTTCTGTGATTTGCCTCTGAAGTGTCACTGCGTATTTGTGGGTGTTGGGAGTGGGAGCTTAGAGAGGGAGGGCTGTCCACCGGAGGCCACACCCCAGGTCATCACCCAGGCCAGTATGTGGTGGTACTCACAGCCACCAAGGTGATGCTGAATCCCAGATTTGCCACTTCATCATTTAATAAATATTTATTGTGCCCTACTGTGTGCTAGGCACTGTTCCAGACCTTGGGGGATACAGCAGTGAACAAAACGGACAGAAAACTGTGCCCTTGCCTTCCCCCTAGTGAGGGGAACAAATAATGAACAAAACGAGTAAATTACACAGTCAGTTAAAAGACGACAAGCAGGGAAGGGGGCAAAGAATACAGAGAAGAAAGGTTGCCATTTACATAGGGTGGTCAGGGAAGGCTTCACTGAGGAGGTGACGTTTGAGCATGATCTTCCTAGATATGGAATGTTTAGGCAAATTCCTTATCCTTCTGGACTCAGAACAGTAGTAATAGTAATAATAATAGATAAATCTATTTAAAGTGCTTACTCAGTATCTTTTAAAGTTCTTTATATGCACGAAGCTCGCTTAATCCTCATAATCCTGTGAGACAGGTGCTATTGTTAACCCCATTTTACAGAGTAGAAAACAGGCAGAGAAAAGTGAAGCAGGTTTGCCTGAGGTCACACAGTTAATCACTCAGGCAGGCAGGTAGCCTCCAGAGCCCGCCCCTTTCTTACCAGCCCTACTAGGGGTGGTCTCTTAAGCCCTTTTCAGTTTCACCGAGGAAAACCGAGAGGGAGCGTCTGCAAGCGGAGCGTTGCCCGTGGCTTGTGATTTATCTGGGCAGGTTGCTCTTGCTGCTTCCATTTTTCTGTCTGAAAATTGAGTGACTAAAAGCTCTTCAAACATCTGTTTCTGAAGCATCCTGGTGGACTTGGCAGAGGATACAGGGTGGCATCGGATGCGAGCCCAGTCCTAAGAAACAGATCTTCGCTTTAGGCAAAAAGAAGCAAACCCATTAAAAAGGTAGGCAGGACGAGATGCCACCAAAAGGCTACACAGCCGAGGTCCAAGGGGAGGTCAGACCTTGGGGTGGCGGGGGGGGGGGGGATCCAGTAAAACTTGCTCAGAGGCTTAGGTGGGGCGCCTTAAGTAGTAGTGGGGGGTGGTACATCTCACAGGTGAGAACAGCATAGGTACAAGGTGAGATGTGGCAAGGCACGCTAGGAGAGTGGAGAGTTGGTTTACCTAAAACAACACTATTCTGATGTCTGTTTCCCAGAGGCATTGAGTTTAATAAGTGCAAAACTTCTCCAAATCCTGATTATCTCTTCTGACTTTAGGGACTAGAAAGCTAGATAATCAACATCAACAAGTCCAAAAGTAGTTTCCAGTTGGTTTGGAACGCAGCTGATTTGACTTCCTAATTACATCAGACGCACATCACCTTAGCCAGGTGGGAAGCTATCATGGACTGCAAGCCATTCCCGCGGTAGAGAAGGAAGAGTCTTGAGGGCGGGGCACATCCAGGTGAGTCCTGTACGCCTTGTTATTTACACTGAGTGTGTGACCTTGGGCATAGCTTCTCTTTATCTTAGCTCCTGTGTTCTGTAAATGAAGGATGCATTCCCTCCTGTTGTTTAAGGACCAAGTGAGCTAGCCCAGGTGTAGCAGACACTATGGGTGCTGAATCCAGACCTCCTTAGAGCCCTCTGACTGGTTCCGTGTGCCTGTCCCCCAGTTTCTGAGTGCTCTGCTTCCGAAAGCTCCAACCTGAGACCTCCTTTGGAGGATGGTCCTTGGGCTGCTGGAGCTGCTCCCACCCACTGGCTGGTTTCTCCTGGGAGCATCTCCATTGTAAATTATTGATACCTGCACGTGACTCTTCTCCTGAGTCTGTATCTGGGGACCCAACTGAAGATAGTTTATGAAAGCATTTTGAAAATTTACAAGTGAAACATATAATGTAAGGAATTACCATTTGAAATAACTGCAGATCTGACTGTACTTGAAATAACTGCAGAACTGACTGTACAAATCTTCCATCTCTGAATTATTGGGGTCAGGACAGAACAAGAGTTCAAAAGATGACCTGAATCTCATTTTTCCATAATGTACTCAGCACAGTCAGCCTCTGTGTGCCGTCGCATCAACTAGGAGCTTTCATCTTCTTGGGTCTCGGGGGACCTCCACCACTGCTCTGTCTGCTAAGCCGGCACTGTTTTCCACCCAGGGGTCATCAGCTTATTTCCACTCCATTCCCTGTGTGACCTTTATCAGGGCTCCAGAAGAAAGGCAAAGTCCTGAGGACAAGGGCCCAGACTAGATTCACTTTTTTTTTTAAAATTAATTAATGTATTTATCTATGGCTGTGTTGGGTCTTCGTTTCTGCGCGAGGGCTTTCTTCTAGTTGCGGCAAATGGGGGCCACTCTTCATCGCGGTGCGCGGGCCTCTCTTGTTGCGGAGCACAGGCTCCAGACGCGCAGGCTCAGTAGTTGTGGCTCACGGGCCTAGTTGCTCCGCGGCATGTGGGATCTTCCCAGACCAGGGCTCGAACCCGTGTCCCCTGCATTGGCAGGCAGATTCTCAACCACTGCGCCACCAGGGAAGCCCTAGATTCACTTTTGAGAGCTGTGTAAAGAAGTCACGTACTTTTGGAAATTGTCAAGGGGGCAAATCATGAACCCAGATTTTTATCAACAAAACTTAAATAGAAACGGAGGCCATTTTATTATATCACCAGATTTAGTACTTTTCACAACGAACACATACACACATGCTTTAAAAACAGGTCCTCAAAATTCAAAGTCTTGTTTTGAAATCTTTCCTACGGTTGATGAGTTTCCACATGTCAGTGACATCCATGTGCGCCTGGGGACAGGACAGACCCATCACCATTGTCAGAGCCTCAGTTTTCATCTTCTTCATTTAGTGGGTACATTTCAACTCCCATATAAACCCAGATCACTCTAAAGACATTAATAAATAATCAAACTTACTTTAGGAGACCCAATAGCCTTGTTTTTTCTAATGGCCAAATTCTTCTCACCCTGTCCTTTACGCCTGTCATACCAACAGCCAGGGAAATCATTCGTGTGCTTGCATATTAGTGTACGACAGCACTTCTTTAAATCAGGTGTGTCCAGCCTAGCCTCCTTGGCTTCCATAAGACAGGGTGGGCTTAATCTAGAACTGGACCCACCCAAGGGCTGAAGGAGGAATGGGAGGGGCAGAGGGGGGCAGGCAAACCTATCTGAGACCAGAAGGGGAGCCAGAGAGCTATTGAGCCTAGTGGTCCCCAGTCCTGATGGGACATCAGATTGGGAACCTGCATGTGCACAGATGTATAGAATCCAAACCACCAGGCACTTCACTTCAACCCAGCCAGGTTAGCCTTTGGCACTGGAGAGGTCTAGCCCAAGATTGTCCCATGTTCTGAGAGGCGGGCAGGACCCAAGGACAGGGAATCCAGAATCCAGCACTAGGGACGTCTGTCACAGGGTTGTGGGAGAGAATGAGTGTGCAGAGGAGAGCAAAGCAGGGAGCCTGGTAGATGATGTCTTGGAGGTTACCCCTTGGGCACAGAAGAGCAGAGCACGGATGCCAACCTTGGAAATGGGCAGTTGGCACAAGTTGAAGCTGAGAGCCAAGGGCAAATCTACTTAAATCCCTCCTGGCTTCTGCAAGCCAGGCCAGGACTGAGGCTTTCCAAAGGAGCGAGGCAGGGATGGACCAGATCCACACTCAGACCCAGGTCCCCCTGACTTCTGGTTCAATGGTTCCATTAACTGAAGCCCCCAGGACAAAATACCAGAAAACTCTAGTTCTAATCTGCCAGTCATGTCAGCCTGCCTCAGGTGACCAGAAGGCGTTTGACACCTGGGTCCTTTCTGGGGGCTGCAGAAGCAGGAGAAATGGGCTAGATGTTTGTAGAACATTTACTGGGTATGAGTCTGGTAACGGAGTACAAAACACTCAACTGGGGTGAACTAAATAAACAGATCACTTACAGAAAAGTCAAAAAGCATCTTTTCCCAGTTGGACACATCCAACCACATGAATGCAAATTTCAAAATCTCTAGGTTCTAATGGAATTCTGTCGTAGCAAATATTGACTGAAATTTGTGGACCTCTGTCAGGGTCTTGTCAATGTTTTGGTTCTCTGGAAACTCTGCTGGGCTATAGTGGGAAGATCCAATTGTGGGGAGTCAGGAGGCCTGGTTGGGTTCTGTCCCTGTCTCTGTTACCAACCAGAAGGTGTCCTTCGATGACCCTTTTCAATTCACTGTTGTAGGATGAGAGTGTTGACCTTGAAGATCTCCGGGATTCTTTCTAGCTCTAAAAATGCATGATTTTATAACATAAATGGGGGCAACTGTGGCAAAAACCATCTGATGTTAATTTGGGCTTCAAATCATTCTGATGAATGTTTTCAGGCTTGGGAGGTGGCCTGCAGTGCACTTGCCAGAACCAAATTGACCTCTTCCGAACCCCAAGTCTACATGAGGTTCGTGGCCTTGGGGAGCTATTTGGAGTCTCCAGGCTGGGCAGATGGTGCAGAATTTGGTGCCACTGACAATAAAGTTTGGTCTGTATCTGCCTGGACCCTGCCGTAAAGAACACATCAAGTATTTTCTTTCCCTTTTTAGCTGGATGGGGCTCAGTGCAAACACAGAGCTGGAAACTCCAAATGAGGACGCAATATTTTAATAGATAGTCTGTCAAGAACATTAAAACGCCTCCAAGGGATACTGCAGACCTGGAACTACACTGGCATCGGCCTGAGTCCAGGCTGTCAGAACAGTCTCTGAAACCTTGCTTTGGAGACACTGGGGAGAAACAGGACAACTCCCACGTGGGAACTGTCTTGTGGAAAAACTGGTCTCTAACAGCATCTGACCCCACATCAAACATCTGCTGCTCTCCTTTAAAAAAAAAAGGGGGGGGGAATAAAGTGAAAAAAAGTTTTAAAAAAATTTTTTATTAGAGTATAGTTGACTTACAATGTCATGTTAGTTTCAGGTGTACAGCAAAGTGAATTAGTTACACGTATACATATACCCACTCTTTTAGATTCTTTTCCTATATAGGTCATTACAGAGTATTGAGTAGAGTTCCCTGTGCTATACAGTAGGTCCTTATTAGTTATCTATTTTATATATAGTAGTGTGTATATGTCAATCCCAAATCTCCCAATTTATCCCTCCCCCAACTTACGCCCTGGTAACCATAAGTTTGTTTTCTACATCTGTAACTATATTTTGTAGATAAGGTCGTTTGTACCCTTATTTTAGATTCCACATATAAGCAATATCATATGATACTTGTCTTTCTCTACATCACTTAGTATGACAATCTCTAGGTCCATCCATGTTGCTGCAAATGGCATTAATTCATTCTTTTTAATGGCTGAGTAATATTCCATTGTATGTAAGTACCACATCTTCTTCATCCATTCATCTGTTGATGGACATTTAGGCTGATTCCATGTCTTGGCTGTTGCAAATAGTGCTGCTATGAACATTGGGGTGCAAGTATATTTTCTAATTAGAGTTTTCTCCAGATATGTGCCCAGGAGTGGGATTGCTAGATCATATGGCAGTTCTATTTTTAGTTTTTTAAGTAACCTACATACTGTTCTCCATAATGGTTTTACCCACCAACCATTTACATTCCCACCAACAGTGTAGGAGGGTTCCCTTTTCTCCACACCCTCTCCAGCATTTGTTGTTTGTAGATTTTTTTGATGACGGCCATTCTGACTGGTGTGAGGTGATATCTCATTGTAGTTTTGATTTGCATTTCTCTAATAATTAGCTATGTTTAGCATCTTTTCATGTGCCTCTTGGCCATCTGTATGTCTTCTTTGGAGAAATGTCTATTTAGATCTTCTGCCCATTTTTTGATTGGATTGTTTGGGGTTTTTTTTTTGACACAGAGCTGTAAAATGTTTTCCTTGTAAGGGAAGAGCAAAGCAGGCATGACCATGGGTGGCCACCCTTTTGCATGAGCTTTAGACAAACCATCTAGTGTGACTGTAGAGGGAACTTTGCTCAAAGAAAACGCTGTTCACAAAAATTTTAGTTCACATAGTAAAGAGTGAAGCGTAAAGGGATTTTTCACTTCTCTAAAGGATTTACTGTAAGTTCATTTGAGTAGGATGGGGTTTCCCAACAGGCTGCTTACAGGTAGAAAGGAAGCCCATCTCCCAGGGTGTGGCGAGCAGAGGTTGTCTGGGATCTGGATGCACAGAGGGGGGTTCGGCAGCATCAGATGCTGGGCCAGGCACCAGCCCAGCCTTGGCTGATGGTAACAGGTGACCAGCTCTCTCCAATACTCCCTATGTGAGGCCATCCCCTTACCGTGTCTGCCACGTGTGTATGCATTTCTGACATGGGAGAAGACTTTTTTCCAGTTATAAAAAGGTTATACAGTGCAGAGAATGTCCCAGGACTAAAAGTGGGCTCGCTGAAACTCTGGGACACCTCATTAAACATACCTCTTACTTATATGGTAGTAAAGAGTGACCTGGATATTTCAAAACCACAGATAGTCCAAAAATAATTTATATCAGGCACACATGTGATTGTCTTGTATTGTTTCTTGAGTCCTGTTATGAAATCACATATTTTTAGGATGGGAAGATCAGTTAGTTCCTTTACTTAAAAAAAAATGTGGTTAATAAACACATGGCATAAATTTACCTTCTAACAATTTTAAAGTGTACATTACAGTATTGTTAACTATATGCATCTTGTTGTATAACAGATCTCTAGAACTTTTTCATCTTGCAAAATTGAAACTCTGTACCCATTGAATAGTTCCACCTTTCCCGCTTCTCCCTAGCCCCTGGCAACCACCATTCTAATTCCTGTGTCTAAGAGGTTGACGACTTTATATACCTCATATAAATGGAAGCACGCAGTGTTTGTCTTTTGTGACTGGTTTATTTCATTTAGCATAATATCCTCAATGCTCATCCATGTTGTAACATGAGACAGGATTTCCTTCTTTTTTAAGGCTGAATAATAGTCCATTGTATGTATATACCACATTTTGTTTATCCATTTATCTGTTGATGGACATTTAAGTTGCTTCTACCTCCTGGCTATTGTAAGCAGTGTGGCAGTGAACATGGATGTGCAAATATCTCTTCAAAATCCTGTTTTCAATTATTTTGGATAAATACCCAGAAATGGAATTGTTGGATCATATTGTAATTCTATTTTTAATATTTTGAGGAAACTCCATAGTGCTTTCCATAGCACCAATTTACATTCTCACCAGCAGTACACAGGGTTCCCTTTTCTCCACATTCTCACTGACATTTTTTATTTCTTATATTTTTGATAATAGCCATTCTATCAGATGTGAGGTGATATCTCATTGTGGGTTTGATTTGCATTTCCCTGATGATTAGTGATGTTGGGCATCTTTTCACGTTCCTGTTGGCCATCTGTATGTTTTCTTTGGAAAAATGTTTATTTAGATCCTCTGTCCATTTTAAAAATCAGATTCTTTATTTTTTTGCTACTGAGTTGCACTAGTTCTTTATATATTTGGGGTATTAAACCCTTGTTAGATACATGATTTGCAAATATTTTCTCCCATTCTGTAGGTCGCCTTTTCATTCTATTGATGGTTTCCTTTGTGCAGAAGCTTTTTAGTTTGATGTAGTCCCACTTGTTTACTTTTGCTTTTGTTACCTTTGCTTTTGGTGTCAAATCCAAAAAAAATCCTCACCAAGACCAATGCCAAAGAGTTTACCACCTATGTTTTCTTCTAGGTGTTTTATGGTTTCAGGTCTTATATTAAAGTCTTTAATCCATTTTAAGTTAATTTTTGTGTATGGTGTAAGATAGTGGTCCAATTTCATCCTTTTACATGTGGCTGTCCAGTTTTCCTAACATTTTTTATTGAAGAGACTGTTCTTTCCCCATTGTGTATTCTTGGGGTTTTTTGTCATAAATTAAATATATATATTATATACACACACACACACACACACACATATATATATATACACACACACACATATATATATATTTATATTTACTTCTCTCTATTCTGTTCCATTGGTCTGTGTGTCTTTTTATGCCAATACCGTGCTGTTTTGATTATTATAGCTTTGTAATATAGTTTGAAATCAGGAAGCATGATATCTCTACCTTTGTTCTTTTTTTCTCAAGATTGCTTTGGTTATTTGGGGTCTTTTGTGGTTCCATACAAATTTTGAGGTTGTTTGTTCTATTTCTGTGAAAAATGCCATGGAAATTTTGGTAGGCATTGCATTGAATCTGTAGTATTGATATTTTAACAATATTCTTATCTATGAGCTGGAATATCTTTGTTTATCTGTGTCTTCTTCAGTTTTGTTCATTAATGTCTTATAGCTTCACCTCCTTAGTTAAATTTATTCTTGGGAATTTTATTCTTTTGATGCAGTTGTAAATGGGATTGTTTTCTTAATTTCTCTTTCTGATAGTCCATTATTAGTGTATAGAAATGCAACTGATTTTTTTATATTGATTATAGTTTTGTAAAATCTACTTTTTATCCTGTAACTTTACCAAAATCGATTTTTCATCCTGTAACTTTACCGAATTTGTTTATTCTAACAGTTTTTTGGTGGAGTCTTTAGGGTTTTCTGTATATAACATCAGGTCATCTGAAAATAGAGACAGTTTTACTTCTTCCTTTTCAACTTGGATGCCTTTTATTTCTTTTTCGTGCCTAATTGCTCTGGCTAGGACTTCAATACTATGTTGAATAAAAGGCAAGAATGGGCATCCTTGTCTTGTTCCTGATCTTAGAAGAAAAGCTTTCAGCTTTTTATTGTTTTTTTAAAATATATCTTTATTGGAGTATAATTGCTTCACAGTGCTGTGTTAGTTTCTGTTGTACAACAAAGTGAATCAGCCATATGCATATATATATCCCCATATTCCCTCCCTCTTGATCCTCCCTCCCACCCTCCCTATCCCACCCCTCTAGGTCGTCACAAAGCACCAAGCTGATCTCCCTGTGCTATGCTGCTGCTTCCCACTAGCTATCTATTTTACATTTGGTAGTGTACATATGTCTATGCTACTCTCACTTCACTGCAGCTTCCCCCTACCCCCGGCATATCCTCAAGTCCATTCTCTATGTCTATGTCTTTATTCCTGCCCTGCCACTAGATTCATCAGTACCATTTTTTTTTTTTTTTTTTTTAGATTCCATATATGTGTGTTAGCATACGGTCAGCTTTTTATTGTTGAGTATGATGTTAGCTGTGGGCTTGTCATATCTGGTCTTTATTATGTTGAGGTATGTTCCCTCTATACCCACTTTTTAAAAGAGTTTTTATTGTAATTTTTTAAAATTAATGTGCAAAGATGGGTCTTTAGTTGGGGAGGGGTTCAGAGCAAATTTCTTGATATCATAAAGTTAGATGAATTGTGGTTTTCCCTTGGTGGGTAAGGAAACTGGAGTTTGGGGACCAT
Source organism: Balaenoptera musculus (assembly GCF_009873245.2). NCBI lineage: Eukaryota > Metazoa > Chordata > Mammalia > Artiodactyla > Balaenopteridae > Balaenoptera > Balaenoptera musculus. Next base: position 16,554,439 of record NC_045800.1, read on the forward strand.
CGAACATGGAGATAACGGTCCTGGTGGAGAGAAGCCCATGGAGAAAAGGAGCAGGGAGAGATCCCCAGTGATGGGAATTAATATATCAGGGAAGTGATACCTGATGTTGAATTATTACTGATTCCTGTGCTGTTCTCCCACCCATTTGCTCCAAACCCTTGGTAAAGATATATTGCTGTGTCCATGGTTCTGTGGGGGAAAAAAGGAGGAGCAGTGGGAGCTGATGTGGGACAGAAAGAGGACAGCGGCAGCAGGGGGAGGCCAGGAGTCAGAACAGGAGTAGGGAAGATGGTGAGAACGTGAGCCCCTTGGAGACCCAGGAAGTCTGGAGATGGTGCTGGGTCTCACACTGGGAAGGGAGTTGCATTTTGCTCAGTTATTTAAGAAAAGGGGGGCTCAGGAAGGCTAAAGGGGGACACCAGCCCTGCTCCTAAAACTGGCAACAACCCAGGTTAGGAGGAGAAGGTGCACACACATGCGCACACACAGGAAATATTCCTGATAACTAAGGGAGCAAAAGCTAAATACCCATTTATTGAATAGAAAAGACAGGAAGTGCTATACGAGTTTAGAATTCAGAGAGATTACTTTGGTTGGGGTCAGTGGTCGTGCTGGTAAATGTTTAACAACTGGCTCTCTGGGAGGAAAAGAAAAGTTTTCTTGTGTTACATTTGCCAGTTTCCATGGTGTAAATACCATACTTCCACCATGGTCAACTTCAAGTCACCAAGATGACTTCATGGAATGTGGAGTTGGGAAGAGACACACAAGGGCATACCATGATAAAGTAGTTCCACCACAAAGGCACAATGAATGTAAATAAATGCGAGCACAGATTACAGTCAAATGTATTATAATAATTCAGAAGTGATGAGTTCTGAACATTTACTACCTTCTTAAGAAATATAATTTATTTCATTGTAAGTTTACATATATTTAATTTTTAATTATGCCTGTGTTCAATAATCAGCTTGCAAAATTCCTGAAAAAATTACCAACTGGCTCTTTTGAGCTGGTATGAACCAAATTCAGCATAAACTGGCTACAGTGTCAGTGCAGGCATTCTGGAGAAGGTGAGACTTAAGCTGGGCTTTGGAGGATGGATAGGAGTTTGATGGTCATGGCAAAGAGTATTCAAGGCAAGGTAAAAGATGTGGCAAAGGGTGGTCAGTAAAGTAGATGACATGAGAAACAATAATGAGGGTTTCTCCTACTTCTGTATTTTAAGGTTAAGAAAGTACTTTTTTAAAAAAAATTTATTTATTTGGTTGTAGCGGGTCTTAGTTGTGGCAAGCAGACTCCTTAATTGTGGCATGCAAACTCTTAGTTGTGGCATGCATTTGGGATCTAGTTCCCCGACAAGGGATCGAACCCAGGCCCCCTGCACTATGAGTGTGGAGTCTCATCCACTGTGCCACCAGGGAAGTCCCAGAAAGTACTTTTTTAACCAGAAAAAACCCCAGAAGGGATGGAAAGACCAAGTAGGATTAAGTATTCATAATACACATAAAGCATACATGGCACCAAATATTCATGATACACTAAACATACATAGGTACATACATATGAGACAATATTCATGAGGTCTTAAAATGGCCACACATTCTGGTCCCATATGTCCTCTGCCAGATAAAATTCATAGCTGCTCAACAGGCTAACTGAGAAAGTACAGCTGTGGCCCTGAGTGCTTGCCCCTGCATCTCCCCGTGGAGCAAGTGTGCATTATTGGCCCAGGTACCTTCTGTCTATGGGTCCCTTTGCTCAAAACCTCAACTTTGGTCCTCATAATCAAACCATCAGTGAGGAAGCCTGATATGGCTGACAGAGGCTGGATATGTGAATATTGCATAATCCAAGGCTCAGATAATGTGGTCTTTCATTCCACTCGGACCTACCCCATCCTCCTTCCTCTTGTTTCTTAAATTTTAAATTGCTTTAATAAACTGTATTAATGGCTCAGTCCATTCTGGCTGCTATAACATAATATGATAGGCTGGGTGGCTTATAAACAACAGACATTTCTCATAGCTCTGGAGACTGGGAATTCCAAGATAAGAGTGTTGGCAGATTCAGTGTCTGGTGAAGGCCTGATTCATAGATGACTATCTTCTTGGTGTGTCCTCATGTGGTGGAAAGGATGAGGGAGCAACCTGGGGTCTCTTTTATAAGGGCACTAATCCCATTCTTGAGGGCTCCACCCTCATGACCTCATCACCTCCGAAAGGCTCCACTTCCCAATTCCATCACACTTGGGATTAGGGTTCAACATATGAATTTTGGGAGAGACAGAAACATTCAGTCCATAGCAGTTCATTATCTATGGTTGTGTAACAAATTACCCCCAAATTAGTGACTTTAAATAAATATGTAAGATTTCATAATTTCTGTGAGTTAGGATACAGTCCTCTGCTCAGGGTCTCTCACAGGCTGTAATCAGGTGTTGGCAGGGACTGCAGTCCTTCCAAGGCTAACTGGGGAGGATTTACTTCTAAGCCCGCATAAGTGGTACTGGCAGGATCCTCCAGTTTCTCACAGGCTGGAGAGAGACCCCCCTCAGTTTCTTGCCATGTGGGCCTCTCCATAGGGCTGCTTACAACATGAACCTGACTTCCATCACAGGGAGGGAGTGAGAAAGCAAGAGTCTCTTCATAACCTAATCTCAGGATTCACATCCCATCACTTTTGCCAGATTCATTAGAAGTAAGTCATGAGGTCCAGTCAGTACTCAAGGGGAGGGGATTACACAAGGATGTGAATACCAGGAGGTGGGAATTCCTGGGGGTCGTCTTAGAAGCTGCCTGCCACCTAACGTTCTGTGACTTCTGGCTTAGCCAGCCTGGTGGTAGATTTGGAGGCTGCTGTTGCATCGAGGTCATTCCCACACCACAGACCCTACAGTCGTTCCCACTCTAGTCTCACAACAGCCTTGAGTGTAGGTATTATTATTACTGTTGTTATTATTTCCATTTTATAGCAAAAGCATTGAGAGTTAAATGACTTGTTTAACTCCTCAAAATTAGTAAGTGGGGTCAAGCCAGACCTTGAACCCAGGTCTTCTGACTTTTAGGCTATGGCCTTTGCAATTTACTGTATTGTACTCGGTTGAATATGTCCCCCCCAATTCATGTCTACCCAGAACCTCCGATATGACCTTATTTGGAACTAGGGTCTTTGCAGATGTATTTAAGGTGAAGTCATACTGGATTAGAGTGGGCCCTAAATCTAATGACTAGTGTCCTTATAAGAGGACCCTGTGAAGACACACACAGAGGGAAGATAGCCATGTGAAAGTGGAGACAGAAATTGGAGTGATGCTGCTACAATCCAAGGAATGCCAGCAGTGCCAGCAGCTAGGAAGAGGCAAGGTAGGACTCTTTCTTAGAGCCCCCAGAGGGAACACGGCCCTGCCATCACCTTGATTTCAGACTTCTAGCCACCAGAATCATGAGACAATAGATCTGTGTTGTTTTAAGCTCCCAGTTTGTGGTTATTTGTTACGGCAGCCCTAGAAACAGGACATGTGTTATCTCCCTGGAAAGATTCCAGCCAAACTTCCCCCGTGTCTACAGTGTGTTGAAGGGGCTTCTGATAGTGAGTCAAGATGCACACCTATCCTGGTTTAGGCCCCATCTACCAGCCCCCCGGAGGCTCCATCTAGAATTCAGTCTCCAGTTCCCCTCCTGGGGAGGGACATCCTGTCTTCTCTAATCCCAGGCCAGAGACCTAACCCAAGGCTGGAGGAGGAGAAGGGACACAGCAAGTAGATTCATTGCCTGTGATCTCAGATGGTAAACATCACAGGACAGAAGCATGGGTACGTGAGATTTTCTGTCTTCTTCCATGTGACAGACCAAAGATTAGAATCCCTCCTCCCTTCTCCCCCTCACATTCTTGAACTTGAATGCACTCGGGGCAGTTTGTTCACAGCAGCTCTGTGTATGTGTGTGTAAAGTTTTTGGTCATCTCAGCTTCCTCGTAATTGTGCTGGTTTATAAATAAGAAGCAGAGGTCAGGGTTCAGAGGGAATAGAGGTCAGTGTGGGGAGTGGCTGTGGGACACATCGTTCTGTGCATTCAAGTTGGCAGGTTCACACAGAGGAGTCAGCAGCGTTGTGCAACGGAGAGGGAGGCTAGAAGGATGTTCTCTGGATTCAGTGCCACAGCAAGGGGCTTGTGTTCCTATTTGCAGAGTCTTTGAACTGCAAGAATTTCAGAGGAGGACAAATAGCTCATCATGTGAATTATGATTAAGATTTAAGGATTATCTTTAAAATAGTGCTTAAAAATGACCGCTACTCTCCAGCTCATCTCCTGGTGAAAGTAGTTGGGCCACTTGTGTCCACCAGCTCCCAGTGACTAGTAATTCACAATCCATGGCCCAAAACGCTCTCGGGCTGCAAGGGACCTTAGAGTGATCTGCCTACTCATTTGGCAGACAGAGTAGCAAAGGCACAGAAACCCGCTCCTGTCTACTCAGAACCTTCCCTGTCCTACCCCCGAGTCAGATGGGCCAAGGGCTCTGCTCTGTTTCTCTCCCTACTTGCCTCTCTGCTGTCTTCTTCTTAAATTCAATCTCCATTCCTACAGCACCTATAGTTTAAGTTGTGGGCTCCAGTGGGGTGTAACCATCCATCCAGCATCCATTCATCCACCCATCACATAGTTATTGAGCAAACTGCTATGAGTCTTCCACTATGAACCATGGATATGGAGATTATTAGGACAAGATCCTTGCTCAACGAGCTTATAGTCTAATCAGAGAGAGGAAACTTGTCTGCAAGTAGCTGGACCTCCAACAAGACTCCTTCAATGGAGTACAGACTAGCTCCCCACCTATCAAACCATTTGAAGAAGTGGAGAAGAAATTGTAACCAGAGGACATGGTCCTCTGTTGACCTATATAATTTGAAAAATTAGTGGAATATATATTTGAATTTTTCAAAATAGCTCTGATTTTAAATATTCTTTTCAGTTCATGCGTCCTGACTATTGGTCAGGAAAAGCTGGATGTCAGGCAGTCAAGGGTTTTCTCTACCCAGTCTATCTTCTCTGCTGCGTTCCTTCTCTGACTCAGACAGATTCATTCTTTGGACTTCAATCTTGTTACAATGTATCTGTCCTTGGAAGGGTAATGCCCTAAGCCATATATCAGGTCCATCTTCATCCATCACCTGAAGCCCTGCTCTGGATGGGCTTTGGATGGGGTACTGCACAGGTGATACAAAGGTGCTTAAGTATGTCCAGGAGCCCTGGGCTACTGGGCTGAATAGGGGATGGAATCTTATAAATATCATGAAAGAGGCACCAACTGAATGCTTAGGGCATATTACCACTGGGACTTGGAACAAGTATGGCGGATGCCTGGGAAGAAACTGAGAGAAGATGATGGGAAGTGGGAGAGAATCAGAGAGATTCTTTTGGCCATTTCATCACTTTGCCCAGCGTCAGCTCTGTTGGACAGGAGCTTACCAGATGGTGGCCTGGAGACAAACCATTACAAGGCAGCATCTTTCAAGTCTCTGTGTTTCAGTTTTATAGATAAAGGGAGCTCTGCTCTCTCTTTCCCCAACAGCTTAGAGAGAAAACAAGTCAACATTGCTTTTTAGGTTAGCGCAAATACCTTTTCTCTATGTGTAGGGACAAATGGTTCCCTGAGAGACAAATATTCACACAATCATGGAAAAATTTAACCAGAAATCAGGGAGCATGCCAGGGAGTGGCCACAAGGCATCAGAGCTTTATCCAGCCTGGTAGCCCTGACACATGTCCCTGTGCTGTCACAGAGGTCCTCATCCCGCCAAAGACTTTGCCTTACTGCTGTTTCAACTCCAATTGTCAAGGTAATTTAAAAATAAATATGTTCTATAATGTGCATATCTAAGTGGATGTACAAGTTTAGCATAGATTTGTTATAAACAGACATTTTCCCTCAAGAAAACATACTCTGGACTTCCCTGGTGGCGCAGTGGTTAAGAATCTGCCTGCCAATGCAGGGGGCACGGATTCGATCCCTGGTCCGGGAAGATCCCACATGCCGTGGAGCAGCTGAGCCCATGTGCCACAACTACTGAGCCCACGTGCCACAACTATGAAGCCTGCACACCCTAGAACCCGTGCTCCTCAACAAGAGAAGCCACCACAATGAGAAGCCCGCGCACCATAATGAAGAGTAGCCCCTGCTCGCCACAACTAGAGAAAGCCCGCGCACAGCAACGAAGACCCAATGCAGCCAAAAATAAATAAATTAATTAAAAAAAAAACATATTCTGTTCGTCTAAACATATTTGGAGCACCAACTGTTTACCAAACACTAATGGGGCTGAAAAGCCAAGAGTCACCGACGTGAGGTGTGGTGTCACAGTCTTCTGGGAAAGAAGCAGGAGTTGTGATTCATGCCTGCTGGGGGCGTTTCCTCTTTAGACCTAAAACTGCTCTATAAGCTACACCATCAACTCAAGGCTCCTGATGGGCTCTCTTAAATGCCACAACAAGGAATCTAAAGTGTTGTACCAATGTTCCTCTCCATTGATATTGTCTGAAACAAAGTTCAGAAAACCTCTCTTTTATAAATGTTTCGACTTCAGTCAAATGACCTGTTGCTTTCCGCAGTGGTGCTTCAAGCACTCGGTGGGCTGTGTTCTCCGTCAGCAATCTTGTCAGGAAGACCGAGGTCAGGAAAGACCTCGGAGCAAGGTCCAGAGAAGGTCAGTGACCTCTTCCAGGTTGGATAGCGAGTGAGGATGCCGGGCATGGCCTCCCACATACGCCAATTTACCAGGCGATACGTTTATCTCACCTCTGGCTGGGAAGAACCTTAGATGTCTATTGTGTATCAAAGCCCTCACTTTCCAGATAAGAAAACTGAGACAACTGAGACCAGAGTGGGCTACTGACTGTCCAAAGCCATGGAAGTATATGTTTTTAGAAAGGGAAGTCACCTTTGGTCTTTTATGATCTAGTTTCATCTCTAACCCAAAGGAGAATCACTTTTCACATGCTCTTCACCAGGTGATCACCCAGCCCCTGCTTGAACACCTCTGGCGGGGATGACATGGTTTTTCCTGCCCATTCCATTCACAGATGTGTCTAATTGTTGTCTCGCCCTTCTCTATAATAAGAGGGCATCTGCTTTCCTGCTGCATCCATGGACAGCTGCTTCCAAAGCTACCAGAACAAAACCTGGAGACTTCTGTGTCCCAGGGGAGTTACTCCCCCCATGGATCCCTTTACTGACTTGATTGCTAAGCTTGCCTTGCCTTAGTTTCCAGTGAGGGTTAGGTCCAGATGGACTTTATTTAGTGTAGCTTAGTATGTTTGTTTATTTTGCTTTTATTTATTTTTATTTTTTTAAACATCTTTATAGGAGTATAATTGCTTTACAATGGTGTGTTAGTTTCTGCTTTATAACAAAGTGAATCAGCTATACATATACATATATCCCCATATCTCCTCCCTGTTGCATATTCCTACCACCCTCCCTATCCCACCCCTCTAGGTGGTCACAAAGCACCGAGCTGATCTCCCTGTGCTACGCGGCTGCTTCCCACTAGCTAGCTATTTTACATTTAGTAGTGTATATATGTCCATGCCACTCTCTCACTTCGTCCCAGCTTCCCCTTCCCCTTCCCTGTGTCCTCAAGTACATTCTCTACATCTGTGTCTTTATTCCTGTCCTGCCCCTAGGTTCTTCAGAACCTTTTTTTTTTTTTAGATTCCATATAGATGTGTTAGCATACGGTATTTGTTTTTCTCGTTCTGACGTACTTCACTCTGTATGACAGACTCTAGCTCCATCCACCACACTACAAATAACTCAGTTCTTTTTATGGCTGAGTAATATTCCATTGTATATATGTGCCACATCTTCTATATCCATTCATCTATCGATGGACACTTAGGTTGCTTCCATGTCCTGGCTATTGTAAATAGAGCTGCAGTGAATATTGTGGTACATGACTCTTTTTGAATTATGGTTTTCTCAGCGTATATGCCCAGTAGTGGGATTGCTGGGTCCTATGGTAGTTCTATTTTCAGTTTTTTAAGGAACATCCATACTGTTCTCCATAGTGGCTGTGTCAATTTACATTCCCACCAACAGTGCAAGAGGGTTCCCTTTTCTCCACACCCTCTTCAGCATTTATTGTTTGTAGATTTTTTGATGATGGCCATTCTGACTGGTGTGAGGTGATACCACATTGCAGTTTTGATTTGCATTTCTCTAATGATTAGTGTTGTTGAGCATTCTTTCATATATTTGTTGGCAATCTGTATATCTTCTTTGGAAAAATATCTCTTTAGGTCTTCTGCCCATTTTTTGGTTGTTTGTTTTTTTGATATTGAGTTGCATGAGCTGCTTGTAAATTTTGGAAGTTAATCCTTTGTCAGTTGCTTCATTTGCAAATATTTTCTCCCATTCTGAGGGTTGTCTTTTTGTCTTGTTTATGGTTTCCTTTGCTGTGCAAAAGCTTTTAAGTTTCATTAGGTCCCATTTGTTTATTTTTGTTTTTATTTCCATTACTCTCGGAGGTGGGTCAAAAACGATCTTGCTGTGATTTATGTCATAGAGTGTTCTGCCTATGTTTTCCTCTAAGAGTTTGATAGTGTCTGGCCTTACATTTAGGTCTTTAATCCATTTTGAGTTTATTTTTGTGTATGGTGTTAGGGAGTGTTCTAATTTCATTCTTTTACATGTAGCTATCCAGTTTTCCCAGCATGACTTATTGAAGAGGCTGTCTTTTCTCCATTGTATATTCTTGCCTCCTTTATCAAAAATAAGGTGACCATATACGCGTGGGTTTATCTCTGGGCTTTCTAGCCTGTTCCATTGATCTATATTTCTGTTTTTATGCCAGTACCACACTGTCTTGATTACTGCAGTATAGTCTGAAATCCGGGAGCCTGATTCCTTCAGCTCCATTTTTCTTTCTCAAGATTGCTTTGGCTATTCGGAGTCTTTTGTATTTCCATACAAATTTTGAAATTTTTTGTTCTAGTTCTGTGAAAAATGCCATTGGTAGTTTGATAGGGATTGCATTGAATCTGTAGATGGCTTTGGGTAGTAGAGTCATTTTCACAATGTTAATTCTTCCAATCCAAGAACATGGCATACCTCTCCATCTGTTGGTATCATCTTTAATTTCTTTCATCAGTGTCTTATAGTTTTCTGCATACAGGTCTTTTGTCTCCTTAGGTAGGTTTATTCCTAAGTATTTTATTCTTTTTGTTGCAATGATAAATAGGAGTGTTTCCTTAATTTCTCTTTCAGATTTTTCATCATTAGTGTATAGGAATGCAAGGGATTTCTGTGCTTTAATTTTGTATCCTGCTACTTTACCAAATTTGTTGATTAGCTCTAGTAGTTTTCTGGTGGCATCTTTAGGATTCTCTATGTATAGTATCATGTCATCTGCAAACAGTGACAGCATTACTTCTTCTTTTCCGATTAGGATTCTTTTCTTTTTCTTCTCTGATTGCTGTGGCTAAAACTTCCAAAACTATGTTGAATAGTAGTGGTGAGAGTGGACAACCTTGTCTTGTTCCTGATCATAGAGGAAATGGTTTCAGTTTTTCACCATTGAGAGCAATGTTGGCTGTGGGTTTGTCATATATGGCCTTTATTATGTTGAAGTAAGTTCCCTCTATGCCTACTTTCTGTAGGGTTTTTATCATAAATGGATGTTGAATTTTGTTGAAAGCTTTTTCTGCATCTATTGAGATGATCATATGGTTTTTCTCCTTCAATGTGTTAATATGGTTTATCACATTGATTTGCGTATACTGAAGAATCCTTGCATTCCTGGAATAAACCCCACTTGACCATGTTGTATGATCCTTTTAATGTGCTGTTGGATTCTGTTTGTCAATATTTTGTTGAGGATTTTTGCATCTATGTTCATCAGTGATATTGGCCTGTAGTTTTCTTTGTGACATCTTTGTCTGGTTTTGGTATCAGTGTGATGGTGGCCTCGTACAATGAGTTTGGGAGTGTTCCTCCCTCTGCTATATTTTGGAAGAGTTTGAGAAGGATTCAAATTCTCTAAATGTTTGATAGAATTCTCCTGTGAAACCATCTGGTCCTGGGCTTCTGTTTGTTGGAAGATTTTTAATCACAGTTTCAATTTCAGTGTTTGTGATTGGTCTGTTCATATTTTCTATTTCTTCCTGGTTCAGTCACGGAAGGTTGTGCTTTTCTAAGAATTTGTCCATTTCTTCCAGGTTGTCCATTTTATTGGCATGTAGTTGCTTGTAGTAATCTCTCATGATCCTTCGTATTTTTGCAGTGTCAGTTGTTATTTCTTTTTCATTTCTAATTCTGTTGATTTGAGTCTTCTCCCTTCTTTTCTTGATGAGTCTGGCTAATGGTTTATCAATTTTGTTTTTCTTCTCAAAGAACCAGCTTTTAGTTTAATTGATCTTTGCTATCGTTTCTTTCATTTCTTTTTCATTTATTTCTCATCTGATCTTTATGACTTCTTTCCTTCTGCTAACTTTGGGGTTCTTTTGTTCTTCTTTCTCTAATTGCTTTAGGTGTAAGGTTAGGTTGTTTATTTGAGATGTTTCTTGAGGTAGGATTGTATTGCTATAAACTTCCCTCTTAGAACTGCTTTTGCTGCATCCCATAAGTTTTGGGTCATCGTGTTTTCATTGTCATTTGTTTCTAGGTATTTTTTTGATTTCCTCTTTGATTTCTTCAGTGATCTCTTGGTTATTAAGTACTGTATTGTTTAGCCTCCATGTGTTTGTATTTTTTACAGATTTTTTTTCTGTAATTGATATCTAGTCTCATAGCATTGTGGTCTGAAAAGATACTTGATATGATTTCAATTTTCTTAAATTTACCAAGGCTTGATTTGTGACCCAAGATATGATCTATCCTGGAGAACGTTCCATGGGCAGTTGAGAAGAAAGTATATTCTGTTGTTTTTGGATGGAATATCCCATAAATATCAATTAAGTCCATCTTGTTTAATGTATCATTTAAAGCTTGTGTTTCCTTATTTATTTTCATTTTGGATGATCTGTCCATTGGTGAAAGTGGGGTGTTAAAGTCCGCTACTATGATTGTGTTACTGTCAATTTCCCCTTTTTTGGCTGTTAGCGTTTACCTTATGTATTGAGGTGCTTCTATGTTGGGTACATAAATATTTACAGTTGTTATATCTTCTTCTTGGATTGATCCCTTGATCATTATGTAGTGTCCCTCTTTGTCTCTTGTAATAGTGTTTATTTTAAAGTCTATTTGTCTGATGTGAGAATTGCTACTCCAACTTTCTTTTGATTTCCATTTGCATGGAATATCTTTTTCCATCCCCTCACTTTCAGTCTGTATGTGTCCCTAGGTCTGAAATGGGTCTCTTGTAGACAGCATG